>NC_139651.1:18912573-18937573 GCF_964638095.1 Poromitra crassiceps | reverse complement strand
AGTCCAGCCACACAAATGATGACAGGACCAGGGAGGGTCATAGCAGAGTCCAGACACACAGATGACAGGACCAGGGAGGGTCATAGCAGAGTCCAGCCACACAGATGACAGGACCAGGGAGGGTCATAGCAGAGTCCAGACACACAGATGACAGCACCAGGGAGGGTCATAGCAGAGTCCAGCCACACAGATGACTAGGGGTGGGACAAAATATCGATACCCACGTTATCGCGATATTTCCACCCGCGATACGTTATCGATACACTGGCGCCAAGTATCGATATGTTTATTAATTAATTTTTTTTTTTTTTTTTTTTTAATAAACAGGCTAAAATATTATGCTGTGTGTGGTAGTTGAAACATAGTTTCAAGTTGACTTTATTTATGTTTGTAGTTGAAACAAAAACATAACTACTGTAGGCTACATGAATGGAAATGTTTGATCATTAATATCTACTTTTAGAAATTATATAGGTAGGTAGGTAGGTTATATAGGTTTTCTTGTTTTAATAGTAATAATAAAAAGACTTAATGTGTAACTTTTCCTCCGTGGTATCGAAAATGGTATGAGTGAGTGAGTGAACTCAGAGAGTTCATGTCAATTCTGCTAATAAATGCATAATACATGATTTTTTGCCTTCAGAGGTATTTTTTTCACTTGTTACACAGGTATCGTGATGTATCGTCTTCCAATATATCGCAGTATCGCAGTATCGTGATATATCGTTATCGAGGGCCAAGTATCGTGACGATATCGTATCGTGAGCTACTCAGCGATTCCCACCCCTACAGATGACAGGACCAGGGAGGGTCATAGCAGAGTCCAGACACACAGAGGACAGGACCAGGGAGGGTCATAGCAGAGTCCAGCCACACAAATGATGACAGGACCAGGG
This sequence comes from Poromitra crassiceps, assembly GCF_964638095.1. NCBI lineage: Eukaryota > Metazoa > Chordata > Actinopteri > Beryciformes > Melamphaidae > Poromitra > Poromitra crassiceps. Next base: position 18,936,677 of record NC_139651.1, on the reverse strand, counting down.
AGGGTCATAGCAGAGTCCAGACACACAAATGATGACAGGACCAGGGAGGGTCATAGCAGAGTCCAGACACACAGAGGACAGGACCAGGGAGGGTCATAGCAGAGTCCAGACACACAGATGACAGGACCAGGGAGGGTCATAGCAGAGTCCAGACACACAGATGACAGGACCAGGGAGGGTCATAGCAGAGTCCAGCCACACAAATGATGACAGGACCAGGGAGGGTCATAGCAGAGTCCAGACACACAGATGACAGGACCAGGGAGGGTCATAGCAGAGTCCAGCCACACAGCTGACAGGACCAGGGAGGGTCATAGCAGAGTCCAGCCACACAGATGATGACAGGACCAGGGAGGGCGGGACATCCTGGCTAGACTGAGGGAATTCACTCCACTCTTCTTATTCTGTGCTGGATTATTTAAATTGTAACTGGCCACAGGTGATTGATCAGAATCAAGCTTTATTGGGGCAAACCGGCGGAGGAGGTAAAGCCGATCAGTAGTCGAAGACTGCACTTGTGACATCATCGATGTCCTCCCAGTTGCAGTGACATCGTCGATGACCTCACATGACATCAGCTCGTTAGGTCGCCGGTTCGAATCCGGCCCGTGGGTGTTCCAATGTGTACGGCCTCATCAGTCTGTATGAGAGAGAGGGAGGCCTTTTCTACATTTTGCCTTTGAATGAAACGGAAAATAAAAAGGCTTCTGTGCAAAAACCCCAACAGCTATAAAGCTGTTATTATGATGGTCTTTTTAACATGTGCCATGTGACTCAGATTATAGCCAGGGCACCTCTCCCTCCCTCCCTCCCTCCCTCCCACGCCTTCCTTTCTCCATTCCACCCCTCCAACACACACACACACACACACACACACACACAGTCACACACACACATCCTTCCAGTTCAGAAAGCACTCTCTGTGTTCCCTCTCTCTCTCTCTCTCTCTCTCTCTCTCCACCTCTCTACGTCCTGCTGTGCGTCTCTGCCCTGGCAGAGATGAAAGGATAAGCAGGTCAGATGTCCCTGATAGCCGACACCCTTCTTTCCACTGATAGCACCAAAACAACAGCAGCCAAACAGCTGTTTTCCCTCCTCAGCGTTTCATCTCCACTGTGAAAACACACTATGTTTCAATAACACGCAGCTCAGTGGAACTAACCATCACACTCTGCTGACTTCTCCTTTTAGAAGCACATCATAAACAATGTGAGTTGGCTTCCTCTCGTTAAGAGACAGGTGTATTGAATCATCATCATAATTCACCTGGTATTGTTTTCACCTGGTGAGTCTGTGTGTGTCATCAGGTGTGTCAACATTTTGTTGTTAGCGCGATAGCAAGATGCCGGTCTGAAACTTGACAGGTGTGTCGTAGTTGACATCAAAATGAAGGCGGAGTTAGAAAGTGTGCACGATGAGGCGAGCGAGGGGGAACTGAACCACTCACCCCGAAACAGCTCGTCTTGACGGCGCGTCTCGTCTCGCACGTGCTCAGAAAGGGGGAAAGAAAATGAAAAAAAAGCGATATCCCACTCTGCTTTCCACACGACAGACTCAAACAAAGTTCAGAGAGTTGGTTTGGGAAATCTTAATCAAGTCCAGTGCAGCACAGGAGGAGTGCATCAGAGCAGGAAGAGGGGGGAGGGTTATATAGGAGGGGGGGCAGAGCCTTCCCAGTGTTTCCTCTATCTAGCAAGATAAGCAGCCACGTGAGCCAGTCTCCATTAGTAGCCATCTTGCCCAGTTCATGGTCCACGAGCCACAGGCAACACAAAGCCAGGTCTGTAGTAGCCTTTGTGCTTCAGCTCCAGGCTCCACATGCTGGGCAGTTGGACTGCTCCGGGGCAGTTGGACTGCTCCGGGGCAGTTGGACTGCTCCGGGGCAGTTGGACTGCTCCGGGGCAGTTGGACAGCAGTGGAAAGAGGACTATAATTTAAATGTCCCTCCATGATGGATATGGTGAAACAGAATAAATATGAGATCGTACAGAAGCATAGAATAAATACGCGCGGCTTTGAAGTACTTAAATGTCTCCTCTGAGTGGTGACTGACAGTGGAGGAGTGGAGCAGGGCCTGGATGCAGGCAGGGACCCACATGGGTTGGAGCTGGCTGGGGATCCGGTCAATGAAGTTCTGGGGTCCAGCTGAACCAAAAGGCCTCAGGCTGCTGCGGTCCATATGGAGCGACTGGGTGGCAAAGTGGCAACCCTCTCAGCTTCTACACCAGGGGTGGGCAACTATTTTTCATGGGGGGCCACATGAGAAACCCAGATTGTTGCCGGGGGCCGAACAAATATTGTCATGCCGTAACCCATGAATGGGCAACTTTGATGATAGAGAAGGCCACAAAAAAATGTCCTCGCTACCAGATTTTGCTGAGGGCTGAACGGCGCCAGCGTGAAGAATTTGGGGCATTTGAAGCCAGGTTTAGAGGAATAACTCATTTTAAATTAACAATTGTGATGTCATTATTCAGTCTTAACCACCAATATTTGATCCTTTTTTCACTCCTATGTCACCACCTGCTCTCCCTGCAGGGCTTGAAATTAACTTTTCACCACCTGCCAATATGGCTGCTAGATTTTAAAGTTACCAGCCAATTAGAATTTCCACTAGCCGAAATGTTTTTCTTGAAATAAACCAGAATATGAGTGGGTTAATTTAAGCATAAGTATCAGTAAGTGGCCCGGGATTCTCAAAGCCTGTGTTGAGGGTCACACAAGAACAAAAATGCACTCTTGAAGCTAAATAAATCCAAAACCAACAAGTTAATTATTTCAATTTCTACTGCAATGTAGAACAGTCATTTCTTACACATGAGATTACTTTTAGCCTTTTAGTCATAAATATTATTGAAAGATATTCCATATTCCAGACTGAAATGCTATAACAGAGTATTGGCCAGAATGACATGAACATTTGGACACTTATTCAGCGGGTATCTTGCATGTTGCGTTCAGGTGCACTGTAAAAAAAAAAAAAAAAAAAAAAAATTTTTTTTTTTTTTTTTTTTTTGCAATTCCATCGCGGGCCGCCCAGGGGGCGCCCGCGGGCCGCATACGGCCCGCGGGCCGTATGTTGCCCATGTATGTTCTACACAGAGAGGTCAGCTGAGCGTACACCTGCTCTCCTCCAGGGCTGGGAGGTCTTCCTCTGAATCAAAGACCTACAATCAAATCTCCTCCCCTCTCCTCGTCTCTCCTCCCCTCTCCTCTCCTCCCCTCTCCTCTCCTCTCCTCCCCTCTCCTCTCCTCTCCTCTCCTCCCTCCCCTCTCCTCTCCTCTCCCCTCTCCTCGTCTCTCCTCCCCTCTCCTCCCCTCCCCTCTCCTCTCCTCTCCTCGTCTCTCCTCCCCTCCCCTCCCCTCTCCTCATCTCTCCTCTCCTCGTCTCTCCTCTCCTCTCCTCGTCTCTCCTCTCCTCTCCTCTCCTCTCCTCCCCTCTCCTCTCCTCTCCTCGTCTCTCCTCCCCTCCCCTCCCCTCCCCTCTCCTCATCTCTCCTCTCCTCTCCTCTCCTCTCCTCTCCTCTCCTCTCCTCTCTCCTCTCCTCTCCTCTCTCTTTGTGCCTTCTCCAAACACACGTCTAAAGGCTAGAAGGAGTGCCTTCTCCAAACACACGTCTAAAGGCTAGGAGGAGTGCTTGATGAAGTCTGGACCATGCCTGGTAAAGCAGGCCAGAGTAACTTACCCCTCTAGACATGAGGGCTCGTTGTTTCTAAACACAAGGAAATGAGCCGTGTTTTGAGCTGAGTAGAGCTGCTGCAGAGAGAGAGAGCGCACAAAGGAAAATAATATCCACCTTATTTCTAGCTGCCATGATGCCTGATGGGTGCTTCTTCCGCTTCCGGTGTAATAGACTGTTTTACGGTCTATGGTTTTAACTTGACAAAAAAAACGTCTATATGGATTTTACAGCAGAGCCATTCTGCTCTACAGCCGTGTCGTTCGGGTGCTGGGATAACGTAATGCATTGTGGGTAGTCGGCTACTGCGGCTAATGCTAGCGGCTAGCGTAATAGTTACTTTACATGGCAGTAAAACACCACTGAATGACCAAATTGATTTCACTTTTAACCATTTCGAGTAACACTGTTTCCATACGGACCACCAGCGTTGGTTAGTTGTTTATAACGTGACTATATTTATAACTTTTATAACGTCCTCCAGTTTCCGGTTTATAATTCGGGTCTGCAGCCGAGTATAACAAAGGAAATGGCAAGCTGCAACAATAAGTCACGTTAAACCGGACCTTGTTCCCACAATTATTTTTTACAGTGGGGCATTCAAAAATAAGCTGGATAGGCTACAATTATCTGCTCTGGATCTTTGGATCTAAATGAATGTTTTGAATGCATTTATCCCCCTAGTAGTCTACTCTTTATAGCTCTATAGTCGATCTTTATTCCAATGTTCTCATTTAGAGATCGACTTTGCAGCAGGAATACGTAACAACACCTATAGCCTGTTTGTTCTGCATTCAACAGGCACGACATTCTGGGCAAGCTTGCGACGCACTCGTTATGTGTGTGTGTGTGTGTGTGTGTGTGTGTGTGTGTGGAGAGAGGAGTGTGTGTGTGTGTGTGTGCCTGTGTGTGTGTGGAGAGAGGAGTGTGTGCGTGGCTTCTCTCAGCGCTCGCCTGCGCTGCGTCAGGCTGTCCTGACTCGCTGGTCAAAGCGAGTAGCCTGCTAAACGCTGTTCATGAGTTTGAATCGTTTAATTCATTGATATGCGCAAACGATTAATTAATACACGTGAACGTTAACAGCGGGCACTTATCATCCAATAGCCTAATGCAGTATCATCTCCTTGTTATGTTGCATTTTCAAACTGGCAGATGGAGGAAAATAAACAACTCAACTTTGACTTGTTCCAAATAATGCAGCCATGTAACTACATCCATTCATGAAATTAATAGCACGGGTAGTGTGTGGGAACGTTCAGGAATTCACTGCATGCTTAGAGATGCCTTCTGTTTTCTTCTTTGTGTGGCAAGAACAAGAACAAGCAGGAGAGAGTGAAGGCCAGCGAGGAGGAAGGAGGACACAATGTCACATCGTGAAGAAGACAAGGACAGAACGTCACATCGTGAAGAAGAGTTCATGTCCTCAATTTAATGCAAGACGCATTCTGTGGATTCAAACAGCTTTGGAAATGTTGGCCAACAGCAAAGACTTCTTTCCTCCTCCAAAAGCACAAAGATCTGCTCACTGTCAGCAACAGTTCCGCCTCTAAATAGCAATTAACAAGCAAGGTCACCTAAACTATTATTTTGGAGTTTAGTTTCATCGCTAAAAAAAAATCTTAAGGTTAAGAAATAACTTAGAATAAGTTAGAAAAGGTTATTTCATTCAGTTCACATTTTCTGCCAAATGATGATATATGATAGCGACTGTAACACTAACCCAATGACATAGTATGAGTCACAGTATACGCCTATTAGTAGTATAGTATTCTGACTGCAATAACAGCATTTTTGACCTCTGACACATGAGGTCAACAACATACCTACCTACCCAGTCAGATGCTCCTCTATTCCTGACAGACAGCATCTACCACTCTCTGCACTTGACTTAGTATGTGACTCATATTGCTGCTAAGTGTATTTATTGATCACAGCTCATCAGGTGAGAGTTTATTTCATGTTCTGTGAGAGGGAAAACGCAGAGCACGCGCTGACGCACTGCTAGGCGAGCGGTATGCATTTCCACACATTCTTTGTGACATTACCCCATAGCAAAGGTGCATGCATGACGGAGTCTACGCAGCAGCATCTAGTCATTAGGTTGTCTCTGGATGGCCGGTTTAGAGGCAGAGGAAGGTTAGGATGCTTCATGTGGCCTCTGTCTCTCTGAGCTGCTAGCTAATCATGCAGTGACCCCTGAACAACAGACACTAAGTCTTATGTGTGAAAGGTGAACACAGCTCCACCAGGCTATATCTGTCCCATCATTCAAATCCAGGCTGATCATTCATCCTGCTTGATTGCTAATTGATTAATTCAACCAGAGAGGTGGTGGGGGGGGAGGAGTTTACAGGCACTTATGCATGTTGGCCTCGTCGTTAGGGAGAGCATCATGTAACCAGGCCACTAATCAATCCTTCAATCACCTCAACAAACATGTTATGGTAAATCAACGGTGATGTCATGTGTTCTGCTGTCCAGGTGTTCTCCAGCAAAAAAACACTTCTACCTGCTTGTTTTGGATGAGTGCAGCAGCTGAAATCACTCAAATGCTATAGGAGAGAAATGGCACTTTTAGAAATAGGTGAGTGTATTTAGGGTGACACCATGTTGTCATGATTGAATAGGGTCAGAGGGTCAGGGTCACCCTGCCTTAAAGAGCTGCCAAAGCCACCGAAGAGAATGTCATTATTATTATGGCTTTCAATGGAAAGTATTAGTGACACATAGGGCGTTAATAACACCCTGAATAAAAGTATGTGGGAAACATTAAATACCTGTATTTTCTCACAGAAATTGTCAAATGTAAATGATATCGAATATCAGCACAACACAAAATATCAGCTATCAGCAAAGTTAGTTTGAACAGTATCACATATTGGGCCTTCAAAAATGCGTATTGGTCAAACCCTAGTGTGAGGAAACAGCAATGACACTGGCTGAACACTAAACAGTATAACTAACAGTTGTTAAAACAACCAAAAAGCATATAAAATGCTCTACAGCCTTATCACCTGCAGACTACAGTAACCAAATCGCATGCAGCATAACGTCACCAGCTGACATGGCAAAGATGGTTTCGTTTAAACAGGAACAACCGACCAAACCTGAATATCAGCGCCTCAGTTAAATAAACACACAAATGCATTCCTGGCTTGTCAAACAGGAAAAAGCCTCGTCGCCACAGGAAGTGACTGTCCTGGACGACGTGCCGCACGAAAATAACTTTGATTTCTATTTGGGCTATTGTGGCTCTGATATGAGGATTGACCCAGTTAAAAAACCCTCCCTGAAGTCTCTCACTGTTACTCTGCTTATACTGAGATAGCAGCTATTATCAAAGTTCATGCAAATAGCAAAGTATCTTTTGCACACATGCTGCATGTTAGAGGTCACTAACTCATGAAGACTACAGGACACGCTGCCAACTGCTCTGCTGCCAGCTACACCTGACCACCTGACCCACTTTTCTCTCAAATGTGCAGGCTTATGTTGCAAAGGACTGCTTCACCGGTGCTGTGCAATAAATACCCACTATGAAGGAAACACTCGAAAAGCACAACTAGAAACTGTGCAGACGCACCTGCAGCACACCTCAGTGGACAGTAAACAACAAGGACAGCTGTTACAAATGCTGCAGACAATGACAACTCTAATAGGAGCTCCTTTAGGACCAGTGGTTCCTAAACTAAACTGGGCTCCGGGCAAAGTAAGAAATAACAGAATTTCAATAGAATTTGTGTCACTTTGAAGTTGGTCAAATGACAGCGTGTGTCAGGATGTTTTAATTAAGTTACAGGTTTAGTTGCACTTGGTCCAATGCTGTTATCATCCTGCCAAAACTAATGACACCCCCCCCCCCTCCCCAATCATAACTCAAGTGGGGGGGGGGGGGGGGGGCGTGGCAAATGTTGATCCGTGATCTGTGCATATTATGTATTTGTAGGGGTCTTTGATATGGGGGGGGGCGGGGCTTGGGGGCCCCTAGCACTAGGTTATAGCAGGGCTTTTGCATTGCAAGTCCAACGCTATTTGGGATTCGTGGGGATTTCCTTCCTCTCCTGCAATAAAGTCACCAGAGTATTATTATGACGCCGCCTCGGTATCAACAGGTTGTCTGCTCTGTCCGGGGCGCGCGATGAGCTTATAGCCTAGCCTAGCTATATGCTACACGAGTGGTGGATGACGTTATCACCCACTAACTTAACTTGTCAATAATAACAACCAGAAAGTCAAACTGCTTATTATATACTACTGCCCACACACACACACACACACACACAAACACACAATGGCAAAGGAATATAGTAAAAGTGATACACCGTAGTAGTCTATCTCTATGGCTTTAAGTCATCACGCCTCCTGCTTGAGCTAAATGTACATAGGAATATATTCCAACAGCAGCAGAACAAAAACACTTTCACTTGAATTTGTCTCCGCCAGCTAACTTAGCTAACGTCACGTTACCCACCTTGTTTGAAGCTTTAGCAGACATGTTACACTCCTCCTCCGCTCCGCTTCAAAAAGCTCTCGTAGTAAAAGTAAAAAGTTATTTGAACTATCTGTTGGTGATGAAAGTGCGCTTAGTAATGTTTCCTCTTGAATGTCGCCCAGCTGCCGCGCGCCACGCCGGGCTGCGGTTGTTATTTTATTCTATCCAGGACGACGGATAGAAACATGACACGAAAAGGCGTGTGGAAAGTCCAAAGTTCATTATCTTCTTATCTTCCGCGCGGATGAGACGTTACTCCTGATACATAGCGAGTCATGGAAGGAAGGTGGTCAAGTTGAAATAAGCGAGTAAAACGTGTTATTAATGTTGCTGGTTCCTCTCTTCTATCTGCTCCGGGGTGAAAAGTTGGGCAGAGGAGGCATCACTCGGTAGATCCAGTGCTCTGCTGTAATGGCAGCAGTGTGTGTGTGTGTGTGTGTGTGTGTGTGGAGACCTCTCCCTGCTGCTCTCCGCCTCTCTCGGAGCTCTGTCCGGAGCGGACCATCAAAACCTACGTAGGGGTGGACGACCGGGGGGAAAATGGGGGCATTGCTAATAAACCCCCATAAAAACCCCTCGGAATTAACGAATATAACAAAAAACGACACTGCTGCATTTGGTGATCAATTAATGCATTTACTCCCTCCTCTATATCTGTTTTTACGATGGCTGGACAAAAAGTGGGCGCCCCTGTTTTCCCGGGAAATAAACTGGCCGGGATACAATTGTAAAGAGCGAAGAGGCGATGCCGCTGATGCTCACTTTCACCCTGTGTGACATGGTGGGCTGTTGTGCTGCTGCTCGGGTACACAAGCAGCCGTAGTGTAGTGTAGTGTAGTGTAGTGTGCTACACATAATAATAATAATACATATATTATTATTACATTATATATCATACTAAATATATCAATCACAGCTTATATTTTCAGTTGCGATGTTCTGACTTATCCTCTACTCCAAATCCAATGCAGGAGTGCAAGGAGGAAAGTGTATTATTAAAAGCATGATGCTAAGCTACATGAAGCCTGGCTTAAGAATAAAACATAGTGAACAGAAATCATGTGGACTTTAGTGAGATGGTCAATTATTATTAGTTCAATAGCAAATGACAATGCCATGTCCCTTCCTTGGCCATTTGTGCAGGTTCAGGTTGTTTTTGCGGTAGTGCATTTAGATCTAGGCAGGGTGGAGGGAGGCAATGAACAAACCAGATAGCTCTGGAATTTGTATTTCTCTATATAAAGTCTCTGAGCAGTTTAGATCTGCAAAGTGGTTGTGGTTGATAAGCCGCCCACCTCACAGGAAACCACTCATGCCATTCAGTCAACTTCCTAAGACTTCCCAAAGCAAACCCCACCCACAGGATGCAACCATCTGAGCTTGTATTGTTTCAAAAGTTAACAACAACTGCCGTTTCTCGCATGGAGCCGCAAACAAGACGTGCAACAGGAAAAGTGACGAAACCATGTGACATGCAGCCCCTCTATGTAGTACGATCCACACGTTAATGTGAGGGGTTAATAACTCTATGTAGTACGATCCACACGTTAATGTGAGGGGTTAATAACTCTGTAACCACGGTTACACCCTATCTTTTCCAATCAAAGTGGCTCTGTAATGATGGCTTCCTTTCTGTCCTTCTTGTGCGACCGCAGGCTGGAGGGGCGTGGCCAGGCTAGGGCGTGGCAGCTCTGAGGGGCGTGGCAGCTCTGAGGGGCGTGCCAGCTCTGTATGTGGTCCTGTGGGTTAATTCCCACCAGACGTAATCCTGTGAGGTGAACATACAGCCAGTCAGGAGACGCAGACAGACAGGGGCTTGAAGATTGCAAAGCAGCGGATGACCTCCAGGAGAGCCAGGTCGCTCTTAGCAGAGGATCAACACAGAAACAACTCTAAAACCTACAGACCTGCTTCAGCTGGGGAGACATACACTCATGTCCCTGCTTACCTACAGACCTGCTTCAGCTGGGGAGACATACACTCATGTCCCTGCTTACCTACAGACCTGCTTCAGCTGGGGAGACATACATACACGCATGTCCCTGCTTACCTACAGACCTGCTTCAGCTGGGGAGACATACATACACTCATGTCCCTGCTTACCTACAGACTTGCTTCAGCTGGGGAGACATACATACACGCATGTCCCTGCTTACCTACAGACCTGCTTCAGCTGGGGAGACATACACTCATGTCCCTGCTTACCTACAGACCTGCTTCAGCTGGGGAGACATACACTCATGTCCCTGCTTACCTACAGACGTGCTTCAGCTGGGGAGACATCCACTCATGTCCCTGCTTACCTACAGACCTGCTTCAGCTGGGGAGACATACACTCATGTCCCTGCTTACCTACAGACGTGCTTCAGCTGGGGAGACATCCACTCATGTCCCTGCTTACCTACAGACGTGCTTCAGCTGGGGAGACATACACTCATGTCCCTGCTTACCTACAGACCTGCTTCAGCTGGGGAGACATACACTCATGTCCCTGCTTACCTACAGACCTGCTTCAGCTGGGGAGACATACATACACTCATGTCCCTGCTTACAGACCTGCTTCAGCTGGGGAGACATACACTCATGTCCCTGCGTAGACCGAGTAGTATCCTTAAAAAGGACATGGCTTCAGCACAGTCTCTTGAGAAATAAAATAAATACACTGGGAAAATGCAGTGGAGTTGAGTCGACAAAACAGAGCAAAGAAACCCGAGAGGAACCAAAGTGAAACAAAGGTGCCGTAGAGATGAATGAGTACGTACCAGTATCGATGCAAAGCGCTCGCCTCTTCTGAAGCCTAGTGAGGAGATCAGGATGCTCAACATCCTCGCTCAAGTGTCAGCAGCAGATGACAAAGTTGCAATCCAAATAATCAAACTGGAGCTAAAAAATATATAATAATAATAATAATAATAATAATAATAATAATAATAATAATAATACTAATAATAATAATACAGCTAATCACCGTTTAAAGATGCAATAAAGAGAAGTGTTTCCATGCAGCCTCATCCAGACCTGTGAGGGCATCTCTGATGTTCTAACAGAGAGGAGCGCTGCATTAGTGACACTCCAGCGTGATCGAAGCTATCTTTGTCCTGTGCGCTTCACACACCGGTGGACAGACATGCACACGCACACGCACACGCACACACCTACACACACACACACACACACAAACACACCTACACACAAACGCACACACACCTCTTTAGGGCAACATCAGCTTCAGAGCTCAGGTGCGCTCATGGTAGAACAGGTGAACATAGTGTACAGGCTCGTGTTTGGTAAGAGGGCATCACAGGGGTCACTCAACCCCTGATTCCCCTGCAGAGAGAAGACTAATGTAGAGTGAAACCACATCATGCAAACGTAAAGCTCATCTGCACAGAGACACACAGGAAATAAAAACACACCATGTACGTGACGTGACCAGAGAATCATTCCAGGCTGATTTCACACAACTGTTTCTCATTGGTGGAAGTTGAGGAGAGGTGGATGCTGCTGCTCCCCTGTCTTCATCTGTGCTGAGTTTGGTGTGTGTGTGTGTGTGTGTGTGTGTGTGTGTGTGAGTGTGTGTGTAGGTGTGTGTGTGTGTGTGTGTGTGTGTGAGTGTGTGTGTAGGTGTGTGTGTGTGTGTGTGTGTGTGTGAGTGAGTGTGTGTGTGTGTGTGTGTGTGTGTGTGTGTGAGTGTGTGTGTAGGTGTGTGTGTGTGTGTGTGTGTGTGAGTGTGTGTGTAGGTGTGTGTGTGTGTGTGTGTGTGTGTGTGTGTGTGTGTGAGTGTGTGTGTAGGTGTGTGTGTGTGTGTGTGTGTAGGTGTGTGTGTGTGTGTGTGTGTGTGTGTGTGTGTGTCGTGTGTGTGTAGGTGTGTGTGTGTGTGTGTGTGTGTGTGTGTGTGTGTGTGTGTGAGTGTGTGAGTGTGTGTGTAGGTGTGTGTGTGTGTGTCGTGTGTGTGTGTGATACGCTGTGTGATCCTCCTCCTCCCCGGCTCCGGGCTGACTTGTTGACTCAGGGCATTCCTGCCCCGCACAGGAACCCACTCTCTGTTTCCACAGCTAACGAGAAGCGTCTGAAGACACAGGGATCAGACCAGCAGGGGAGTTCTTCACAGTCCTCATCATATTACTGCAGGACAGGTACACACAGAAGAAGAACGGTGCCAACTTGAACCCAAAATGGTTCTTCGGAGTGATGGCATATAGACGAAGCGTCTCTGGTTCCACAAAGAGCCTGTCAGAGCAAGGTTCTTTAAAGAACCATTTCCACACTAATACTCCTTAAGGTGCGTTCACACCGAGATATTAATTTTTCGCTCTGTCGCTTGATTCAACCCTTTGGAATCGCTCTGTCGCTCTGTTTAAATCGCTCGTCAACAGGCACACGAAATGACGGACATGTGGGGGCTATAACGTTACGCAATGTCATGCTGTTTGTCCACTACGAGCCACCGTAGTTGTTTACAAGCTAAAGCCTATCAGCGTGCTCCTAACGCGAGCTCTATACCGGTAGTACAGACTTCACTTCATGTCAGCTGTCAGCCTGTCAATCAGCTGTCAATGTGGTTTGTTGCCACACAATAAACCAGCGGTTTGTTCCAAGCCAGTGTGATCCTTGACTCGCTCTCACACGGCAGCCAATCAGCGTTGAGCGTCGAGCGACTGATGCCAGTGTAATTTCGCGTTGGGATATTTCATCTCGAGCGACAAGCGAATTTTCTCCCTATCGCTCTGTCTCTGCCGCTCGGACGCCCAGCGATTTTTCTCCCAGGCGAATAAACGCTTAATCGCTCGTTTGCATTGACTTTGTATGTAAACTTGACGCCAGCGAAAAACTTTAATAGGTCGGTGTGAACGCAGCTTTAGACACATTGTGTTTTTGTTTATCTGCTTTGGTTATTTTCCACGTTTATGCCATCACCCAGCATCCAATAAGAATTAAGAGCCTTTTTAATTAAATGGTCTTGAAAGGTTCTTTGTGGAACCTGAAGTGGTTCACCTGTGGCATCACTCTGAAGAAGCATTTCCGGTTCCGGTTCGCACCTTTATTTTTCTGTGTGTACAGTAAGGCTGGACCCAGAAGTCGAGAAAAAGTGGAATATGCACACATCCCCAGAACTCCTCAGAAAACTGGTGCTGCTGGATCCAAAAACACTCAAATCAAAGAAAGGAAATGTCCGCACACCAGACGCAGAACCGTTAAAAACCGGTAAAAAATATTTTTGTAGCTGTTGTTTTATCAGTTTGTAATAATACAACATATTATTAGGCCATAGAGGAAAGTGTTCCAGGACTTCAGCATGAGAAGCGTTCACACGGGGGATGTTAATCTATGAAGTGAGAGGAAGCCATGAAGCGTTGTGGTGTAAACCCACTAATCACCACTAAACAAATCACATCTGTGCTTAAGAGGCCAAAGTGTTTGTGAGCAGATTAGGATCATATGACAGGATTAGTAAGCAGCATCTCTTCCTCACAGCTCATTGTCTCAAATAGAAAAACACAAATCTGGTTTCGGGGGGATTTCAAGAAACATGGACTTGAATAAGCCTCACACACATGGCCAAAGCGTTTAACCTCTGCTTTACCTCGGCCCATATCAGCTTATAGATATCAGCTGTGTAAACATAGGCTGGGCTTTTCACAAGGTGCAAATCAGACTGACAGGGCGAGGAGGAGGTGTACGTACGTACGTACGCGCATATTCTTATAATAACCTAGCTCTGCGTCCTGTGAAGCTCCGCCTCTAAAAGCTGATGCGCCACTAAACCCGTCAGGCCGTTCCAGCGGTGTGTGCTTCCTCTGGTCCACATCCAGCCATTGTTGCAGCTCATTCATCAATCACTTCCTGGTAGCAGACCTTCATCAGCGCTGCAGCAGATGTTTTTGTCTCTGCATCAACTGGCAGCGATATGGCCACATATTGATCAGTGCAATCAAGTGCTTTAGAGACAGATCAAAGGATTAGCTGTTATGAAATAGCGCGCGCTAATTAGATAGCCTTGCCTTCAATTGGAAGACAAAATGGCGGCCAAAAAAATGCATTGCTGTCATAAAGCAGCTGTAGTTCATTGTAAGCAAAGTAGGGATGCAAATTTGTATCCATTTCCTTAAATCGATTAATTGGTCATGTTAACGATCAATTAATCGATTGATCATTATTTTAAAAAATTGCTTTTGACATACAAAATAAAAAATACAAAATGCAGGGTTTTACACGTGTCTTCTAAACGTCCTGCATTAGCTGTCATTGTGCTTGTGGACGTGAGATATTTCAACATTATATTACAATGTTTACAATGATGACTGTTGTCTTTTTGGGTGTAATTCTCCACCCTGGACTTTCTGTCTGCTAGCTTGGCTTTCTTCTAACTCTGTATGAGCAGTGAAAGTTACATGTTGCCCTTGTGCTGATAAATCATTTCAGAAAAGAAAAGAAAAATGATAAAATAGCACATAGCCTACATTGTCAATTAATCGGTTAACATATAGTTTGATCGATCAAATTCTTAACGATCGATTAATCGATTGTCGATTAATCATTAACATCCCTAAAGCAAACCAAAGCACGTAACGCTCCAGAAAAGAGTACTTTTTAGTGTAAAAATGTTTTCACACAATAACAGTCTCTTACTATTGGAGTCAGTCATCCAGCTATTGTCCATTTTGTTCTTAGCCAGTTAATTAGTTCCCTCTCACTGCTCCTTGCTTCTGTTCAGGTGACTGCTGACATGTTGCTGTTCAACACAAGTTAAAGAACAACCAGAGCATGAGATGAGTCTGTCCACGACTTCCATTCCAGGCAAACATGACTGCAGACAAACTTTAGTGTGAGAAATGAGAAAAGTCTGAAGTGCTTTTTATCTGAAGAGA
Organism: Poromitra crassiceps; assembly: GCF_964638095.1. Lineage (NCBI taxonomy): Eukaryota > Metazoa > Chordata > Actinopteri > Beryciformes > Melamphaidae > Poromitra > Poromitra crassiceps. The sequence goes on along the minus strand of NC_139651.1, from coordinate 18,921,636 downwards.
AACTGTGAGTTTAGTTCTGGTGATGGAGAGAGAACTTCAGGCTCTTTGTACCACTAAATCTACCATGCTGGCTCTTTAATCACTGATAGTGAAGTGAGCTACTTTTCATCTCCTGGAAGCATTAACTCCAAGTGGCAGCCTGCGATCAATCAACCTCTCTCTTTCTCTCTCTCTCTCTCTTTCTCTCTCTCTCCCTCTCTCTCTCTCTCTCCCTCTCTCTTTCCCTTCTTCTCCTCGCTCTCTTCTCAATGGAGGAGGCATAAGAAGCCTTTTATAGCTAGCCAGGCACCAGAGACCATACTGACTGACTGAACCTGACTGAACTCCATGTTGCCTCTCAGCGGCACAAGTAGCTTAGCAAGTAATGGCCCACGCTGCAGAGAGAACCCAAGCGTGCTTACTTTCTCAATAAAGAAAACTCTTCTGGCAGCTCTTCTACTGCACAGAGCCAACTGGAAAGTTTGTCTCTTTTTCTGTACAATAGGAGACACACACACACCCAGTCGCAGTCAATATCCTGTCTAAATCAAGAGAAGAAGAGTGGAGACTGAGAGGTTAACTATATCCTGTCTAAATCAAGAGAAGAAGAGTGGAGAGGTTAACTCTATCCTGTCTAAATCAAGAGAAGAAGAGTGGAGAGGTTAACTCTATCCTGTCTAAATCAAGAGAAGAAGAGTGGAGAGGTTAACTCTATCCTTTCTAAATCAAGAGAAGAAGAGTGGAGAGGTTAACTCTATCCTGTCTAAATCAAGAGAAGAAGAGTGGAGAGGTTAACTCTATCCTGTCTAAATCAAGAGAAGAAGAGTGGAGAGGTTAACTCTATCCTGTCTAAATCAAGAGAAGAAGAGTGGAGAGGTTAACTCTATCCTGTCTAAATCAAGAGAAGAAGAGTGGAGAGGTTAACTCTATCCTGTCTAAATCAAGAGAAGAAGAGTGGAGAGGTTAACTCTATCCTGTCTAAATCAAGAGAAGAAGAGTGGAGAGGTTAACTCTATCCTGTCTAAATCAAGAGAAGAAGAGTGGAGACTGAGAGGTTAACTCTATCCTGTCTAAATCAAGAGAAGAAGAGTGGAGAGGTTAACTCTATCCTTTCTAAATCAAGAGAAGAAGAGTGGAGAGGTTAACTCTATCCTGTCTAAATCAAGAGAAGAAGAGTGGAGAGGTTAACTCTATCCTGTCTAAATCAAGAGAAGAAGAGTGGAGAGGTTAACTCTATCCTGTCTAAATCAAGAGAAGAAGAGTGGAGAGGTTAACTCTATCCTGTCTAAATCAAGAGAAGAAGAGTGGAGAGGTTAACTCTATCCTGTCTAAATCAAGAGAAGAAGAGTGGAGAGGTTAACTCTATCCTTTCTAAATCAAGAGAAGAAGAGTGGAGAGGTGAACTCTATCCTGTCTAAATCAAGAGAAGAAGAGTGGAGAGGTTAACTCAGCGGTTCATCCACGTGAGGCTGTGACCTCTGTGTTTGCTACAGAGCGAGAGAGCAAATTGAAAACAGCGCAAATCCCAAGACACATGAGTGACTGTAGTGGAGGGGAGGAGGCGTTACATACAAGACACATGAGTGACTGTAGTGGAGGGGAGGAGGCGTTACATACAAGACACATGAGTGACTGTAGTGGAGGGGAGGAGGCGTTACATACAAGACACATGAGTGACTGTAGTGGAGGGGAGGAGGCGTTACATACAAGACACATGAGTGACTGTAGTGGAGGGGAGGAGGCGTTACATACAAGACACATGAGTGACTGTAGTGGAGGGGAGGAGGCGTTACATCAACGCAGCGTTTTCCCTCATTGTTGTGATATTTTGGAGACTATAGTAATGGATCTTAAGTTAGAGCCGGTCTCATTAATTTAGGCCATGTTCAGACTAGGAGGCCAAATCTGATTTGTGAACTTTAATGACCTATTAATGATTCTATCCAGATTGGTTATATGAGTCTGGACGCTCCAAGTCTGATTTGTGTCACTTGTCCAAAACCACATATGGAGGTAGTTTCCAATCTGCTTTCGACTGATGTGACTTCATTGTGGACGCGCTGATCACCCAAATCAGATTTGTGTCTTTTGCAGGGGGCGGGGACTTAAAGAGCAGAGAGCAGACATGCAAACACTGCCAGAAACATTGTCTGTTGGCCCATTTGCTCATTAGATCCGACTTGAACACTTGCCCAAATCAGATTTGTGGCAGTGCGGACACACTCCCAAATCAGATTTGTGGCAGTGCGGACCCACTCCCAAATCAGATTTGGGAAACCAATCAAGATAATGATGATTAATGACTTTAGCAGCAAATCGGATTTGCCTGTAATGTGAACATGGCCTTAGAAGGATTCATTTAGCCAAGTTGTCACAATGTGTCCGTGTTGTCACAATGTGTCCGTGCTGTTACAATGTGTCCGTGCTGTCACAATGTGTCCGTGCTGTCACAATGTGTCCGTGCTGTCACAATGTGTCCGTGCTGTCACAATGTGTCCGTGCTGTCACAATGTGTCCGTGCTGTCACAATGTGTCCGTGCTGTCACAATGTGTCCGTGCTGTCACAATGTGTCCGTGTTGTCACAATGTGTCCGTGCTGTGACAATGTGTCCGTGTTGTCACATTGTGTCCGTGCTGTCACAATGTGTCCGTGTTGTCACAATGTGTCCGTGCTGTCACAATGTGTCCGTGCTGTCACAATGTGTCCGTGCTGTCACAATGTGTCCGTGCTGTCACAATGTGTCCGTGTTGTCACATTGTGTCCGTGCTGTCACAATGTGTCCGTGCTGTCACAATGTGTCCGTGCTGTCACAATGTGTCCGTGTTGTCACAATGTGTCCGTGCTGTCACAATGTGTCCGTGCTGTCACAATGTGTCCGTGCTGTCACATTGTGTCCGTGTTGTCACAATGTGTCCGTGCTGTCACAATGTGTCCGTGCTGTCACAATGTGTCCGTGTTGTCACATTGTGTCCGTGCTGTTACATTGTGTCCGTGCCGTGCCACTGTGTCACAGAGGAGAAGGACAGACTGTTCTTCAATCTTTCATATCACACTCTGGACATACTCATTATGTCCTCTTCTATTCTGTGATAACGCTCCACTCTCTCACACTGATTATCCAGCAATCCAAAACAGGCCTGAAAAATGATTTGTTTAAATTAATTCCAGTTTGGGGGACACAAAGCCAGAGAGAGAGAGAGAGAGAGAGAGAGAGAGAGAGAGAGAGAGAGGGAGGGAGGGAGAGAGAGAGAGAGAGAGAGAGAGAGAGAGAGAGAAAGAGAGAGAGAGAGAAAGAGAGAGAGAGAGAGAGAGAGAGAGAAAGAGAGAGAGAGAAAGAGAGAGAGAGAGAGAGAGAGAGAGAGAGAGAAAGAGAGAGAGAGAGAGAGAGGGAGGGAGGGAGAGAGACGTGTAAGGGGGGTCAATGGGTGTTTTTGTTGTTGTAGATATGACTTAAATTACTGACACTTGACTAAATACATGCAAATATTCACCTTAGATTACATTCATGATTCCTTGTTCCTTTGAGGAAGACGATGAGGAGCGATCCTGGATCATTCAGACATGTAGTGATAATACTGACTGAAGTTGACGAGCGAACACACAGTGGTTTCCTGCATCTGTCTGATCAGGTGAACAATGCATCAGTAACATCACAATGATCATGGTGGGGAACCCCAAGGCCATTTCCTTTTGTCGTTGAAGGATGAGGGGATTTCCTTTCACAGCTGTGTGGCTAGACAGCAGCTGACAGCAGGAAAGGAGAGATAGGAAAGGAGAGGTAGGAAAGGAGAGGTAGGAAAGGAGGGGTAGGAAAGGAGAGGTAGGAAAGAGAGGTAGGAAAGGAGAGATAGGGAAGAAGAGGTAGGAAAGGAGAGGTAGGAAAGGAGAGGTAGGGAAGGAGAGGTAGGAAAGGAGAGGTAGGAAAGGAGAGGTAGGGAAGGAGAGGTAGGAAAGGAGAGGTAGGAAAGGAGAGGTAGGGAAGGAGAGGTAGGAAAGGAGAGGTAGGAAAGGAGAGGTAGGAAAGGAGAGGTAGGAAAGAGAGGTAGGAAAGGAGAGATAGAAGAGAGGTAGGAAAGGAGAGGTAGGGAAGGAGAGGTAGGAAAGGAGAGGTAGGAAAGAGAGGTAGGAAAGGAGAGATAGAAGAGAGGTAGGAAAGGAGAGGTAGGGAAGGAGAGGTAGGAAAGGAGAGATAGGGAAGAGAGGTAGGAAAGGAGAGATAGGAAAGAGAGGTAGGAAAGGAGAGATAGAAGAGAGGTAGGAAAGGAGATGTAGGAAAGGAGAGGTAGGAAAGGAGAGGTAGGAAAGGAGAGATAGGGAAGAGAGGTAGGAAAGGAGAGATAGGGAAGAGAGGTAGGAAAGGAGAGATAGAAGAGAGGTAGGAAAGGAGATGTAGGAAAGGAGAGGTAGGAAAGGAGAGGTAGGAAAGAGAGGTAGGAAAGGAGAGATAGAAGAGAGGTAGGAAAGGAGATGTAGGAAAGGAGAGGTAGGAAAGGAGAGATAGGGAAGAGAGGTAGGAAAGGAGAGGTAGGAAAGGAGAGATAGGGAAGAGAGGTAGGAAAGGAGATAGGGAACAGCACCTGACACAGGTTCTGAGCTGGACTCAAACCAATGATGTGGCAACATACTGTATGATGCACATCAGTCCATAGCAGGCTGCTCCTGAACGCTTCAGCTCACACACACACACGCATACCTTCACACACACACACACACACACACACACACACACACACACACACACACACACACACACACACACACACACACACACACACACACACACACACACACACACACACACGTATACCTGCACACACATTTATAGGTGCAGAGAAACACGCATCACTCTCTCACACACACTCACACACACACACACACACACACACACACACACACACACACACACACACACAGCAACATGAAGTTGCGGTGTACCGCATCGTCCACCGCAGCAGAGATGATATGTGAGGTACTAAAACAGGAAAAACTCCATTTAGCCACATCGGCTATTTCTGTAGAGAGCTTTCATAAATAAAAGAAGAAAAGTGAACTCCATGCCTTCGCTTTTCTGGAACCCACAAACACCACCAACGTAAACGAGGATGATTTTGTCTTCTGTGAAAAAGGTCCTTCCAGAAGAGCATGCTGCTGATGCTGCGAGGGAATCAGCAGCAGCATGCACATGGACAAGGATGCGTTGGAACGTGTGGTTGGAACCACCTAGGTTGCGTTGTTGTGGGCGGGTCTCCAAAACCTTTGAAGCAGTCTGTACAAATGTCATTGGCTGATGATTGATGAAGTCCGTTAGCCGACGGATTACCTTTACCTGCCCTCAACTACTTTACATTATTCTACTGAATTGCAATATTTCATGGACTCCACACTAATGTCAATCCAATCCATGTCATCAGTCAGTGTACATGGCTCATTGAAATACTGTCATTACTACCAGTGGCACGTTATCAATAACACATCAGCAGCATATCCACATGAGCATAATCCAAACTCCTGCAGCACGTGCACGGCCATGACAGTAACCCGCAGTATAAGTTAGAACAGTTTGATGTGTCACACGAGACAGAGTCAGAGTGTCTGCTCAGCCCTCCACTCCACTTCACACTATAATAATAATTATATTCATTATTATTATCGAAAAATACAATTGTGACACGTTTTGCTGATGAGACTTTACAGTTTAGGTGGATATAATCTGCTCTCGCTGCACCAAAACACTGTGAATCACAACCTCACCTAGAATCCACAGCTGTGGACATCAACACATACAGTATAATGCTACTGTGTATAGAGGGTTGGATCACAGAGGCACCCTACCATTATTCCTGACAGGCTAGCTAGCGGCAGTTGTGTGCGTGTGCGAGGGCTAGCATGTTAGCATGTTAGCATGTCTGCGTCTGCGTCGATGTGTGGAGTGATGTCCGTGCAGAGCGTGAAGCTATGGGGCTTAGTGGATACTCTACAGATGCTGCCTGGCTGACATTAAGAGACAGAAGCCGTGTTCAGAATCTCATTCACTCACTATTTCCCATATAGTGTTAATCATAATAGTGAACTATATGTAGTGTTTATCATATAGTGAACTATGTAGTGTTAATCATATAGTGAACTATGTAGTGTTAATCATATAGTGAACTATATGTAGTGTTAATCATATAGTGAACTATACTGTATGTAGTGTTAATCATATAGTGAACTATATGGGGAATGATCAAAATGAGTTTCAGACACTACACAGAGTTTTTTCCTGGAGATCATTACGTCACCAGATGTGTCGGGTATTCATGTGACGCAAGCAATCCGCGCCCACTATCACATAAACAAGTGAGCTCACGAGCAGATACAGATGTCCTCAGGTAGTATTAATGTTGCATGTTTTGACTGCTAAATCCTAAATAAATAGTTGAAATTCTAATTACGTGCACGTGTGGTTTTGTCAACTATGGTGCTGTCTCCTAATAGCAAGCTTTGCTGGTCAAGTAGCTCACAAGCTTGTTAGCTCGACTTTCTTCTTCTCCTTCGGTAAAGACAACCACATTGCATTGTGGTATACCGGGGGAAATGTAGGGTACATTCGCTGTTCACTAGAAATCGCTGTGCATTGTGGGTATTTTATAGTGGACCAAATAGTGAATCAAATTAACAATTGAGAATTTGGACATACAGTAAATGGCGACACACTAAATAGTTCACTATTTCTGCCTTAGGGACCGTTTCCGAACAGAGACAGAGTTATGTCCTGAGAGACAGACTTATGTCCTGAGAGACAGACTTACGTCCTGGTCAGTCCAGCAGCTGCAGCTGGAGTGTGGACAGCCGGCAGCCGGCGTTAAAGTGGCGCTGAGCACATAAGTGGCGTGTAATGTAATGTGATTGAGGAGAGAGGATTTACACGTCTGAGGCAGGGAGGAACTGTGGCTTCCAGGCTGCCACGTTCTGCCATGTTCTGCCACGTTCTGCCATGTTCTGCCATGTTCTGCCAAGACAATTAACTTGTGTCACTGATTGATTCTGCACCCGCTCCAGCAGGGCAGCCAGACACACATCTGGAGCTAATCGCTGTGAGCTTCCTCTGAGCAGGGCTTGTAGTGATTGAGCCAGGGGGGCTGCTGTGCTGGACTTCCTTTTTATTCTCACCTGGAGAGAAACGCAGGTGAAGGGGGAGGGGCAGATCTAAGAAGGACCAAGGTCACCACGATGAACAATGAACAAGGGTGTTCACGAGGTCGTGTGTGTGTGTGTGTGTGTGTGTGTGTGTGTGGGTGTATTCACAAGGTTGTGTGTGTGTGTGTGTGTGTGTGTGTGTGTGTGTGTGTAGGTGTATTCACAAGGTTGTGTGTGTGTGTGTGTGTGTGTGTGTGTGTGTGTGTGTGTGTGTGTGTGTGTGTGTGTGTGTGTGTGTGTTTGTGTTTGAAAGTCTCAGTCCAAATGTTCCAAATCAATGAGGAACACACACACACACACACACACACACAAATGTTGCTAAAATTGATATCATTGATTTTATTAGTTACACCTGATGGATATTTAACACAAGGTATGGTACAATAACTTGTGTTATTGTACAACAACACAAGGTATTTGACTAGCAACACAACTAGATACAGAAAGGAACAAACAGACTTCCAGTGTGAGTATGTCTTGTTCTGATTGTGTGACTTGAAACCACAGAGATAATTCTCTCACTGTGTTCACATTACGAGCCACAAGAGCTACAAAACATTCTGGTGCCAAACAACATTGTTGCCACCTGAGAAGACAAGTGTGACAAGTGAAGGAGAGGAGAGGAGAGGAGAAGAGAAGAGACGAAAGGAGGAGAGGAGGAGAAGAGGAGAGGAGGAGAAGAGAGGAGAGGAGAGGAGAGGAGAGGAGAGGAGAGGAGGAGAAGAGGAGAGGAGAGGAGAGGAGAGGAGGAGAAGAGGAGAGGAGAGGAGAGGAGAGGAGAGGAGAGGAGAAGAGAAGAGAGGAGAGGAGAGGAGAGGAGAGGAGAGGAGAGGAGAGGAGAGGAGAGGAGAGGAGAGGAGAGGAGAGGAGAAGAGAAGAGATGAGACAAAAGGAGGAGAGGAGGAGAAGAGAGGAGAGGAGAGGAGAGGAGAGGAAGAGGAGTGGAGCTGATAGTGAAAGGAAGCAGAAAGGAAGTGTACGCTGAATGACAGAACGTATGAAGGCCAGTGAGCATCTGAACCCCTGGCAGACCAGCGGTGACTCTTCCCCTGGTACCATGGTACTGCCTGTTACCACTGCATTCCAACAGCATGAGGCTGCTCACACAGAGGGCAGAGGAGTGGAAAGAGGAGGACCTTCCACAGACAACGGGCACAGGCACTCCATGCTCCACGTTCCTCCATGCTCCTCCAGGCTCCTCCACGTACGAAAGTGGCTGTCAGAGGAAAAGTGTCTGTAATTCTGTCAACTAAATCGAGTTAACTCCAAAGGGAATGGTTTGTGATTGAATGGTTTGGGGCGATAACGACAGTTAATGTGATTTCCAGGTAAACTGTCTGGATGGTTATTGGCAGATCATTATCAGAGACACGGGTCAATCAGGGGAAAGGAGAAGAACAAACCAACCAACAACCAACAGAAGAAGAAGCGGACGGACAAGCCCATCTTTATTGTCACATGACACTCATTTGGCATCTCTCTCCCTCTCTTCAGCATCTCTATGGCTCTGATCCTCTCTCTCTCTTCCTCTCTTTAGCATCCCTATGGCTCTGATCCTCTCTCTCTCTTCCTCTCTCTCTCCCTCTCTTTTGCATCTCTATGGCTCTGATCCTCTCTCTCCCTCTCTTTTTCTATGTGACAAACTGAGCTTCACAGAGATACGCCTCTCCGCTGCCACACTCCATCCTATGCGTGTGACATCATATGCTCCTCCCTCCAAGACGCGGCCCAATAAGAAGCGGGCGTGGTGTTTTTGGGTGGAGAGACAGGCGAGGTGGTGGAGGCTGCAGAGCCACTAGAGAGGAGGAGGAGGAGGATGAGGGACCTCCACCCGGGCCGAAGCCCCCTGCAAGCTAACGTGTGTTAGCTCACTAATCCCCCGGCCGTCCAGTGCCAGGATCCAG
>NC_139651.1:18857573-18900073 GCF_964638095.1 Poromitra crassiceps | reverse complement strand
AAAGAGTTCATTGAGGAGAACACGTTGTCTTTCGTATTTTCTGCCATAGGCATTCATTTTGTAAAAACAAAATTTAAAAAAAAAAATTATTAATATGATCGATAATCGATCATTGATCGTTAATTTTCCCCGATTTTCGATTATGGAAATTTTTCAAAATGAACATCCCTAGTCCAGACGAATCTATTTGGCACTACTGATGTCTGGGCACGCTCTGTGTGCCCCTCTCTCTCTCTTTCACACTTTCTCTCGCTCTTGCTGTCTCGCACGCTCTCTCTCTCTCCGATGCTACACAGATACATGCTCTCTCTCTCTCTCTCTCTCTCTCTCTCTCTCTGATGCTACACAGATAGCACTCTGCTTGGCAGCGAGATCCCCTGTGGCACTGTTCAGTTAATTAAATCTTCTGCTTTGCCCACGCCATGGCAGAGGGAGGAGCCACGATGGGCGCGTGGGCGTCAACACTGAAGGAAGTTTTAGTTCAAGTACGATTTACATATTTTAGTCAAGTCAGCCAGTTACATTCCTGCTGTGGCTTATTGCAATGAAGCAGGACTGTAATAATCAAAAGGAAAGAATTCATCTTGTTTCATGTCGACTCTCTGATCATTCTGTACCTCTCTCTCTCTGTCTCTGTCTCTGTCTCTCTCTCTGTCTCTCTCTGTCTCTGTCTCTCTCTCTCTCTCTCTCTCCTCTCTCTCTCTCTCTCTCTCTCTCTGTCTCTGTCTCTGTCTCTCTCTCTCTCTCTCTCTGTCTCTGTCTCTCTCTCTCTGTCTCTGTCTCTGTCTCTCTCTCTCTCCTATCTCTCTCTCTCTCTCTCTCTCCCTCTCTCTCTCCTCTCTCCTCTCTCTCTCTCTCTCTCTCCCTCTCTCTCTCTCTCTCTCTCTCTCTCTCTCTCTCTCTCTCTCTCTCTCTCTCTCTCTCTCTCTCTCTCTGAAGAGTCTCTTCCCAGGTCATCATGTTGAAAGTGCTTGAGACATATTGAAGAGAGACAAGTGGAAGCTATGACACAGGTCCACTTCTTCTGAAGAGGAACAGCATCCTCTCCCATTGAGCCAGTTCAAATGGAGATGAGTGCTGAGTGGGTGAGTTTTCTTCTCCTCGACAATGTTGATGATCTTTGGTGGTCAAACTCTGCCCTCTACAGGACAAAGACTCTCAGTGATTTGGACTGACTCGAGGTGGTCTTCAGTACTCAAATGCAAATGCAAATCTTTTCAGTGTTGCAGAGGCACAACTAGTGGCCGGGCAGGTGTACTGCACAAAGGGGTAAATACCAGTAGTGCATGTGTTGTGGCCTTTGTACTAGTAGTACTGGTAGATACATATATATATATATATATATATATATATATATATATATATATATATATGTTCCTTTTTTCTGTCCTGTAGTGAATATGCTGAGAGTATATCAGTTCATTAGCTAACGCCATGAGTATAAGACAGTTATGAACCTCAATAACACAAAGCGTGTACGTTCAAGCTTCCCAAATAGACAATACTCAATGAATCAAGTATGTTACTCTTCATTTAGAGGTGGTTTGTTGTGATGGTTAATTGCCTGAGACATAACAGAGTGTAATGGTTGCATGAGTGTTAAGGTCCTTACACATCAAGAGCAATGTGAATATATGGCACGAAATTGCGATGCGAGTTTTGACCCACCTGTCAATCACAGCCACAGATGTGTACACGTCGGAAGCGAATTTCTGAAAAATCGACCGTGTTTCGAAAAAATAAACGCCGCAATAACACTCAGCAAAACTTCGCCGTTGGTATGCACGTTGCATTGACTGATATAGGTTCGGAAAATATTATAAACGCTCCCGATGTGTAAGGACCTTAACTGTAAAAAAAAAAAATAGTCAAACAGGTTTTCTATGTTTTAACAAATCAAAAATAATTTGAAAAACATCTCCATTGGTGCTCTCTTAACTTACTCAGTACATTTACTTGATGAGTAGCAAAAAAATAATACAAAATAATAAAAGGTATATTTATTTTTATTTACTTATTACTTATATTCATATATAAAGGAATTTATCTTTACCATAAATATGATATTCAAATTTAAAAACAGGTTTATGCCTTCTTAAATCCATGTCTTATGAATCTTCATGTAACTGACAGTTGGATGTGACCTTTAACCCCACAGCGTTGACCCCAGAGGTCACGTCGCGTCCCTGTGCTGTGGACGTCAACCAGTATAGAATGCTGACTCATTCTGCTCAAGGAAGAAAGACAGTTGCCTGGGGACCTCCAGGAGTCCTTCAGCAGGTTCTAGGAGGTCCACAGCAAAATGAGCAATAGATTTATCTCACTCACTAAGCATTAGCACAATCATGTGATGTATGTCAGCTATTCTCAACCACAGAGCACCATGTAGTGGGCCACGGAGGCAGTGGTATTGCCAAATATATGAATAAAAATAAAATAAAAAAGTGTGATTACAGCGAGTTATTTATTGATTTTTTACATCTAAATGTGCTCAAGATCACAAACATAGATCAAAAACTTCCAATTTAAATGCATAATTTCATTGACTTTTTTCCCTCTCTCTTTCATTGATCTGGGAAGGTGGTCCTCAGAACTGTTTTAACAATCAGAAGTGTAATGATGTGTCATTCTGTCTCCCTACTGTTATCACATGCCGTAACCTCTAATTTGATCACTAGATTAAATTATGTATGAAAACATACTGTGCACTTATTCTTCAGCATTTATTATATTGAAAATCACTCCAAACAGCCAATTTAGGTCATCTCATTAAATTGTTCTCGCTTCATAAGTAAAATGGTGTGGTTTGTCTTAGACCTCCCAGGCCAGGCAGAACCATCAGGAGGGCCGGGTCATAATGCCCAGGTCTGCTATAGACTGTTATATCATTATGTAAATTAATAAGATATATACTAGGTTTAGTATGAACACCTCACACAGGGTCCAGACATATACTAGGTTTAGTATGAACACCTCACACAGGGTCCAGACATATACTAGGTTTAGTATGAACACCTCACACAGGGTCCAGACATATACAAGGTTTAGTATGAACACCTCACACAGGGTCCAGACATATACTAGGTTTAGTATGAACACCTCACACAGGGTCCAGACATATACAAGGTTTAGTATGAACACCTCACACAGGGTCCAGACATATACAAGGTTTAGTATGAACACCTCACACAGGGTCCAGACATATACAAGGTTTAGTATGAACACCTCACACAGGGTCCAGACATATACAAGGTTTAGTATGAACACCTCACACAGGGTCCAGACATATACTAGGTTTAGTATGAACACCTCACACAGGGTCCAGACATATACTAGGTTTAGTATGAACACCTCACACAGGGTCCAGACATATACAAGGTTTAGTATGAACACCTCACACAGGGTCCAGACATATACAAGGTTTAGTATGAACACCTCACACAGGGTCCAGACATATACTAGGTTTAGTATGAACACCTCACACAGGGTCCAGACATATACAAGGTTTAGTATGAACACCTCACACAGGGTCCAGACATATACTGTACTAGGTTTAGTATGAACACCTCACACAGGGTCCAGACATATACAAGGTTTAGTATGAACACCTCACACAGGGTCCAGACATATACTAGGTTTAGTATGAACACCTCACACAGCTGGCACGCAAGACTAGACGGTGGGGGGGCAAACCCCCCATATATCTCAATGGGCTGTGGCTCCACACTACAGGATTGAGGATTCAAGAGCAGGTACATAGACGTTTGTTCAGATGTGCGTTTACTGCGGTGGTTGAATCCCAAATCCTGTTTGCCTGGGCTGAGCTACTGTAGCAGCTAAATGCTAACTATGCTGGCCGGGAAGAACGTGAGGATTTCCCCCATGCTGACCCATTGACCACGAGACAGACAGCGCCTGAATGTATTGGCATGGATGGAAGAACAGGCACCGCCATTTTGTTCTGCCTGGTCTTCCATGTTCAGCTCGACCTCGCGGCTACGTCGTAGCCTGTTCTGTTCTGGAGCTACAATCATTAACAGTGAGTCATTTTCTGCAACAGTTTCACTCAAATAATCTAATAACAATGCTAATAAAAAAATCCAATATATAACTGCACACTACAAAGTGCTTCCTTGCTCTGCCCTCTCATCTTACAAGCTGCCCATCCAGATCACCTTTAACCTATGTGCATGTTATCACCCCCACCTCCCACTCTCTGGGCAAGAAATAATAAATAAAAATAATGATTGGATTTATATAGCGCTTTTCTAGACACCCAAAGCGCTTCACAGAAATCATTATTCATTCACACCATTCGTACCAGTGGTGGTAAGCTACGGGTGATGTAGCCACAGCTGCCCTGGGGAAGACTGACGGAAGCGTGGCAGCCATTTCGCGCCTACGGCCCCTCCGACCACCACCAACATTCATAGACATTCATACCCATTCATACGAGGCAATGAGGGTTAAGTGTCTTGCCCAAGGACACAACGACAACAGCTGGGAGGGAGCGGGATTGGAACCGCCAACCCTTGAGTCATTGGCCGACCTGCTCTACCTCCCGAGCTAATGCCGACCCAAGAGATGGTGTTGCCATGGAAACAGAGCAAAAGGCCTAAATCCCCAGAAGCCATCCCATGTCGTCGGACACAGTTGCCATGGCTAAGAGAGATAGAAGCTGTTCAAGTCATACATGAGCCTGGTCTCCTCTCTCACAAGCCAACACAGCTCACAGCTTACTCATCACCTACCTGATCTCCTCTCTCACAAGCCAACACAGCTTACTCTCATCACCTAATTATGTTCAGCAGTGACATCTCAGGGGTTCCTCTGTTATCATTTAGCAATGGGTGTGCAAACCCCAGCAAAATAAATACATCAAATCAAATGTTTCAGAAAATGTGAAATTAAAAACAACAAATATCACTGATATTTTAAGTCAAAACCACACAGTGTTGCATTCCTAATTGGTTGGGATTGCTTTTTAGTGTCAAAGAAAAGGTTTTTCGCGCTGCACTAGGGTTGGGACTGAAACAGGAATTGATGTGAAATCAAAACTAAAATGACTTCAAAACACCACGGCTACTGTACAGAGGAACCACTGCATCTCTCAGCCAAAAAAATAATAATAATCTCTGAGGCTGAACTTAGGCTGAAAAGTTTCTCCAAGCTATTTATGTTACATCTTCCTTCTTGGGCTCATCTGATGCTCAAACTTGCTTACTGGCTACATTGATGCTAATCTTGCACAGCTAACCAAACAGAAGTGCAACAGTGTTTTGCCATTGGGATGGCTGTGGGGTCAGCTGGTCTGTTTTGATCAATACAGTTAATCTGGCTGCTCCGTTAAGTCAACAGTGCGCTGGATGTGATTTCCTGGATGTAGCTGTGTATGCTACATGCTACATGCTACATGCTACATGCTACGCTGTCTTGAACTAAACATCATGTGGAAGAAGAAGGCAAATAATCATCCTGGGCAAACAAGTAGCCAAAGCGCATGAAGGTGAGAACAACAGGTCAGCTCTGTCACAGCTGTCACAGCACACTAAATCAATACAGAGCAGGGGGCGGGGCTACAGCACACTAAATCAATACAGAGCAGGGGGCGGGGCTACAGCACACTAAATCAATACAGAGCAGGGGGCGGGGCTACAGCACACTAAATCAATACAGAGCAGGGGGCGGGGCTACAGCACACTAAATCAATACAGAGCAGGGGGCGGGGCTACAGCACACTAAATCAATACAGAGCAGGGGGCGGGGCTGAGCTGGTGGCACTATGAGAAAGAACATCAATATGGCCGCTTTTCTTCAATCAATCTCTGTTGTTTTTTTACTGGCTTTTAATTTTCTTCTCTCCCCTCTCCTCCCCCTCCCCTCTCCTCCCCCTCCCCTCTCCCTCCCCTCTCCTCCCCCTCCCCTCACTCCCTCCATGCCTCGTCTCTGGCACCTCCTCCATCCTCCTGCTGTCCCTGCTGGAGAAATGCTGACCGGTGGACTCCCTAATGTGACCAATCAATACGCTCACAGAGGACAGGAGACTTAATATGAAGACACACGTCCGTAATGTATGCGGCCAGGCGTCCCTTCACCCCTCTTCCCAGCATCTCACACACACGAACACACACACACGCACACGCACACGCACACAGACACGCACACGCACACGCACACAGACACACACACACGCACACGCACACAGACACACACACAGACACACACACACTGAACTTGGAGGGTGATTGATTTTATAATTTCACGGGGGGACTGTTCCATATGACCCTGCATTAAACGAGGCTTCTCACTTACAGGCGTGTTGTGTGGAGATCATAGATCAGTGCTCCATCTAGTGGAGATCATAGATCAGTGCTCCATCTATCTATAGACGCGCCATTGATCCGGGCTGCCCTTCCTGCGTGACATTAGGAATGCACAGGGCGCCCGCGGGGCGAGCGAGCATGCCATTATGCAGAGAGAGGCCCTGTGAGAGAGGGGCTAACAGCTAATGAATCAGCCATAGGGAAACTCACAGCCTATAGATTTCCTGCTGCTTATTAATGGAGGAGGCAATTAGAGGGAAAGTTCATATAGGCTGTCTTTGATGCAGGGCATCATCATCGTGAAACCACAACCAGTCCAAGTGTGTGAGCTGAACATGTACAAGCTCCTGCTCATCTTTGGCTACTGCTTAATATTCATGCTATTCCTTGTTCCTTGGCCTTTTTGTAAAATATTTCACGTTATACCATGGTCTGGGTGAATACTCGATTCTGATTGGCTGCAAGGTGTCCATTAATTTGTGATAACGTACAGTGATAATGTACACGTAGCTAAATGGTCTGTTCACCGTTCATATCAATGCGCCAGGATCACGACAGAGCCGTTTGAGCTCTATACCACCGTTAACGCTTAATATGGCACTTTTATAAGTTTAGAAAAAAATTGAGTCGGTCAAAGTAACTATTTAGATGACCCCTGAGTGCTCAGTTTATTAAAATAACGACTATTTAGAAATCTGATTTTCGTTCTGGTCAGCTGACAGAAGCCGGGCTCTCAGCTGTCAACTGTCAAACCCTCTGTTTACAACTAATTAATGGACTTCGCAGAGGCAACCAGGTTCACGCCTCCACGTCGTCCAATAATTTCTGATAATGGACACCTCGTCGTGCATTAACCCTTACTTATATTCATGAGGTTTAAAATCAGTCATCATAGCAGTATTTATAGCAACCTATCTAAGCTATTTTTGGGCAGAATAATAAATTAATCATAAACAATTGACTTGTTCACTAATAGGCTACATTAGTAGTAGATTTTATTATTATCACAGTAACCTGAGGTTTTTGTTACCCTTTGTTGATGACATTATTTAAAAAGAATATTGGACATATTGGAAACATTCTTGTCTCTGGTTTTCTGTATCACTGACATTCATGTGTGTTAGTGCTGCCACTAGAGGCAGGTAGGGGCAGAGCAGGGCAGCTGGTCAGCTGACTCCAGCATGTGCAGCTCTTCCTATTGTGTCACATTGTGTCCTATAGGCCGAGGAGTCATGTATACACATGCAGACACATTGTGTCCTATAGGCCGAGGAGTCATGTATACACATGCAGACACATTGTGTCCTATGCATAGCTTTCAAGGGGCGTTACGTAAGTACAAGGAACGCCCATTCTGGCGGTCAAAACTCAAAACAACAATGGCGCTGAACACTGACCAGACGCAGCTCCAGCAAAAAGCGGGCTTTTTTCCACCAGTTTCCAGTCAGGAATATTTAGACCATCTATCAAGCGTTGAAAAAGAACGATATCTAAACAAACTGCACGTTTTGGGCACTTCAAACAAACCGAACTATCGTTAACGTTACTGTCCAACACATGGCAGTTCGGAGAAATTGTTTCACAACAAACTGCGTGCGGAGTGCGGACTCGTTTTTATAATGTTGTGGAGAGAGAGCACAGCCCTCGTCACGTGTGAAGAGAGAGGGAGAACGGGTGAGACAGAAGCAAACTATTTTTTGCAGATCTCAAAAGCAGGTAAACCACTGTGGGATTAGTGAGACTATTGCTAAAAGAGAAGATACTGTAGTGATGCCTGTGCTGTCGTCCGCTCAAACAGTACTTAGCAGTACTGTTTGACCGTCAGGTGGGCGTTCCCGGCAGCACGTAACGCCCCTTGAAAGCTATGAATAGGCCGAGGAGTCATGTATACACATGCAGACCCAGTGTCTTGTAACAGTTTCCAGAGCCCGGCTCCATCTCTGCTAAGATGAACGACTTGTGGAATGAATCTGGTTCTGTTTTGGCCCGAGAACAAGGCTGTTGGAGGATGAGTTATAAGCTGCTGCAGACCCTCCCGTCGACGGAGGGGGAAATATATTCATCTAATCTGAACACTCTGCACCGCGCTGTCACACCACTCCCTCATCCCTCATACGCGCCATGCATGTCATGCAACCTCCACTCCTCCGTCTCGTTCATCACTCGCTCCTGTAGTCTCTCTCCCTCTCTCTCTCGTTTGACTGGTTGCTGTCTCTGCATCTATACCCACCACACACTGTATCATAGATTCATTTAATAACCACACACAATGCCCCTGCCATCTGACACAATACACAGCAGGCTGCAAAATAATACTCAGCTTATAGAAATATGTGCAGTGTTTCTTTCTGAAATGATCTGTGTCGCAGAACCTGGATGGGGTCAGCAAACACCAATCAAATATGAGCATATATATATGTATATATATATATATGTATATATATATATATATATATATATATATATATATATATATATATATATACACATGCATGAGCTCGCTTTTTGGTGCCGCCATCTTGACGCTATGCTTGCATGCAAACGTTTCGACGTACCCACAATCCTCCACAACATGTCTATGGCTACTGTCATTAAAATGAATAGGCATAGAACACACACACACACACACACACACACACACACATATGCATATGCATATACACACATACACACACATGTGCCCAATGACATTGTTGTAGAGAATCGATCCCTTGGCTCCAGTGCATTAGAAGACAAATGGAGGTGCCATGGGTCTGACTCTGTATTGAATAATTAATAGCCACAATCCCAGGTGAGTTCTCTCTTCAGATCCCCCTCTCCTCTCCATAGCCTTCACTGTGTGCACATTTGATTTTTGTTTATTTTTGGTACCAAAAT
Organism: Poromitra crassiceps; assembly: GCF_964638095.1. NCBI lineage: Eukaryota > Metazoa > Chordata > Actinopteri > Beryciformes > Melamphaidae > Poromitra > Poromitra crassiceps. The sequence continues at coordinate 18,890,873 of NC_139651.1, read as the reverse complement.
AGCAGCAATGGCAAGAAAACACCCAGTGCATTATAAAGTAGATCATTTCTTCCATCTATTATTCATGCTTCAGACTTATGTGATGCTCCCGACTCCCGGTGTGAGGGGAGGAAAGCCAATGTATCTGAATGATCTGAGCCAGGGCTGTTCGATTTTGCCTAAAAATAAAATTGACGATTGTTTCTCTCAAAACTCGATTTTCGATTTGGATTTTTTTATACTATTATACTTCTCTAAACATTTGTTGCCTTGCAGAGCTCTTTTTTTTTTTTTTTTTCTCATGAGTGACAATTTACGCTTTTACGCTGAAGGCAGAACAACCCAACTTCCTGTTTTAGCCTAACTTGCTATGCCTAACTTCCTGGCTGTTGCTTGCTAACCTGCAGTCACTTGACACTGGTGGATTTCATCAAGCACTCGGTGCTCTGTTGAAGGGATACTCTTGGATCGATGACTCTTGCCTGTAGCGTGTGCCTCCGTGACATAATTATATAATTATATTAGCAGTGTCTAAGCGACCACCCGCGCTCGGAGTTATATCTGTACTAGAATAACACAAAGTCACAACAGGTATGTTAGGAGGAAATTCAGACAGACAGGGTCAGTACTGGTAACGTTACAGCCAAGCGTGTGTGTGTGTTGTGGTAATCGTTATCTTGCACAGCCCGCAGTGCAACACGCTGCTCAGTGCTCAGTGCTCACAGCCCGCAGTGCAACACGCTGATCAGTGCTGCTCAGTGCTCACACACTCTGTGCTTTTTGGAGGTGTTGAAATATAAATCAGTTCATTGCTGCTGTCTTTAGTAGCCAGCAGTAGTCACATCACAGCCTCCAGAGACTTTAAAGTTTACAGCGGGGAGAAGGGACGAGTAGCAGCACGCGTACATGAGAGAGCCGCCCGCCGTAACGTAATTACATTACAAATACACGATTTTCATTTTTTTAACATCGTCCTAACTAATTAATTCCATTACAATTCAAAATCGATTTATCAAGCAGCCCTACTCTGAGCATCTGATAACAAATTCCTTACGATAACCGACCGTACCGTTTCAAATTTTCATGATCATTAAAACCGTGGTACCGTGATTACTGTGTTACCATGGTTACTGTGCTTTGAAAAACTTGGTAAATACTGTCCATCATCAACCAAAGTTGTCAACAGTCTCCCAGATGCAAACGCGCAGCCTTGGAGAAATGATTTCAGTGAGTGTATCAATCCTTTTTGGGTCTGAGTTTTCAATATGAAACCGGGTGAAATGATTTCTGTGAGTCTCTCAGTACTTTTTTAACATTTTCAGCACATTTTAACAAACCGTGATAATACTGATAACCGTGATCATTTTGGTCACGATAATCGTGATGTGAATTTTTCATACTGTTTCATCTCTAGTCTGAACCCTCCTCACTCTGGCTAGTCTACAGGGAGTGAAGCATGGCATATTTGCTGCAGTGTTCACTGTTCACATCAATGCATGATCCATATTCAATGTTTGCTGACAGATGAGGAGGAGCAAGGCGTGTAGCTGAGCAGATAGATAGCAGCTGAAGAAGCCTGAGGATGGAGTGCCTTCATTGAAAGTCTGAGCTGACAAAAACACCATCTCCTCCCTTGGCCTTCTTCAAGCTGTGCCTGCATCTCATACATAGGAAGCCTTCTTCAAGCTGTGCCTGCATCTCATACATAGGAAGCCTTCTTCAAGCTGTGCATGATGCATCTCATACATAGGAAGCCTTCTTCAAGCTGTGCCTGCATCTCATACATAGGAAGCCTTCTTCAAGCTGTGCATGATGCATCTCATACATAGGAAGGAACAAGATTACAGACAGATGTTTCTTTGAGATGTTGGTACCGACTTATCGAAATACATTTGGTGCCGAAGTTGACGACTTCAATGGTAAATTAATTGTACATCATATTTGATCCAATCACCATACCTGTTCTAAAAACAGAAGTGACTGCTGATTGGCTCACAAGGTAACCACTTGACACACACACACAATCGCTGTACGTTTGACTCAAATGTATGGTGACGGCACATGGTGGCATACCTGTGACAACACCTCAAGCCTAAAGAGCTGTAGCCTGTTTGGCTGCAGGTCAAAATGGTTAATAAAGTTGCTTCAGCGTAGCTTCAGCGTAGGATAGGCGTCTTGTGTGTTCGGGCTGTTAGTCCTAAAAGATGTAGTTTAATATGTCAGCACAGCTAAGTCACGTGTAGCATCTGCCTGTGTGCTGCTGTAGCTACTGTAGCTCTGCTCTACTGTAGCTTCAATCACGTCTCTAAGGGGGGAAAAACACTGATTCAGGGAAGAAGACAGCTCACCACACAATATGATCTACGGGAAGCTGGAAGGCTCAAGGTTGTTTTGAAAATGTGACATATTTTCCACGATGTCGCAAAATTATAAACTGACAGGAAACTTCATGCCAGCCAGGCCAGCAATCAATCAATCAATCTGACAAACCTGGGTAGACTTGGTGTGTGTGTGTGTGTGTGTGTGTGTGTGTGTGTGTGCGCGTGCGCGCGCGTGTGTGTGCGTGCGTGTGCGTGTGTGTGTGCATGTACGTATCACAGCACTCAGGTTGGCCAGACCGTGCTCTGTCATCTCTGAGCATGTCCCTGACTGTCACCCCACCCTCCTGACATGTCACCCCCCTGACTGTCACCCCACCCTCCTGACTGTCACGCTCCTGACTGTCACCCCACCCTCCTGATGTACCACCCTCCTGACTGTCACCCTCCTGACTGTCACCCTCCTGACTGTCACTCCACCCTCCTGACATGTCACCCCCCTGACATGTCACCCTCCTGACTGTCACCCTCCTGACTGTCACACCACCCTCCTGACTGTCACCCTCCTGACTGTCACCCTCCTGACTGTCACTCCACCCTCCTGACATGTCACCCCCCTGACATGTCACCCTCCTGACATGTCACCCTCCTGACTGTCACCCTCCTGACTGTCACACCACCCTCCTGACTGTCACCCTCCTGACTGTCACCCTCCTGACTGTCACACCACCCTCCTGACTGTCACCCTCCTGACTGTCACCCTCCTGACTGTCACACCACCCTCCTGACTGTCACCCTCCTGACTGTCACTCCACCCTCCTGACATGTCACCCCCCTGACATGTCACCCTCCTGACATGTCACCCTCCTGACTGTCACACCACCCTCGTGACTGTCACCCTCCTGACTGTCACACCACCCTCCTGACTGTCACCCTCCTGACTGTCACTCCACCCTCCTGACATGTCACCCTCCTGACATGTCACCCTCCTGACTGTCACACCACCCTCCTGACATGTCACCCTCCTGACTGTCACTCCACCCTCCTGACATGTCACCCTCCTGACTGTCACCCTCCTGACTGTCACTCCACCCTCCTGACATGTCACCCTCCTGACTGTCACCCTCCTGACTGTCACTCCACCCTCCTGACATGTCACCCTCCTGACATGTCACCCTCCTGACTGTCACACCACCCTCCTGACATGTCACCCTCCTGACTGTCACTCCACCCTCCTGACATGTCACCCTCCTGACTGTCACTCCACCCTCCTGACTGTCACTCCACCCTCCTGACTGTCACCCTCCTGACTGTCACTCCACCCTCCTGACATGTCACCCTCCTGACATGTCACCCTCCTGACTGTCACACCACCCTCCTGACATGTCACCCTCCTGACATGTCACTCCACCCTCCTGACATGTCACCCTCCTGACATGTCACCCTCCTGACTGTCACACCACCCTCCTGACATGTCACCCTCCTGACTGTCACACCACCCTCCTGACATGTCACCCTCCTGACTGTCACTCCACCCTCCTGACATGTCACCCTCCTGACTGTCACTCCACCCTCCTGACTGTCACTCCACCCTCCTGACATGTCACCCTCCTGACATGTCACCCTCCTGACTGTCACTCCACCCTCCTGACTGTCACTCCACCCTCCTGACTGTCACTCCACCCTCCTGACATGTCACCCTCCTGACTGTCACTCCACCCTCCTGACTGTCACACCACCCTCCTGACATGTCACCCTCCTGACTGTCACTCCACCCTCCTGACATGTCACCCTCCTGACTGTCACACCACCCTCCTGACATGTCACCCTCCTGACTGTCACACCACCCTCCTGACATGTCACCCTCCTTACTGTCACTCCACCCTCCTGACATGTCACCCTCCTGACTGTCACACCACCCTCCTGACATGTCACCCTCCTGACTGTCACACCACCCTCCTGACATGTCACCCTCCTGACTGTCACACCACCCTCCTGACATGTCACCCTCCTGACTGTCACTCCACCCTCCTGACATGTCACCCTCCTGACTGTCACACCACCCTCCTGACATGTCACCCTCCTGACTGTCACTCCACCCTCCTGACTGTCACTCCACCCTCCTGACATGTCACCCTCCTGACTGTCACTCCACCCTCCTGACTGTCACTCCACCCTCCTGACTGTCACTCCACCCTCCTGACTGTCACTCCACCCTCCTGACATGTCACCCTCCTGACTGTCACACCACCCTCCTGACATGTCACCCTCCTGACTGTCACTCCACCCTCCTGACATGTCACCCTCCTGACTGTCACACCACCCTCCTGACATGTCACCCTCCTGACTGTCACTCCACCCTCCTGACTGTCACTCCACCCTCCTGACATGTCACCCTCCTGACTGTCACTCCACCCTCCTGACTGTCACTCCACCCTCCTGACATGTCACCCTCCTGACTGTCACTCCACCCCGCGACTTCCCTCCTCTCCACCTCCTCTCCTCTTTCATGTCAATAATGGATGAACGTGTGTGAAGTGCAAATGCCTTGGCTTTTCTAAATGTGATCAGTGGCTCTCTGCTCAGACCACACACACACACACACACGCACGCACGCAAATAAATAAATAAATACAAATTAGTGTTAATTTAATTTCTCTCGAATATTCTAGAGGCAATAGACAATTGTCTATGACTGATATTGTAGTTTAGGCCAAGACACAACATAGGCTCCTTGCTTTCCACCTCTCTGCACCTCTTTTCTTCTCCATTTTGGCACCATTGAACAGCAAGCCCCGCCCACCCGCGCTGGGGTCTCAGCAGCTTCTGACTGAAAAGTTAACTCATTCCTCCCTGCCGGCTACCTGCAGCCTGCAGCCTGCCTGCAATCTGCGCAACTAGGAACACTTATAATGTACATACTGGCCTGCTGTTCAGTGTGTGGCCTGGCCTGCACACACAATTTTTTTTTTTTTTTTTTTTTGCAGGCCATGCCAGGCCAGGCCACTGGGCATCTGCCCGAAGTGCCCGATTATGCAGTCCGCGCTTGCACACACACACACACACGCACACACACACACACACACACACGCACACACACACACACACATGCACACACACACACACACACGCACACACACACTTGCAGACCCATACATTTACACACACCCCCGCAGACTGTCACCATGGGGAGGAAGCATGAGGGCAGGAGGGGAGACGTCACACTGTGAACATTTATCAAAGGAGACAGAGGGTCAAGATATAAAGGAGGACATGGAGGAGAGGAAGAGAGAGAGAGAGAGAGAGACAGAGAGAGACAGAGACAGAGACAGAGAGAGAGACAGAGAGAGACAGAGAGAGAGAGAGAGAGACAGAGACAGAGAGAGAGAGAGAGACAGAGAGAGACAGAGAGAGAGAGAGACAGAGACAGAGACAGAGAGAGAGAGACAGAGAGAGAGAGAGAGAGAGAGAGAGAGAGACAGAGACAGAGACAGAGACAGAAACTGGGTTTCCATCCAAATGTATCGCATAATTCAAGCGAATTTTGTGAAAATCCGCAAAATAAAATGCGAATTTATGCATGTTTCCATTCAGTTTTGTTTAGCGAGTTTTGGGAGTCGGCAGGTTGAGCAGTCGGTGGCGCTTCTCGTCAGGAGGAGGCGTAACGTGCCTGTGTGCCTGTAAGAGATCTCTATCAGCGGAGACCTGCTTTGATTGAGTCATCACCCGGTGATGGTGATGATCACCGTCCTCATCGTCGTAAAGTCGCCTTCAAAGCATGATGTTAGATTATAACGAACTAGTTGTGTAGCTTAGCCTTCCCAAATGTTGAGGGTCGTTTTTTAGAATTGAATACATAGAATTGCGAACGTTACATTCAATTTCATTCAGACTGCCTGGCGCTAATCGCCACCATTTCCCCCTGGAGTAGCATGAAGCGGAAGTGAAGTCACATCTGGTACGTCATCGTTAATTCGCAAAATCTGTTTCCATTGCAAAAGTTCGCATCTTCCTACTGTCGATACGCTGATAAATCCACCCCCTCCAAGCGTAAAAACATTTATGCGATATTTCGACCTTTATTTGAATTTCTGGTGTTTCCATTCAAGTTTATATTCGCATTTTGGGTAAATGCGAATATCCAGAGGTGGATGGAAACCCAGTTAGTGAGAGAGAGACAGAGAGACAGAGAGAGAGAGAGAGAGAGACAGAGAGACAGAGAGTCAGAGAGAGGGAAAGACACACAGACACCAGGACTGTTTTGTGGACTAAAAAGCACATGCTGATGGAACTCTCTTCCTGTATACTGATGTTTTGCTTGTGATCATCATCAGTCGATCGCTCTGAACTCAACTGAACTCAACTAGCTGCTGTACATCAGTACATGAACTCAACTAGCTGCTGTACATCAGTACATGAACTCAACTAGCTGCTGTACATCAGTACATGAACTCAACTAGCTGCTGTACATCAGTACATGAACTCAACTAGCTGCTGTACATCAGTACATGAACTCAACTAGCTGCTGTACATCAGTACATGAACTCAACTAGCTGCTGTACATCAGTACATGAACTCAACTAGCTGCTGTACATCAGTACATGAACTCAACTAGCTGCTGTACATCAGTACATGAACTCAACTAGCTGCTGTACATCAGTACATGAACTCAACTAGCTGCTGTACATCAGTACATGAACTCAACTAGCTGCTGTACATCAGTACATGAACTCAACTAGCTGCTGTACATCAGTACATGAACTCAACTAGCTGCTGTACATCAGTACATGAACTCAACTAGCTGCTGTACATCAGTACATGAACTCAACTAGCTGCTGTACATCAGTACATGAACTCAACTAGCTGCTGTACATCAGTACATGAACTCAACTAGCTGCTGTACATCAGTACATGTCAATGATTGTGTAACAAAGCTAAACCACCTTTGTGAGTGGATCTTACGTTGGCGTCCAGCAGGTCCATGCTGCCCAGGCGTGTGTGTGTGTGTGTGTGTGTGTGTGTGTGTGTGCTCGTGTGTGTGTGTGTGTGTGTGTGTGCTTGTGTGTGTGTGTGTGTGTGTGTGTGTGTGTGTGTGTGTGTGTGTGTGTGCTCGTGTGTGTGTGTGTGCTCGTGGATCTTACGTTGGCGTCCAGCAGGTCCATGCTGTCCAGGCTCTTGCTGCGGTGAATGCGTCCTTTGATGCGTCTCAGAGACGGCTTGCCCTGCTGCCTCGGAGGGAGGGACAGAGTGGAGCTGGCAGCCATCGCCATGATGCCCGCGCCGCTGGAGGCTCCTCTAAGACCCTCTGAGTCACCAGGAGCACCTGAGGGAGGAGAGTCTCCATCTTCTGTGGGCACCCTGTGACAGAGACAGACAGAGACTACATCAGTGTGTGGGTTCCCTGTGACAGAGACAGACAGACAGACAGACAGACAGACAGAGACTACATCAGTGTGTGGGTTCCCTGTGACAGAGGAACAGAGACTACATCAGTGTGTGGGTTCCCTGTGACAGAGACAGACAGAGACTACATCAGTGTGTGGGTTCCCTGTGACAGAGGAACAGAGACTACATCAGTGTGTGGGTTCCCTGTGACAGAGACAGACAGAGACTACATCAGTGTGTGGGTTCCCTGTGACAGAGGAACAGAGACTACATCAGTGTGTGGGTTCCCTGTGACAGAGACACTCTCCTCCTCTCCAATCCCCCTCTCCTCTCCCCCTCTCCCCTCCTCTCCCCTCCTCTTCTCTCCTCTTCTCCACTCTCCCCCTCTCTCCTCTTCTCTCCTCCTCTCCTCTCCTCCCCTCTTCTCCACTCTCCCCCTCTCTCCTCTTCTCTCCTCCTCTCCTCCCCTCTCCTCTTCTCCTCTCCTCTCCCCCTCTCTCCTTCCCCCTCCCCTCCTCTTCTCTCCCCCTCTCCCCTCCTCTCCCCCGGTTCTCCCCTCCCCCTCTCCTCTGGTTCCCCCCACCCACCCCGGTCAGCGGTCGCCTTTTATACACAGTCCCAAACAGCGCAGGACAATGCGATTGGCTGACTCAGATTTGAATCTGAGCCAGCCAATCGCTGTGCCCCATGACCGGATGGACCATATATGGACTTCCTCCCCCCGAGTGGCTCGTGCTATCATAGCTGCTGACTGCTGGCCTCTCCCCCTCTCTCCTCTTCTCCCCTCCTCTCCTCCTCTCCTCTCCCTCTCTCCCCTCCTCTCCTCTCCCATCCTCCTCTCCTCTCCCCTCCTCTCCTCTTCTCCCCTCCTCTCCCCCTCTCCTCTCCCATCCTCCTCCTCTCCTCTCCCCCTCTCCCCTCCTCTCCTCCTCTCCACTCCTCCTCTCCTCTCCCCCTCTCCCCTCCTCTTCTCCCCCTCTCCCCTCTCCTCTTCTCCTCTCCTCTCCCCCTCTCCCCTCCTCTCCTCCTCTCCACTCCTCCTCTCCTCTCCCCCTCTCCCCTCCTCTTCTCCCCCTCTCCCCTCTCCTCTTCTCCTCTTCTCTCCCCCTCTCCCCTCCTCTTCTCCCCCTCTCCCCCCCTCTCCCCCCTCTCCTCCCCTCTCCCTCTCCCCCTCTCCCCTCCTCTTCTCCCCCTCTCCCCTTCTCTCCCCCTCTCCTCTGGTTCTCCCCTCCTCTCCTCCTCTCCTCTCCTCTTCTCTCCCCCTCTCCTCCTCTCCCCCCCTCTCCTCTGGTTCCCCCCGCCCACCCCGGCCAGCGGTGGCCTTTTATACACATCCCAAACAGCGCCGGACAACGCGATTGGCTGACTCAGATTTGAATCTGAGCCAGCCAATCGCTGTGCCCCATGACCGGATGGACCATATATGGACTTCCTCCCCCCGACTTCCTCCCCCCAGTGGCTCTGCTATCATAGCTGCTGACTGTTACTGCACTATCCGTCAGATCCCTTTGCAATACCCAACCCTGTGCAAACCATAAAGGTACATGGACGTTACTCTGCAGAAACTACAGTAACAAAATCACAAATTGCTCTGTTTTTGGAGCTCTGCATGTCTGTGTTTGTCTAGTTAATGCGTTAATGTTAGCTAACGGCTAACATTCGCTAGTTAGCCAACCAACCAGTGTGACATACCCTTATCATATATAAGGGTATGTCTTGACCCTTGTTTCTGTTAGAACTTGCCTGACATAAGCACACATCTAATAAATAGCACAACATCCACACTGACAGGTCCTCCTCCAAACAGTGCTGCACTCTGCTGCACCTCCAGAAGATCAGATCAACATAAAGATGGCCGGAGGGACATGAAGGGACACAGCGTCCCTCCTGTTGTCTTGACTTCTTAAAGGACACCCTCCCTCCTGTTGTCTTGACTTCTTAAAGGACACCCTCCCTCCTGTTGTCTTGACTTCTTAAAGGACACCCTCCCTCCTGTTGTCTTGACTTCTTAAAGGACACCCTCCCTCCTGTTGTCTTGACTTCTTAAAGGACAGCCTCCCTCCTGTTGTCTTGACTTCTTAAAGGACAGCCTCCCTCCTGTTGTCTTGACTTCTTAAAGGACACCCTCCCTCCTGTTGTCTTGACTTCTTAAAGGACAGCCTCTGCTGGCGGCTAGTGGCATCAAGGCGAGTGTGAGTAAGTGGGTTGAATGTCAGCGTGTTTCCTGCGGATGGAGAGGAGGTATGGAGCAGATCCACTTGTCTGCTATTATTAAGCCTGCCTCCTACACCTGCTTTAAACACAGCCTGCCTCCTACACCTGCTTTAAACACAGCCTGCCTCCTACACCTGCTTTAAACACAGCCTGCCTCCTACACCTGCTTTAAACACAGCCTGCCTCCTACACCTGCTTTAAACACAGCCTGCCTCCTACACCTGCTTTAAACACAGCCTGCCTCCTACACCTGCTTTAAACACAGCCTGCCTCCTACACCTGCTTTAAACACAGCCTGCCTCCTACACCTGCTTTAAACACAGCCTGGACTGCTGCCTCCTACACCTGCTTTAAACACAGCCTGGACTGCACACTTACTGGACATACACACAGCATACACATTACAGGCAGAAGCATACTCTTACTGGACATACACACAGAATACACATTACAGGCAGAAGCATACTCTTACTGGACATACACACAGACTACACATTACAGGCAGAAGCATACTCTTACTGGACATACACACAGCATACACATTACAGGCAGAAGCATACTCTTACTGGACATACACACAGACTACACATTACAGGCAGAAGCATACTCTTACTGGACATACACACAGAATACACATTACAGGCAGAATCATACTCTTACTGGACATACACACAGAATACACATTACAGGCAGAATCATACTCTTACTGGACATACACACAGAATACACATTACAGGCAGAAGCATACTCTTACTGGACATACACACAGAATACACATTACAGGCAGAATCATACTCTTACTGGACATACACACAGAATACACATTACAGGCAGAAGCATACTCTTACTGGACATACACACAGAATACACATTACAGGCAGAAGCATACTCTTACTGGACATACACACAGAATACACATTACAGGCAGAAGCATACTCTTACTGGACATACACACAGAATACACATTACAGGCAGAAGCATACACTTACTGGACATACACACAGAATACACATTACAGGCAGAAGCATACTCCGCTCAGCTCAGCCTTCCAAATCTAGCAGGAAGAAAAGATGGGTGTTGTGTTTAGAAGGTGACATGTTGTGACAGTGTCGTCAGTTGATTCCCTGGCTTGTAAAAAGGTGTTAGAGGAAACAGGCTGTTGACAGGCAGGCAGGCAGGCAGACAGACAGGCAGGCAGGCAGACAGACAGGCAGGCAGGCAGGCAGACAGGCAGGCAGCAGGCCGGGACAAGCCGCTGACCAGAGAGAGTGGCAGTTTGACAGCTTGACTCAATCTGCAGGTTGGGAGCCACAAGGAACTGAATGTGGATCTTGATGACAGGTTTTTCACAGATGACCCAGATGATCATTACGTAAAGGGTTAATGCACGACGAGGTGTCCATTATCAGAGATGATACCATGGTCTGTGTTCTGTGTGAATACTCGATTCTGATTGGCTGCAGGGTAGGGGTGTCAAAAATAATCGATTATAAGATGCATCGCGATGCGGACGTGCACGATTCTGCATCGATTCACAAATGTCAAAAATCGATTATTAAAAAAAATATATATATATATATATTTTTTTTTAATAATCAAATAAAATATTTTAATTATGGATCATAATACAATGCAATTCCAAATGCACTTTTATTTTAAAAGTAGCCACACGGTGAGAAAAAAGAAAGTGAGAAAAAATAAATCATGTACTGCGGAAAAAAGTGATGCATCGATTTAAGATGCATCGAGATGCATCGATAATCATAATCGAATCGAATCGTAGCCCTCTGAATCATAATCGAATCGAATCGTGAGGCCAGTGAAGATTCACAGCCCTACTGCAGGGTGTCCATTATTAGGTGATAATGTACACCGAGCTAAGTAGTTCCAGGCAAATGGTCTGTTCATCGTTCATATCAATGTGCCAGGATCACGACAGAGCCGTCTGTGCTCTATACCAGTGTTTCCCAACCTTTTCTGGCTTATGTACCCCTTGAGCTGTTTCGCCATGCCAATAGTACCCCCTCACTCAGGCGTGTTGATGATTCTCTAAATTGGTTCTATTTAAACTCATATTAAAACTTTTAGTATCTAACACGACTGATTATTACATGAAAATAATTTTAATGAATTCCCTTTATGATATAATTCTGGTGGGTTGAAAAAGTCATTTTTTACCAACACTGACCGGGCATGCGTACATAGCATTTTAGAAATGGGCCTATGAAATTACTTGGAATACTGTTTTTTTTCCTTTCATTTTGGAAATAAATTGTGATCCCCAATCTTTCCACGTACCCCATTCAAGCTGCTCAAGTACCCCTAGGGGTACACGTACCCCTGGTTGGGAACCACTGCTCTATACCACCGTTAACGCTTAATATGGCACTTTTATAAGTTTAGAACAAAGTGGAGTCGGTCAAAGTAACTATTTAGATGACCCCTGTGTGCTCAGTTTATCAAAAATAACGGCTATTTAGAAATCTGTTGTTTTTGTCAAAACCATCTGAAGCTTTCTATGTTGGAGTCCAGGTATGTTTTGTACAAGCACGTCTCTCAGTGTGTTGCTGTTAACTGCCCATTTCGTTGTTTTCTCTTTGTTGATCTCATCTTTTCCCTCTTCGACTTGATTTGTATCAGTGATAAGAGGCAGCGCGCGCTCTTGCATAGCGCCTGGCTGGCTTTCTGCAAAGTAATGTAAACAGAGCTGGCTTGACAGTTGACAGCTGACAGTTGACAGCTGAGAGCTGGCTTCTGTCAGCTGACAGTAGCAGTAGTATACAGTATATCTACGTCTGAGGCACAACTCTTGACAAGTTAAGGACCGCCCCCTAACAACCACAACAAAATGCGTGAGAGACATATGAATTGAGCAACCACTAGGGTTGTCAAAAGTATCGATAGTATCGAGAAAAAAAAGTCAATACTAAAAAAAAAAACTGATACAATACTCATTTGCAACTGTATCAATATCAGCAGTGCTTTCTCTGAATGAAAAATCCAACATACCACTGATTTCTCCCTCTCTGTCATTGGTTGGTATCTTTTGCTTCAACAAGTTCAAAATATTCTGATAGGCTGATGACTAGAGCAGGTGTAATCTGCTGTGTTCTGATAGGCTGATGACTAGAGCAGGTGTAATCTGCTGTGTTCTGATAGGCTGATGACTAGAGCAGGTGTAATCTGCTGTGTGAGGTCAAAGCTTTTAATGAGTTTTATCAAGCCTAGATTATGGATCTGTCTTTGTTTATTTTTTAAGCCTCTTGATGTGTTGTTGTCATCCCGCCGCGTGGTATCGAAAATGGTATCGAGTATCGATATTTTCCTGGGTATCGGTATCGAAGTAGAAATTCTAGTATCGTGACATCCCTACCAACCACAGACCTCCTTATTTGCGGAACGCAACTCCTGGCATGGTAGAAGAACAAAGAGACTATATGCAGCACTGGCTTGGCCCCTAATGCTCGTCTATATAGACAGTTTTAACTTGACAACAATAACAACCGTCACAACCCACCTGAATATCCGGTTTACTTCCTGTATACATGTCATAGCTGAGCGCAGGCTGATATTCGGCTCATATTAAATGTTAACGTTAGGCCGTGTCTCCGACAGACACATTAACAAGGGAGCCTATTTCGGTCTTTATGTCTTGTAGTAGTTAGTAGTAGTAGTTGTTGTTGTTGATAGTTGCCATAACAACCACCCCTGTCGGAAAGACGTGCACACGCTGGGTAGGAAGACTCAGGTAGGAGCCGGCTTTTAGACCTAGACGTGAAAATGGCACAGTGTAAAATGGGAAATGCGTGACGTTCGCCGGGCGCTAATGTGCTCAGTATGAGCGAGAAGCGCCCGGCTAGCGGGGTAAGGTCAGACAGACATACAGCAGTTACGCTTGCTAGCCTGCATGAAAGACGCCAGTGTGTTTATGTTTTTAATATAGTCATATCTATTGGTTTATAACGCTGCCACTAATCAGAGGCAGAGAGGGCCAGGGGTGGGTTATGCCTTCGCCATCATCCGAAAAAAATATCGCTTCCGGTAAGCTAGCTAGCTAGCTAATGTTAGCTGCTGGTTGGTTGGCTAACTAGCGAATGTTAGCCGTTAGCTAACATTAACGCATTAACTAGACAAACACAGACATGCAGAGCTCCAAAAACAGAGCAATTTGTGATTTTGTTACTGTAGTTTCTGCAGAGTAACGTCCATGTACCTTTATGGTTTGCACAGGGTTGGTATTGCAAAGGGATCTGACGGATAGTGCAGTAACAGTCAGCAGCTATGATAGCAGAGCAACTGGGGGGAGGAAGTCGGGGGGAGGAAGTCCATATATGGTCCATCCGGTCATGGGGCACAGCGATTGGCTGGCTCAGATTCAAATCTGAGTCAGCCAATCGCGTTGTCCGGCGCTGTTTGGGACCGTGTATAAAAGGCCACCGCTGACCGGGGTGGGTGGGGGGAGAGGAGGAGAGGGGGAGAGAAGAGGAGAGGAGAGGAGGAGAGGAGGGGAGAACCAGAGGAGAGGGGGAGAGAAGGGGAGAGGGGGAGAAGAGGAGGGGAGAGGGGGAGAGGGAGAGGGGAGGAGAGGAGAGGGGGGAGAGGGGGGGAGAGGGGGAGAGGAGAGGAGAGAGGGGGAGAAGAGGAGGGGAGAGGGGGAGAGAAGAGGAGAAGAGGAGAGGGGAGAGGGGGAGAAGAGGAGGGGAGAGGGGGAGAGGAGAGGAGGGGAGAGGAGGAGTGGAGAGGAGGAGAGGAGGGGAGAGGGGGAGAGGAGGGGAGAGGGGGAGGATGGGAGAGGAGGGGAGAAGAGGAGAGGAGGGGAGAGGGGGAGGATGGGAGAGGAGAGGGGGAGAGGAGGGGAGAAGAGGAGAGGAGGGGAGAGGGGGAGGATGGGAGAGGAGGGGAGAAGAGGAGAGGAGGGGAGAGGAGAGGAGGATGGGAGAGGAGAGGGGAAGAAGAGGAGGGGAGAGAGGGAGAGGAGAGGAGGAGTCAGCAGTCAGCAGCTATGATAGCACGAGCCACTCGGGGGGAGGAAGTCCATATATGGTCCATCCGGTCATGGGGCACAGCGATTGGCTGGCTCAGATTCAAATCTGAGTCAGCCAATCGCATTGTCCTGCGCTGTTTGGGACTGTGTATAAAAGGCGACCGCTGACCGGGGTGGGTGGGGGGAACCAGAGGAGAGGGGGAGGGGAGAACCGGGGGAGAGGAGGGGAGAGGGGGAGAGAAGAGGAGGGGAGGGGGGAGGAGAGAGGGGGGGAGGAGAGGAGAAGAGGAGAGGGGAGGAGAGGAGAGGAGGAGAGAAGAGGAGAGAGGGGGAGAGTGGAGAAGAGGGGAGGAGAGGAGAGGAGAAGAGGAGAGAAGAGGAGGGGAGAGGGGGAGAGGAGAGGAGAGGAGAGGAGAGGGGGATTGGAGAGGAGGAGAGGAGAGGAGGAGAGCGCTGCCAGCGGCACCACCCCGCTGGGCACAGTCACCCAGGCTAAGTGCCCCTCTGCTGGGCAGACACACAGGGCAGCCACTCCCACCACCAGGCTGCCACCACCCGCCCTGCCCCTCACCCTGCCCGGGTCCCACACCCCCGGCCGAGACCCCCCTCCAGAACCCCGCGCACCAGGCGGACCCGGTGCATGGTGCGACGCAGTAAACAAACTCATGTTATCCTCGTCACCAGTCATGCTGGACATCAGTACAAGTGTGAGATCCCTCTCATTCCCGCAAATATGTAACGTAGCCTATGTAAATACAGTGTTGTGTAGTGGACACTGGACAGGTCCGCCCATAAGGGGGGGTAAAGGGGTAAGCTTCGAGGGGCGTCACCACTAGGGGGGGCGCTGGAGCCAGGCAATTTTTTATTTATTTTTTTAACACTAAAATATATCTCCCATCCTGAAAATGCGGCAACTAAATTATTTTTTTGCAAGGAGTCGAACAAACACACAAAACACAGCAGCAGTAACAAGGCATGCTTGGGCAGGAGTGCTCCTGTGGAAAATAGTGCCATTCTGATGTAATCCCCCATCCGACCAGTGCAGTGAGAAGCAGCAATGTGCCGCAAGGCATCTAGTCTGCCGGAAAGCCAAAAGAAGAAGAAGAAGAACAAGGCAGGCTTGGGGCGGACCATTTTGCTTGGGGCAGCAGCACAGGGACCATTTATGGTGTAACCACAGACAGGTGATAGCTAACAAAACAAGACCGCGATGGCAAAATGCCAGGAGCAAAACAAAAGTCAGGATGCCAAAATCACAAGGCAAAAAAAAAAGCGGGAGCAGGCAAGGCTTTAGACCCAAATAATAATCTGTTAACAAACTTTTTCAGTCAGCTCCGAAAGCTGCAGCGTTGATATGAGTAAAGCGCGCGGCGGGGGGGGGGGGGGGGGGGGGGGGGGGGGGGGCATAGTGGCTGGACCCTTCCAGGGGCACTGCCATCTCTCTGGGCGGCCCTGGTAGTGGAAGCGATCATCTTGCTCTATAATGACCAGAATGGGTGTTGTTCAAACTGAACATTTATTTCTTCAACATGCTGCAGCAGAAAGGCCATAAATAGCCGACACTATTTTCATAGTTAAGCTATGAAGTAGCCTACTTCCCGCGCAGCATCGTGACATTGAATGAAAGTATAGGCTATAATGGCTCATTTGAGATGACTTCTGGCTCGCCTGGGAAGCAGGCGAGAGCAGCCGAGTGCAGTCAGCCAATTAGAGGCAGAGAGGGGCGGGTCATGCCTTCGCCTAGCCATCCCATCATGGGGAAAAAAAAAGATTGCGTCCCGGAGCTAGCCTGAGAGGCTAATAAAAGCTACATGTTACAGAGTAAGGCTGACTATCAGTACGTTATTGCACGCATAGGCCTATCTTTACATTTAAACGTTTACATAGCAAAAATAAAAAAATAGGAATAGAAGTAGGCTATGTCAGTGTTTTCCCCTGAATAGCTGAGAAGTGGACACTGTCAATAGTTAGCACTGTGAAGCTGATACAATTCAGGTGGCGGTAATGCAACATTTAAGGATGCCAACCGCCATAAAACACAGAAGAAGTGCTGTGGGGTTGCAGCTGGGTGAAAACCGTCTATATAATGCTGTTTGACAGCACTGATCTGAGGCTGTGAGGTGCACAACACTTTAAGTGACATTACGGTAATACAATAGTGCTGACTTCCTGTCCCTTCATGTAACAATGACTTATTCACGTATTGTCATGGTAATATGGTAACTAAGCACTTAGGCCTCAGGCTGCATCAATACATGTGTAGGGTCAGGAGAGGGCCTGGATGGATTGGAAAATGTGTCCATAGTGTCGAGAGGTGGTTCAATACAAACAACACAGCAAACACTTTCAGCTTAATATGCTTTTATCTTCTTCCAGTTACACTGGCCTGAAAATAGCTTGATTTTACCCAAACATATTTTTAGCTTTTAACCTTTTTCCTTTTCTTTAAACCGCTAAAACGATTATTTTGATGTGCGAGAGAGAGCAGATGGATAGTGTGCGCAGGCTGCTGAGAACGAGCTCTTAGCGCTGCTGTACTTTCTGCACTCAGTGTCTCAGCAGAATAGACTTCTCACTTTAGAGCAGTACTTCTCAAATGGGGGTCCGGGGACCCCCAGGGGTCCGTGGCACTTTGCCGGGGGGTCCGCGAAAAGTTTTCAGGAAATAAAATACAGAACTTTTTTGTTGTTGCAAAAGCTTCATAGTTCAACGAAAATATGTATGCTTTGAATGTAGGAGCGCGTCATCATTCAGAAACCACGCCCAAAGACGGGGGAAAACACAAACTCCGTCCAATCCTGGCGTTCTCCTATGTCACGTGCATGGTTGCGTGTTGCACAAAAAGATCGTATATACGGAAGATGAACACTCCAACTTACTTCCTTGACAGCTAGATCCACATTTTTCTTCTCGCCAATTCTCAATGGCTCCTTGTTTTGCTCGGGAGTACAAAAAAACTTTAACTGGTGATTTTTTACATTTGTTGTCTGCGCAGCCCAACACACAACAGCTTTTAGCTATGTTTAATTCAAGGAAAATGACGCTGGTGTGTGGAAATGAACGGAGCTTTTCCCCCGTGATGGGCGTGGCCTATTTCATGCAGTGTCTCTATGAACACTCATGATCAGCTCAACCTCTGGAGGATGATGAGCGCTCCCTGTACTGTACAATACTGTACATTCACTTGACTGCAGAAAGTGTGCAAAAACGGCCTTTAGTCATTGAGTCTAGTCTTTCCTTAGAACAAGTGGGGGGGTCTCTAAATGGTAGGGGTGTCACGATACACTCAGTTCACGATACGATACGTATCACAATACTGGGTTCACGATAACGATACGATACGATACGATTTTAACAATATTTTTTAAAACTTGAATAATGACAATATATGACTGGAAAAGTACCGGTAGTATTTTATTTGAAATGCACAAATACAAAACATGCTGTTGTGGGAAATTGTTATTACAATAACAACTAGAAAAAACATGAGATTGGAGATAAGGCTTATCTTGAAATAGAATGAGTTACACCGTCACTTAGATTTACTTTGAACTAAAAGGTTTCTCAGCAGTATAAATTCTCATTATGCATCTTCAGTTTTTCTTCAAACTCAAACAACAAGACTTTTCTTAGTCTATTTTTTATGCATCTTCAGTTTTTCCTGTCAAGTAAACAGTTTTGCCAGAAACTCAATTGAATGGTTTCTCTCCTGTATAACTTCTCATGTGTCTCTTCAGAGACTTGTTCAACTGAACTACTTCCACACATTGAACTTCAACAAACAAAGACGTTTCTTAGTCTATTAAAAAAAAAAAAAAAAAAAAAAATTGCGATATGAGATTTCATCTCAACGATACATATCGTGACGTTTTACTATCGCGAAATTTCGTGGGACGATATATTGTGACACCCCTACTAAATGGAATTTGATAATAGGCTACTAGGACAGAGACAGAGAGATAGAAGGAGACAGACCATATCACAGGGGGACACAGGACAGAGACAGAGAGATAGAAGGAGACAGACCATATCACAGGGGGACACAGGACAGAGACAGAGAGATAGAAGGAGACAGACCATATCACAGGGGGACACAGGACAGAGGGACACTGTCAGCAGGCTTGGAGGTGGTCGTGATGCTTCGTGATGCTTTGACCACTCAGCCATAAGTGATGACATCCTTTGAACATGTGTCATTCTGCTCACGGGCCCAATCCCCTCCCACTCCCTGCCTCCTGCTCTGCCCCGCCCCCTCTCCCCAGCCCCTCCCACTCCCTGCCTCCTGCTCTGCCCCGCCCCCTCTCCCCAGCCCCTCCCACTCCCTGCCTCCTGCACGACCCCTCCCCCTCTCCCCAGCCCCTCCCACTCACTGCCTCCTGCTCGACCCCGCCCCCTCTCCCCAGCCCCTCCCACTCCCTGCCTCCTGCACGACCCCTCCCCCTCTCCCCAGCCCCTCCCACTCACTGCCTCCTGCTCGACCCCGCCCCCTCTCCCCAGCCCCTCCCACTCCCTGCCTCCTGCACGACCCCTCCCCCTCTCCCCAGCCCCTCCCACTCCCTGCCTCCTGCTCGACCCCGCCCCCTCTCCCCAGCCCCTCCCACTCCCTGCCTCCTGCACGACCCCTCCCCCTCTCCCCAGCCCCTCCCACTCCCTGCCTCCTGCTCGAGCAGCACAGGACAGCACAGGACAGGACAGGACAGGACAGCACAGGACAGCACAGGACAGGACAGCACAGGACAGGACAGCACAGGACAGGACAGGACAGCACAGGACAGCACAGGACAGGACAGCACAGGACAGGACAGGACAGCACAGGACAGGACAGCACAGGACAGGACAGCACAGGACAGGACAGGACAGCACAGGACAGCACAGGACAGGACAGCACAGGACAGGACAGGACAGCACAGGACAGGACAGCACAGGACAGGACAGCACAGGACAGGACAGGACAGCACAGGACAGCACAGGACAGCACAGGACAGGACAGCACAGGACAGGACAGCACAGGACAGGACAGGACAGGACAGGACAGGACAGGACAGGACAGGACAGCACAGGACAGGACAGCACAGCACAGCACAGGATCATGTCTCTGAGTAGGTGCAGCAGACAGACCTGCCAGATGGACAGAGCAGATTAGCCATATAGACACCGTGTATCAAACAAGGCTGTCTGACCCCCGTGGAGAGGGAGGAGGGGGGAGGAGGGGGGAGGAGGGGGGAGGGCTATGACTCACTGGGCCACACACTGGTTAAAAAAAACACTGGTGACACACACACACACGCACGCGCACGCACACACACACGCACGCGCACGCACACGCACACACACACACACACACACACACACACACACACACACACACACACATCAAAACAAACATGCAAACAAATGTGTAGCATATCAAACCCACATAGAGCTCAGCAGGGGATATACTATAGGCTATAGGATATACAGTAGGCTATAGGCTATAGGATATACAGTAGGCTATAGGCTATAGGCTATAGGCTATAGGCTATAGGCTAACGCAAATGGGGAAAGTAGCATGTGATGATGCCCTTCTATACCTATAGATATAATATGATCTAATACATAAAAGTTGAATGACAACAAAGTATGACTGTGCAGAATGATGTTTATTTCTGTGCCACACATCTCTCTAGCAGCTGGAACATAAAAGCAACTATTTAAAAACATCATTATAAAGTGCAAATCAGCTCATTTCCATGGAGAGGTTGTGAAATTGCGATGGGCAAGCAGTCTCATTTGTGACCCCTACACCTACCACCTACCACCTACCACCTACCCCTAACCCTACAGCAGAATACAAAATAAAAGTTAATATTGCAAAAAAAAATCGGCTCTACGATGATGTATTTCTGTGTTATATTATATATTGTGATATATTGAATTTCGATACATCATCCCATCCTTATTGTATACCAAACCTACTGACCCACTAAATGGATCAGACTCAAAGACTAAAGGACATAAACAAGCCCAGGAAAAGGTGGTTCTGTCCAGATGGGGGAGCTGTTCACACCAGGAGGACAAACCCAACAACAACACGCTAAAGGATACAATGATGATGAAACATAACAGTGTTTCCCACAGGATTTTGAGAATTTGTGGTGGGGGACCGCAGACCCCCTAGGGGGGTGCGGCGGCATACCCCCCCGCAAGATTTTTTTAAACATTTTAAAGTAAAATGCATGAATTTGGTGTACTTTGAGAAAGCTTAAGAGCAAAATTAAAAGGCTAGATCTATGAAGAACATGTCATCATTACTGTGCTGTGGGTTTACAATGACAAACTAAATTTCTCCCTATAGGTCACCTACTCAACTTGCTTTGCCACTTTCGTGAAATGATAGAAGGTGAGGGGCCAGTTAATAAACAAACAATATACATTTTTCTGTAGCGGATTGTAGGTTTTTGGGGTGTCAGCCGGAGTTTAGGCTGACAGTGTTGTGCACACCGGATAGTTAGTTAGGTTAAGTTAGTTGGGTTAAGTACATACATAAGTGCCTGGGTAGCGAGCAGATGGCGGTATTTGACAATTTAGCAGCTAAATCATAGATTATTGAAAGATATTCCATATTCCAGACTGAAATGCTATAACAGAAGTGGAGTATTGGCCAGAATGACATGAACATTTATTGGACACTTATTCAGCGGATATCTTGCATGTTGCGTTCAGGTGCACTGTAAAAAAAAAAAATTTTTTTTTTTTTTTGGTCAACATCTTATTGTGGCGGTCCAAATATTATTGTGGCGGCCCGCCACAAATTCCTTTATGTATGGGAAACACTGCATAATGCAACCTGTTGAAGCTACTACCCAATGTGAAAATCCTCCTGCTACCCTGTGCTATCCTCCACCCAGCTACCCTGTGCTATCCTCCACCCAGCTACCCTGTGCTATCCTCCACCCAGCTACCCTGTGCTATCCTCCACCCAGCTACCCTGTGCTATCCTCCACCCAGCTACCCAGTGCTATCCTCCACCCAGCTACCCGGTCTGAACCGACGATCCATCCCAAAACAAACAGGAAGTAACAACACTGGTTCTGTATTTAGAGGTGCACACAAGCCGATCATTATTATAGGAGACTCCAACCTGGCCCGAATCCCGGAGTTTGATCACGATAGGGTCCAGGTTGGCAGCTTCCCTGCCTGGCGCCACGCAGCTTGTTGCAAAAAAAGGACAGCCCGTGCCATATATTGAGAAGGTTGCCATCTCAGCAGGCTTAAGTAATTGCCTCTGAGAACAGACATTGAAAACTATAACGAGAAAACTCAGTAATTAAGTTAATGAGTCAAAGTTCACCCTCCTATTTGCCGGTGTTGTGTTTACGGGTGGCGAGAACATCTGCTCCGCATCTGCTCCAGTTCCACGGACGCCTTCCTCTAACCCAAATGTGGAGGAGAGCTGCCAGGCAATTTCATTGAATGGGAACATTAACTAGAAGCACCAGACTTCTCTCAAAGCAAGACAAACGATGAGAGCAGCCACTGAACAGCAGGGGCTTGTTTTTTAACCTATTCCAGCATGACAATGTTTACAGTGTGGTCTACTAGTGGTTCTCAACCTTTCTACACCCAAGTAGCACCTCAGAAGTGACCACCATATGAAGGTATGAGAGGGGGGGGAGCCCCGCCCCCGCGTACCACCAGTGGTAGCTGGTACCACAGGTTGAGAACCACCGGTCGACTACATTTACGCGCACACACAAAAGGTGCTGAAGCCACTCCCACTCACACAGTCTCAACTTGGAGCTTTTCTCCTCAGAGCCAAAAAGCCCAACCCTCCGATGAGGCGGATGAGTGCTTCATTAGCATAAAGTCAACGCCCACACAGACAACAGACGAGATGTGAGCAGTGCACCGTGATCTAGACTAGCCCCTCCCCCCCACCACCGTGATCTAGACTAGCCCCTCCCCCCCCACCGTGATCTAGACTAGCCCCTCCCCCCCCACCGTGATATAGACTAGCCCCTCCCCACCCACCGTGATCTAGACTAGCCCCCCCCCCCCCCCACCATGATGTAGACTAGCCCCTCCCCACCCCCAGCGTGATATAGACTAGCCCCTCCCCCCCCACCATGATATAGACTACCCCCCCTCCACCGTGATGTAGACTAGCCCCCCCCCCCCCCCCCCCCCCCTTCCCCCCCTGGCTCTACAAGGAAGTGAGAGAGGAGACAGGAAGCGGGTCAAAGCCTGTGAAGCACGCACGCACGCGTGTGTGTGCACACACACACACACACACACACACACACACACACACACACACACAGTGCCAGAGAGAGGGGGATGGGGGGGGGGGAGGGTCCAACCTGCGCAAACCTGCAGCGCTTACTTCAACAGATAGGGGGTGTTGTTGTTTTTTGCTCTGGAGAGGCTGGCACAGACTTGTTGCTCTCCACTTCACAAAGGTGTTTTAAAGGAAGTGCCTTTTCATTCCATTGAATATTGATTGTAGCAGGCAGCAGCAGCTCACTTAGAACAAAGTGTTATTTACACACACGGCCTGCCAAGACGTTCCAAATGCACTTTTCTTTTTAAGTAGCCACACAGTGAGAAAAAAGAAAGTGAGAAAAAATAAATCATGTATTGCGGAAAAAAGTGATGCATCGATTTAAGATGCATCGAGATGCATCGATAATCATAATCGTAATCGAATCGAATCGTAGCCCTCTGAATCGTAATCGAATCGAATCGTGAGGCCAGTGAAGATTCACAGCCCTACTGCAAAGCTGTGAGTCTGGATCTGACTTCTCACCTGTCACATTCAGTATGGCTCAATCTCTTTCTGCTTTTCTGTCACTTTGTGCTCTGCGACACCATCATGTTCTCAAATGTGCTTCGTCCTCTTTGAAAGAAGACGTGAACACTGAAGACATGAACACTGAAGACATGAACACTAGACAGCCTAAAGAAGACATGAACACTGAACAGCCTAAAGAAGACATGAACACTGAACAGCCTAAAGAAGACATGAACACTGAACAGCCTAAAGAAGACATGAACACTGAACAGCCTAAAGAAGACATGAACACTGAACAGCCTAAAGAAGACGTGAACACTGAACAGCCTAAAGAAGACATGAACACTGAACAGCCTAAAGAAGACATGAACACTGAACAGCCTAAAGAAGACGTGAACACTGAAGACGTGAACACTGAAGACATGAACACTGAAGACATGAACACTGAAGACATGAACACTGAAGACATGAACACTGAAGACATGAACACTGAAGACATGAACACTGAAGACATGAACACTGAAGACGTGAACACTGAAGACATGAACACTGAAGACATGAACACTGAAGACATGAACACTGAAGACATGAACACTGAAGACATGAACACTGAAGACGTGAACACTGAAGACATGAACACTGAAGACATGAACACTGAACAGCCTAAAGAAGACGTGAACACTGAACAGCCTAAAGAAGACGTGAACACTGAAGACATGAACACTGAAGACATGAACACTGAAGACGTGAACACTGAAGACATGAACACTGAAGACATGAACACTGAAGACATGAACACTGAAGACATGAACACTGAAGACGTGAACACTGAAGACATGAACACTGAAGACATGAACACTGAACAGCCTAAAGAAGACGTGAACACTGAACAGCCTAAAGAAGACGTGAACACTGAAGACATGAACACTGAAGACATGAACACTGAACAGCCTAAAGAAGACGTGAACACTGAACAGCCTAAAGAAGACATGAACACTGAACAGCCTAAAGAAGACATGAACACTGAACAGCCTAAAGAAGACATGAACACTGAACAGCCTAAAGAAGACGTGAACACTGAACAGCCTAAAGAAGACATGAACACTGAACAGCCTAAAGAAGACATGAACACTGAACAGCCTAAAGAAGACATGAACACTGAACAGCCTAAAGAAGACGTGAACACTGAACAGCCTAAAGAAGACGTGAACACTGAACAGCCTAAAGAAGACATGAACACTGAACAGCCTAAAGAAGACATGAACACTGAACAGCCTAAAGAAGACATGAACACTGAACAGCCTAAAGAAGACGTGAACACTGAACAGCCTAAAGAAGACATGAACACTGAACAGCCTAAAGAAGACATGAACACTGAACAGCCTAAAGAAGACGTGAACACTGAACAGCCTAAAGAAGACATGAACACTGAACAGCCTAAAGAAGACATGAACACTGAACAGCCTAAAGAAGACATGAACACTGAACAGCCTAAAGAAGACGTGAACACTGAACAGCCTAAAGAAGACATGAACACTGAACAGCCTAAAGAAGACATGAACACTGAACAGCCTAAAGAAGACATGAACACTGAACAGCCTAAAGAAGACATGAACACTGAACAGCCTAAAGAAGACATGAACACTGAACAGCCTAAAGAAGACATGAACACTGAACAGCCTAAAGAAGACATGAACACTGAACAGCCTAAAGAAGACATGAACACTGAACAGCCTAAAGAAGACATGAACACTGAACAGCCTAAAGAAGACGTGAACACTGAACAGCCTAAAGAAGACGTGAACACTGAACAGCCTAAAGAAGACATGAACACTGAACAGCCTAAAGAAGACGTGAACACTGAACAGCCTAAAGAAGACATGAACACTGAACAGCCTAAAGAAGACGTGAACACTGAACAGCCTAAAGAAGACGTGAACACTGAACAGCCTAAAGAAGACATGAACACTGAACAGCCTAAAGAAGACGTGAACACTGAACAGCCTAAAGAAGACGTGAACACTGAACAGCCTAAAGAAGACGTGAACACTGAACAGCCTAAAGAAGACGTGAACACTGAAGACATGAACACTGAACAGCCTAAAGAAGACGTGAACACTGAACAGCCTAAAGAAGACGTGAACACTGAACAGCCTAAAGAAGACATGAACACTGAACAGCCTAAAGAAGACGTGAACACTGAACAGCCTAAAGAAGACGTGAACACTGAACAGCCTAAAGAAGACATGAACACTGAACAGCCTAAAGAAGACGTGAACACTGAAGACGTGAACACTGAACAGCCTAAAGAAGACATGAACACTGAACAGCCTAAAGAAGACGTGAACACTGAAGACGTGAACACTGAAAAGCCTAAAGAAGACATGAACACTGAACAGCCTAAAGAAGACGTGAACACTGAAGACGTGAACACTGAACAGCCTAAAGAAGACATGAACACTGAACAGCCTAAAGAAGACATGGACACTGAACAGCCTAAAGAAGACGTGAACACTGAACAGCCTAAAGAAGACGTGAACACTGAACAGCCTAAAGAAGACGTGAACACTGAAGACATGAACACTGAACAGCCTAAAGAAGACGTGAACACTGAAGACATGAACACTGAACAGCCTAAAGAAGACATGAACACTGAACAGCCTAAAGAAGACGTGAACACTGAAGACGTGAACACTGAACAGCCTAAAGAAGACATGAACACTGAAGACATGAACACTGAACAGCCTAAAGAAGACGTGAACACTGAAGACATGAACACTGAACAGCCTAAAGAAGACATGAACACTGAACAGCCTAAAGAAGACGTGAACACTGAACAGCCTAAAGAAGACGTGAACACTGAACAGCCTAAAGAAGACATGAACACTGAACAGCCTAAAGAAGACGTGAACACTGAACAGCCTAAAGAAGACGTGAACACTGAAGACGTGAACACTGAACAGCCTAAAGAAGACATGAACACTGAACAGCCTAAAGAAGACGTGAACACTGAACAGCCTAAAGAAGACGTGAACACTGAAGACATGAACACTGAACAGCCTAAAGAAGACGTGAACACTGAACAGCCTAAAGAAGACGTGAACACTGAAGACATGAACACTGAACAGCCTAAAGAAGACGTGAACACTGAACAGCCTAAAGAAGACGTGAACACTGAACAGCCTAAAGAAGACGTGAACACTGAACAGCCTAAAGAAGACGTGAACACTGAACAGCCTAAAGAAGACGTGAACACTGAACAGCCTAAAGAAGACATGAACACTGAACAGCCTAAAGAAGACATGAACACTGAACAGCCTAAAGAAGACGTGAACACTGAACAGCCTAAAGAAGACGTGAACACTGAAGACATGAACACTGAACAGCCTAAAGAAGACGTGAACACTGAAGACATGAACACTGAACAGCCTAAAGAAGACATGAACACTGAACAGCCTAAAGAAGACGTGAACACTGAACAGCCTAAAGAAGACGTGAACACTGAACAGCCTAAAGAAGACGTGAACACTGAACAGCCTAAAGAAGACATGAACACTGAAGACATGAACACTGAACAGCCTAAAGAAGACGTGAACACTGAACAGCCTAAAGAAGACATGAACACTGAACAGCCTAAAGAAGACGTGAACACTGAACAGCCTAAAGAAGACGTGAACACTGAACAGCCTAAAGAAGACGTGAACACTGAACAGCCTAAAGAAGACGTGAACACTGAAGACGTGAACACTGAACAGCCTAAAGAAGACATGAACACTGAACAGCCTAAAGAAGACATGAACACTGAACAGCCTAAAGAAGACGTGAACACTGAACAGCCTCAGCTAGAAGTGATAGAAAAACGTGAATGATCTCAGATGGACAGAAGTATGGCTGTGCAGCAGAGGAGAAGAACAGGAGGAATGGTGTTATCTGTGAGACAGACATGGAGCCTGTCTGTCTGTGTCTGCTGTGTCCTGTATCTGTGAGACAGACATGGAGCCTGTCTGTCTGTGTCTGCTGTGTCCTGTATCTGTGAGACAGACATGGAGCCTGTCTGTCTGTGTCTGCTGTGTCCTGTTATCTGTGAGACAGACATGGAGCCTGTCTGTCGGTGTCTGCTGTGTCCTGTATCTGTGAGACAGACATGGAGCCTGTCTGTCTGTGTCCTGTATCTGTGAGACAGACATGGAGCCTGTCTGTCTGTGTCTGCTGTGTCCTGTATCTGTGAGACAGACATGGAGCCTGTCTGTCTGTGTCTGCTGTGTCCTGTATCTGTGAGACAGACATGGAGCCTGTCTGTCTGTGTCTGCTGTGTCCTGTATCTGTGAGACAGACATGGAGCCTGTCTGTCTGTGTCTGCTGTGTCCTGTTATCTGTGAGACAGACATGGAGCCTGTCTGTCGGTGTCTGCTGTGTCCTGTATCTGTGAGACAGACATGGAGCCTGTCTGTCTGTGTCCTGTATCTGTGAGACAGACATGGAGCCTGTCTGTCTGTGTCTGCTGTGTCCTGTATCTGTGAGACAGACATGGAGCCTGTCTGTCTGTGTCCTGTATCTGTGAGACAGACATGGAGCCTGTCTGTCTGTGTCTGCTGTGTCCTGTATCTGTGAGACAGACATGGAGCCTGTCTGTCTGTGTCCTGTATCTGTGAGACAGACATGGAGCCTGTCTGTCTGTGTCTGCTGTGTCCTGTCCTCCTGTATTTGCGGGCGGTGGTGATGGATTCCATCTTGTCAGGCCTGTCAGCCGCGGTGACAGGCCTGAGTCACCGGGGGCAGCAGAGGTCGTGTGACTCACAGACTCTTAAAGTCAGTGCTGCTACGCGTCTGCCTCTGACTGAGGCCTGTCTGATTGAAAAGAGAAAAGATATAGCACATCTCAAATTAGGGATGGGGATTTTGCAGCGCTGGCTGGCCGTAATTTGCCCATGTATAATAGTATCCTCCTTTGCCTTGTATATTTTCTTAATTTTGTCTGCTTTTTGCAAGGTATATTTTTAAAAGAAATCTTTAATTGGCCAAATCTTTGCCTATACTGTATATTCAAGAAAAATATTGGTATCAGCATAATATCGGTATCGGCCGATATCCAAATTCAGGTATCGGAATCGGATCGGAAGTGAAAAAAGTGGATCGGTGCATCCCTATCTCAAATCTTCAAGTCAAGGAGGAGAAAATACTAATATTTCACTTGGTTTATTTGGGTGAAATAAGATGTTGGTATTTTGTCCTCATTGACTTTGACATTTGAGATGTGCTACCTCCTGTTCATCTTGTTTGGAACATGCATGTTACCATCAGGGCTGGAGGGTAGGGGGTGTGATGAAGGCACTGGAGAAGAAAGACATGTTGGAGGTCTGATCTGCCAAGTCGTGTTGTAAACGCAGCGCATGTCTCAAAAGCCCTTTTCCCACATGCGTACCGGAAAATTACCTGTAAGTCAATATCGGACATTTCCCTTCACACTTCGGCTCGCGCATGTGGGAATCTATCAGCGAATTTTCCTGTATGTTGGGGGGGCGGGGGGAGGGGGGAGCTTATTTGGGGGGTCGGCAAAACTCGAAATAAGTTCGCTTGTCAGTTGTCACACAATAAATCACACTCGTTTGACTTAAGAGCAGCGTCAAGCCGCCAGCGTAATCAACACAGCCGATTTCCCCCTCCCCTCTCTGCTCGAGAGCAGCAGCCACGGACAGACACAGCGAATGACACAGCAAATGCACAAGCGAAATGTGGAAGTAGTTTGCTTTGATGTGCGCGAATGATTAGTTGATGCACTTTGAAGAAGTTGGGATCCGTGTCTGAGAGAAATAGTTGCTGGTTCGATGTTTATCCGTTCACCTGCGTCGCGTTGAAGCACTTTTTACAGACTGGCTTTGTTTGATGTGTCCGGGGTTGCCTTCGGAAATCAGCAAGCTGACATACTGCTCTTATTAGGCTATCACAAGATCATTTCGCCAGTTTGCTTTAATGTGCGCGAATGATTAGATTATGCCCGCTGGAACATTAAGCAACGTGTGTAGGCTACTCCTCGCCCATGATTGAAGGACCGCTGTCGCGGAAAATGACTGGAACCGTTTCCACTTGCGTCTCCTTAAGAGCATACCGCTCTTCTGACTGGGTCGAAACTGGTGAAATGTCGGGGACGACGGGGTCGCGCTTATACCGGCACGGCGCCTTTCTCACATGCAGGCATTAGACCACGTACCGGTCATTTTGCGGTACAAAGCGCATGTGGGAAAAGGGCTAAAGCTTCATGGAGGCTTCAGAGAACAGACAAGCTGCAACCATCAATTAATCAATTAAAGACGTATTAGTGTCCAATCCTGCTCAATCAGTGGATAAAGCAGAATGCTGGCTTCACGTCAGGCCCAGTTCTATAGCCTGTTATTTCATGCTGCCTATAGACCTTATTCGCTAACCCTGGACGGCACCATATTGTTGACATACCGTCCTGCAGCTGACAACTAGTAACAGCCTTATTGTCGTTTCTGTTCCATTACAAAATAGCAATGGTAATGACAGCAATAGAAACCCCACAGTTGTTTGTATAGAGACAGTCTGCATGTCTGGGAACGCCCACAAAATGTTAAACGGCTGGCCGATATATCTCATGGGCTGACTCACCAAAAGACGGTGCTGCGGCTCTAAACTACATGTTTGGGGGTTCTAGAGCAGAACACAAGACGTCTGTTCAGATGTGCGTTTACTGCGGTGGTTAAATCCCCGATCGTGTCTGCCTGGGCTGGGCTTCAGCTAAATTCTAACTTTGCTGAATGGATAGAACGGGGGTTTTTACCCCACCCTGACCACGCCCCCAGCAAGGCTGAGCCAGCTAACCCAGCGTCTATGACGAGACGTGGCCTCAACCTATGCTGCCTGTAATAAATAAACAAAAAAAACGAGGTGAACAGACTTTGCTGTGAGGAGCTGTCAGAAAGTTTCACCTGTCTCTCCTAACTATCCACACATCTCCTGTGCTGCTGACGTATCCTCCGTCTCGCTCCCTTCACGTCTGAGGACGGTAGAGATAGAAACAAACCACGGGGACTTTATTGCTGTCATTACTACAGCCATGCCTAATGCAGGTCACCATCCGAACACAATTGGAACGATACAGGTAACGCTAACAGCGGCTAGCTTCCTATAAACGCTGCTCCACATAGGCTGTCACTTGAGAGCTGCAGCGCTATGTCGACAATATGGCGGCGGTGGGCGTGCCAGTACGTGAGTGACGTCAATCGAATAAGGTCTATTCGATTGACACCCACACATGCAGTTTACTATAGTGAGGAGACACTCACTCACTGCAATGAGAACAACAAACCTCTGATTGAACAAAAGCATGAAAGCTCTTCTTAGCTGCATCCTGCTATGCTGTATTGCTATCATGGCAAAAAACATGATCATAAACCGTATCAGGGAAATGTTACCAAATGTTTGACAAACAACAGCCCAGTTATGCGTAGGTCCCTCCGTACTAGTCTAAACGAACACTGTGCGTAGGTCCCTCCGTACTAGTCTAAACGAACACTGTGCGTAGGTCCCTCCGTACTAGTCTAAACGAACACTGTGCGTAGGTCCCTCCGTACTAGTCTAAACGAACACTGTGCGTAGGTCCCTCCGTACTAGTCTAAACGAACACTGTGCGTAGGTCCCTCCGTACTAGTCTAAACGAACACTGTGCGTAGGTCCCTCCGTACTAGTCTAAACGAACACTGTGCGTAGGTCCCTCCGTACTAGTCTAAACGAACACTGTGCGTAGGTCCGTACTAGTCTAAACGAACACTGTGCGTAGGTCCCTCCGTACTAGTCTAAACGAACACTGTCGTTTGCCAAATATTCTCTGAGCCAACAAGGTCAAATTGTACAAAACAAGGACAGCAAAGTATTGACTTGGTCCAAGAACTGCCGTGCAAATTGTTTTAGAATTGAACGGCAGCTCTTTGAATAGAAACCTAATTGCATTGTTGTGACTCTATGGATTACATCCATCTAGATCCTAGTTCCTCATTGCTCGCGAGACGCTGGCGGCTCTTGAAGCTTTAGTTGGCGGCTCTAAGAAATTGGGAGAAAAAAAAAAGAAAAAAAAAACGATCCCCCCCCCCCTGCTCTCCCCAAAATTTCAATAAACCTTTATGGCATATTATTACAATACAACAATACTGGTGTTGACAGTAATAGAAGGTGCCAAATCATTCAAAACAATAGGAGTATTGTGCCAGCGTGCAGCGCTGTTCCAAAACGTGTCAACGTGTGTCGTTGCCTGGGAAACGCACATCCCATAATACAACAGTTCGCATCTCATCCCATAATAGTATGATGATACTTGGGATGCCATTGTGAACATAGATGCGAACAGGTTAGCTAAAACTTTAGCGTCGCCACCGACGGCCCCCACCGTTGCGGTCGGGGTACGTTTCGAAATCCCTCCAGGCCTGAAAGATTTTCTAGGGGAAACTGGTATGTGTGTGTGTGTGTGTGTGTGTGTGTGTGTGTGTGTGTGTGTGTGTGTGTGTGTGTGTGTGTGTGTGTGTGTGTGTGTGTGTGTGTGTGTGAAAATATTATGCTGTGTGTGGTAGTTGAAACATAGTTTCAAGTTGACGTTTATTTATGTTTGTAGTTGAAACAAAAACATAAATACTGTAGGCTACATGAATGGAAATGTTTGATCATTAATATCTACTTTTAGAAATTATATTCACCTTATTCTTTGCCCATACAAGGACGCTTCTGCATGACGTCATTTCGTAATCGTCTTTCCGGTTTTAAACACGGAAGTAGAGCACGCCTACCGCAGTCATTTAGACTTGCCAAAAAGCTGTTTTCAAGCTAAAAAACCCCAAACTGTTTTAAAGTTTTAATATTTTTCGGGTGAGAACGTAACATATATGTGACCAGTTTATCAGAATAACGCCTATTGGAAATCCTTAACGAGCAGCGAGGACCAGGAGCGCTGACTGTGCTGACACCGGTCGGACTAGCTATCTGTCAAACCCTCCTGTAGGCTACTGGCAATGAGAAAACACTGTCGACGTGCTTTTGTAACTAAAGTTAAATGGCGACCGGGTAACAGCCATCGGCTCCTCGCAGCAGTAACGCTATGAACATGTAACTGAAGTTGGTCGCAGTGTAGCTTCTGAATGTTGCCAAACTTCATTCATACTGACGTTTTGTTTTGAAATTGGCCGCCAACCAGCGCTGAACCGGAAGAACAAATACGTTGTGTCGAACGCGGGAGAGAGAAAAAGTGGGCGTGGTGAATAAGGTGAATAGGCTGAAATCAAATCACTGCGCATAATTGTGAAAGTGTCTTTATTGACAGATGAAAAGGCTGTTATTTACCCTTTGTCACCACCTGGTGAGTAAATATATGTGGAACTAAAACCATTCAAATTGACAACCGGTCCGCAACTCCCCCCCCCCCCCCCCCATGTATCTACTTGGCGCAAAAAAGGTTGGGAACCCCTGTGTTACATAACTGGACAGTCATGTAATTCAGGTTACAGCTCAAAAAACATGTTTTAGTATCACTAACCAATAGGGATGGGTACCGAACTCGGTACTTTTACAGGCACCGACCGAATTACGTCGGTACTGCCCCGTACCAGTTCACATAAAAACGAACGGTACCAAATTTCGGTACTTGA
>NC_139651.1:18827573-18852573 GCF_964638095.1 Poromitra crassiceps | reverse complement strand
AAAGGCTGTTATTTACCCTTTGTCACGACCTGGTGAGTAAATATGTGTAACTAAAACCATTAAAATTGACAAGCGGTCCGCAACTTTTTTCCCCCCATCTACCGGTCCTTGGCGCAAAAAAGGTTGGGAACCCCTGTGTTACATAACTGGACAGTCATGTAATTCAGGTTACAGCTCAAAAAACATGTTTTAGTATCACTAACCAAATCGATATTGAAATTAATCGAATCGA
This sequence comes from Poromitra crassiceps, assembly GCF_964638095.1. NCBI lineage: Eukaryota > Metazoa > Chordata > Actinopteri > Beryciformes > Melamphaidae > Poromitra > Poromitra crassiceps. The sequence continues at coordinate 18,852,341 of NC_139651.1, read as the reverse complement.
ATCGAATCGGGATTAATCGATTCGGAACCTTGTGAATCGGAATCGAATCGATTCTTGAAATTTTAACCAATACCCAGCCCTAGTGGCGATGATGGAGGGAAGGCCTGTGTGGGAATTTAGCTCGGGGCACCGGGGGTACACCCCCTACTCCTGCCATCTTTATTGACCGCAAAGGGTCAGGACCTTGGTTTTAAGGTATCATCTGAAGGGTGCTGCTCACTCACAGGACAGAGGCTGTCTGTGCCCTGGGGGGTTGGGAATGGGGATATTATTCATGAGAGCAGTGGGAAGGAAGAGCAGTAAAGTGTAGTAGGCTACAGTCAAGATGAATTGATGGTGATGTAAACCGTGGAAATGAAGTCATGGTGGCAGGTAGAGCTGCCACGATTAATCGATTAATCGATTAGTCGATCGACAGAAAATTAATCGACAACTATTTTGATAATCGATTAATCGCTTCGAGTACAATTTTATGAGAAATGGATGCCAGAGATGCCATAAGAGATGTAGCAATGAGTCAAGCACTTAGCATGAGTCCAGACCTCCACTGGCTTCCCATCTCGGCCCACATCAAATTCAAGACACTGGTACTGGCCTACAGGGCAGTACACCAGACAGCTCCTCTGTACCTGCAATCTATGGTCAGGTTACAAACCTCTCAGCGCTCCCTTCGCTCCTCCACTAGTGCAGGTCGCCTCGCCCCTCCCTCGCTACGGGGGCTCAAAAGTCGCTCATCCCGATCTCGACTCTTCTCGTCCCTGGCACCTCAATGGTGGAACGAGCTTCCACCTTCGGTCAGGACAGCTGAATCACTGCCGATCTTTCGGAAAAGACTAAAGACACACCTTTTCAGGCTCCATCTGGGCCCTTCTTGAACTAACTTCGTTCTCTCTCTTTCTAAAAAAAAAACAAAAAAAAACTAACCTAAACTTGTACCACTAACCTAAACTTGTACCACTGTTCCTTCGGAAGTTGTAGTTGTCATAGACTGTGCTCCATAGTTCATTGCTCTATTGCTGACAAAAATGTGTTATTGTAAGTCGCTTTGGATAAAAGCGTCTGCCAAATGACGTAATGTAATGTAATGTAATGTAAATGAGTCCTACACACTGTGCTCTGAATGAGTCCTGTGCTCTGAACGCTCGTAGCATGAAGCTAATGAGTCAAGCACTTAGCATGAGTCCTACACACTCTGCTCTGAACACTCGTAGCATGAAGCTAATGAGTCAAGCACTTAGCATGAGTCCTACACACTCTGCTCTGAACGCTCGTAGCATGAAGCTAATGAGTCAAGCACTTAGCATGAGTCCTACACACTCTGCTCTGAACGCTCGTAGCATGAAGCTAATGAGTCTAGCACTTAGCATGAGTCCTACACACTGTGCTCTGAACACTCGTAGCATGAAGCTAATGAGTCAAGCACTTAGCATGAGTCCTACACACTGTGCTCTGAACACTCGTAGCATGAAGCTAATGAGTCAAGCACTTAGCATGAGTCCTACACACTCTGCTCTGAACACTCGTAGCATGAAGCTAATGAGTCAAGCACTTAGCATGAGTCCTACACACTGTGCTCTGAACACTCGTAGCATGAAGCTAATGAGTCAAGCACTTAGCATGAGTCCTACACACTGTGCTCTGAACGCTCGTAGCATGAAGCTAATGAGTCAAGCACTTAGCATGAGTCCTACACACTCTGCTCTGAACGCTCGTAGCATGAAGCTAATGAGTCAAGTACTTAGCATGAGTCCTACACACTGTGCTCTGAACGCTCGTAGCATGAAGCTAATGAGTCAAGCACTTAGCATGAGTCCTACACACTGTGCTCTGAACGCTCGTAGCATGAAGCTAATGAGTCAAGCACTTAGCATGAGTCCTACACACTCTGCTCTGAACACTCGTAGCATGAAGCTAATGAGTCAAGTACTTAGCATGAGTCCTACACACTCTGCTCTGAACACTCGTAGCATGAAGCTAATGAGTCAAGCACTTAGCATGAGTCCTACACACTGTGCTCTGAACACTCGTAGCATGAAGCTAATGAGTCAAGCACTTAGCATGAGTCCTACACACTGTGCTCTGAACACTCGTAGCATGAAGCTAATGAGTCAAGTACTTAGCATGAGTCCTACACACTCTGCTCTGAACACTCGTAGCATGAAGCTAATGAGTCAAGCACTTAGCATGAGTCCTACACACTCTGCTCTGAACACTCGTAGCATGAAGCTAATGAGTCAAGTACTTAGCATGAGTCCTACACTCTGCTCTGAACACTCGTAGCATGCAGCTACTGAATAAGTGATGAGAGTGGAGACATCAGCCAGCATCTTTCAATACATGACATCCCAAAAATAGATCTGAGAACAGACCTAGTGGGAGTTACACTGACAAAACACCACTACAACTCACTAAAATTAGATCTGTCCCATGAAAGAATATTGTGTTTTCCACGTTGCTGCTGTTAACATTTCAAACACAAGGGGGTTTGAATAAATCATCACTGCTATGAGAAGGAATAAACGGACTGCGTCGAAGCCTATGAGGCTAAATGTAGTGCAATTAAAAGAATAGAGGTAGGCCTGAAAACCCAGGTGAAGATGGAATCATGTCAAATTGTTGTGAATAGCCTACACATCTGCTTCGTGATCGTTTGCTCAGCCTACATCTGAAACTCAACCTGCTCAATCATGCACCATAACACAGTCCACAAAGCGAAACGGGGGGGGGGGGGGGGGGAGGGGGGGGGGCGGGACTCTGAGTACCACCAGTCTGAAATTAGACAGGGGGGGCGGGGCTCTGGGTACCACCAGTTTGAAATTAGACGGGGGGGCGGGGCTCTGGGTACCACCAGTCTGAAATTAGACAGGGGGGGCGGGGCTCTGGGTACCACCAGTCTGAAATTAGACAGGGGGGGCGGGGCTCTGGGTACCACCAGTTTGAAATTAGACAGGGGGGGCGGGGCTCTGGGTACCACCAGTCTGAAATTAGACAGGGGGGGCGGGGCTCTGGGTACCACCAGTCTGAAATTAGACAGGGGGGGCGGGGCTCTGGGTACCACCAGTCTGAAATTAGACAGGGGGGGCGGGGCTCTGGGTACCACCAGTCTGAAAGTAGATGGGGGGGGGGGCTCTGGGTCAGTGTTGCCAGCTTAGCGCTTTTGGCGCTATATTTAGCTACTTTTCAGACCCCCTAGTGCCTTTATTTCCAAAATGCGTCAGCTCCAAATCTGGCACCTTTTTCTGACATGGGGAAGCAATGTCATTTATTTTACACATTATTTAATGTGTTGAATTGAAGGAATTTTGCCTTTAAATTGGTGCGGCTGCTGCTGGGTTTTCTCTCTCTCTTCTCATCTCTGTCTGTCTGACACACACACACACACACACACACACACACACACACACACACACACAGCGCTTCAGCGGAGCATCTCTCCTCCACTAGAGCAGCAGGATAGGGTTTAGTAAACCCGGCACTTGTTTACTTTACAACCATACAGTCAATAATTACAACAGCTACACCGAGGTGTGCTTTTTAAGCATAATTAGATATGCAAATTAGCATGTGACGTTATTAAGCACCTTCTAGCCGCTTTCTGAGCAGCCAATAGCGCCTTAGCTTGGAAAAGAGTTGGCAACAACAACACTGCTCTGCCTCTGGGTACCACCAGGCTGAAATGAGACAGTTGCCAAATGAAAGAGACATGGAGGGAGCCGACTTCCGCAAACAGCTGTTCAGCCCCTCAGCAATCACGAGAGAGAGAGAGACAGACAGAGAGAGAGACAGAGAGAGAGACAGAGACAGAGAGAGAGACAGAGAGACAGACAGAGAGAGAGACAGAGAGAGACAGAGACAGAGAGAGAGAGAGAGAGAGAGAGAGAGAGAAAGAGAGAGAGACACAGAGAGAGAGACACAGAGAGAGACACACAGAGAGAGAGACAGAGAGAGAGAGACAGCTCCCGTTCCATGACAACAAAGCTAATAAGCCATTTTTATTGGCCAGACACAATGGCTACTTCCATGTCCCTCTGTCTTTGTCCTGACATGAGGCAGTGAACGGAAACCGGAAAGAAGATGGAAACAGTCTGGCCCACTCACAAACACAAACACACACGCGCTCACACGCAGATACACGCGCACACACACTCACCACAGCATCCTCTTCACCGGGAGGCAGTCTTTGTTGGACGCCGTCACTCCCATGGCCATCTGCATCACCGTGATGTATTTCTGGTACTTCATCTTGTTCCGCCACTACTACTACTACTACTACTACTACTTCTACTTGTAGGAATCCGCGCGCCACAAAAGCGGCACCTGTTATTGTCCCGCCGTGGCATCCACTGTCAGCTCGCGCTGCTTCAGCATCACAACGCCATTTCTCCACGTCTGGACGACTGGCGGGGAAAACGCTCCCCAAGGAGCTCAGCAACACCCATGTCTGCACCGACTCGCTAATCTCATTACAGCTCAGAATAGATTGGCTAATCCATTCAATTTCAGTCAGTCAGGACCGGGTCATTGTTTTGGTTCGGCCCGTAGTACTTTTCTGTGAAAGAGAGAGAGAGAAAGAGAGAGAGACAGACAGACAGGGAGAGAGAGAGAGGAGGAGAAACCCGGTCAGAGAGGCTGCACGAGCGCGGCGGCAGCCAAACGTCTGTGAGGAAGGAGAGAGAGAGGGTGCGTGTGTTGGAGAGGGAGAGAGAGAGAGAGAGAGAGAGAGAGAGAGAGAGAGAGAGCAAGCGAGTGACAGGGGGTGGAGGAAGAGAGAGAGGGAGCTGTACTGTAAATGGCCTGAGAGAGAGAGGGGGGGGGGCAGCTCCTGAATACATCTCATTATCTCAGTAGGGCAAATTGGAGGCAAAGAAAATAACAAATGTGTTTTGTCTCTTCTCGGAAGTGCCACGTGGGGCTAATAAAAACAGGGTATGATACGTAGGGACACTACAGTACTTACTTCCGGTCTGATGTTGCTGGGCAACGGTAGCGTGGGGGGTAGCGCCAGGGTGGGTAGCGCTCATTGTTTTTGAATGGGGAGTTTCCCCTGCTTCCGGGTCCTCGTGCTGCCTACATTTGCTTGCGTGACGCGTGAGTGTCCCTACCTATCAGGCCTACCAAACCCATGTCACCAGTTGGCCTTTTATTTTTATGGCATGTCAATTTGGGTAACCTTTCCAATTTTAAAAGCAAATAAAATGACTTTAACAACTTTTTAGGCAACTTAAAAGCAACGTTGGTTAGGCTATTAGGCAAGTAAAACGACTTGGATAAGGGTTAGGTAGGTTTATGGTTTGGGTTAGGCTACTGCCAGTGCCCACTGCACTATTTCAGTAGCAGAATCTTTTCTGTTACATCACCACACGGCCATTTTGGTAGGAAAACAACAGATTGTGATCAATTAACAGGTGATTACAATTAAGTGACATTTACAGCCAATGAGCTGTGTGTAGCGCCATATTGGTAGGGAAAAAGGCTTGTGACATCATGGGAATACTATGAATAGGCTACGTATCTAGTGCAGCATATTTTTGGTTCAGAAACGTTGATATTCTTCATTACAGGCTACAACCACATGATGCATGATTAGGAATTTGGAGGTGGATTGAGAGATTAGTGGGTTTACTGCACCTCTCCATATTGTTTTGTTTCCACTCCATCTCGCTGGAAAGAGAGGAACCACGCCAGACTGTCCAATGAGAATATGGCAGCACAGGGGGCCACGGTGGGGCAGTGGTATGCACCGTCGCCTCACAGCTAGAAGGTCCTCGGTTCGATTCCCACCTGGGACGCTGTGAGTGCTGAAGGAGTGCGTGCCCGTCCGCATGTCCTCGAGTGCCCACCGCCCGGGTGGGGTCGTCAAAAAGGGCCTTTCTGTGTGGAGTTTGCATGTTCTCCCCGTGCCCCCTGGGGGATTCCTTCATATAGGAACCCCCTTCACCAAAACATGCAATATCCTGGTTGCTGATGTGGTTCCTCCTCTGGTCGTTAGGGGCGCCTGTTCAGAGGGAGGGGAACTGGTTGGAATAGCGTGATCCTCCCACGTGCTATGTCCTACCGGCGAAGCTTCCCCTGTCAGGTGAAAAGAAGCGGCTGGCTAACTGCCCATGTCTCGGAGGAAGCATGGAGCCAGTTTCAGCTCTCCCCAGATCAGCAGAGGGTGGAGCAGCAACCAGGATAAATACATTAAAATTAGCACTAATGGGGGATAAAAATGGGATAAAAAAATATGGAAAAATATGGCAGCACATCTTTCATTGATACATATTTGTATTATTTTCTCTCCATCTCTTCCTGATAACCCACAGAGTCAGGTGACCTTTATTGGATTGTCAGGGATTGACATAGGTCACATAATCTCCATGACCTGATTGACAGGTCACAATTGCCAATCAATTTAATTATTGATTCAGTGTCCCAATTTAAAGCCCCAGTAAACATGAGTCTTTACTGGGTCTTCAAGGGCAGACGGGATATCAGAGGAGCACACGATGGGTGTTCAAATGCCTCCTGCATTCTGCTTGTGTTGATTCATCTATGAGGACTGTTCAGACTCCTAGAATAAAGTACTAAAACTTTATTCTAGGAGTTTTTTTTAGTACTTAAAGTACTAAAAAAACACCCAGCCTTATCCTGATCCGAGGTTTTGGTCTAATTCATCTCAATGCAATAAACATAAACAGCAAAACGGCAACATCGCGACACACATATTTTGCAGATACTGTCGAGTGGGAGCTGCAGAGCATCCACCATGTTGTACCATGCAGCTATGCAAGACATGAGGGGAGACACCACATCACTGTCACAATATTTACATATTTGGTCAGGTGAATAAACTAACCTAAATAAGTGAGAACTACAGCATATAAACCATGGAGCTGTTGAGACAGGCAGGCCATCTCCTGGAAAGTAAATCTAGACATAAACTCTATCAGGAGCGAATAACACCGTCACCATCAATTGCTAAGGAGAAAGACAGACAGGCAGTGTAGACGCCAGGTAACTCTGGCTGGCTGGCTGGGGCAAGCTGAGCAGCTGGTGGGCAGTGTAGACGCCAGGTAACTCTGGCTGGCTGGCTGGATGGGGCAAGCTGAGCAGCTGGTGGGGAAGGTCAGTGTAGACGCCAGGTAACTCTGGCTGGCTGGCTGGATGGGGCAAGCTGAGCAGCTGGTGGGGAAGGTCAGTGAGGAACTGCAGAATCAGCAACGCTTCATGTTGGCGGCTATATGACTCACCAAAAATCTCCAACACCACCGACCTCTCCTACTTCTGACTCCACTGAAGTTTAGTGCAGTTCTGTTTAGGTATACCTTATCACAGGCATGTCTCAGAAGGCCTTACATAGATAGCATCATCACAGGCATGTTCTACACATCCTATACTCCACACACAACATAGGTTACAATACATCATATACACATACTACATGTTTTACTAGATTACAGTATGATACTGAACAGTGTATATTTGGATTGTGGGAGGAAAACCCACACAAACATGGGGAGAACATGCAAACTCCACACAGAAAGGACAGGCGGGATTCAAACCCACAACCTTCCTTTGCGACTGATCCACCGTGCCGCCACTTCTTGGGTTGGAAAGATGATTCACTCACACAAACACACACACACACACACACACACACACACACACACACACACACACACACACACACACACACACACAGAAACACACAGAAACACACATACAGTATACGCACACAAACATCCACACACAAGTGACCTGGAGGAGACAAAGGATGGAGAGGCAGCAGGAGTGAAATGGTCTTTGGCCAAAAGGACAGTGGACACTGTGAAGGCCACACAGTCCTCAGCAGGCTCTCCAGATAACCCCAGCACATCTCAGCAGGCTCTCCAGGTGACACCAGCACATCTCAGCAGGCTCTCCAGATAACCCCAGCACATCTCAGCAGGCTCTCCAGATAACCCCAGCACATCTCAGCAGGCTCTCCAGATAACCCCAGCACATCTCAGCAGTGACACCAGCACATCTCCAATGTCATTTACTGGGACTTGATACTGATTCTGATGGGGAAAGTCCATCCTAACTCTGCTCAGTCCTCACTACCTCAACAACCACATACTACTCCAGCTCCCAGCCTATGTAGGCCAAATAGATTCCCCAAGACAATGAAATAACATTCAAACATGAATACACTTTTTAAATGTGTGTCCATCGTCTGCCCTCAAAAATCATTGCTAAGTGATCCTTCATTTGCATTCATGAAAAATAGCCATGGGCAAATGTCCTATAGTATCTTTAGCTCATCTTCTTAATAGAACATTAGCACCATATGTCAACATGTATATAGTTGTTCCAATCAGAGTCATTCAACTGGCTACAGTAGCTCGCCCAAAACACATTGGCCACTGTTGTCATTATCAAGTCAAGTCAAATTTTATTTATATAGCACCTTTCATACACAAAGGCAATTCAAGGTGCTTTACAAAAAAATAATCGAAAAAACAAGCAGCAAAGCAATGCACATATAAAAAACACATAAAAAACACAGCCGACAGTTTGATTATGGTGGGTCGTCACGGTAACCTGCGAGGCAGCTGGATTTGCCAGATCATGGTCACGCCAGAAGTCCATCTCGCCACGCTGCTGTTTGAATGCTTCCCAGCAGTGGACGGGACCAATCAGCATCGAGACAGCCATGCGGGCGGGACTTAGGTGTGACGACAGCAAGAATCGAGCCCAGGATAGACCGTGATAGACAGATCACGATCACCTGCCAGGTATTTTTTGAAAGCGCCGGCCCTTTTCCAAACGTCTCCAAGGACGAGTTCCCCAATGGTTCTGTGTAACAAACCATCTGGTGCGACAGGTTAGGGTCACGGAGGGAGGAAGGGAGGGAGGGAGGGAGGGAGGGAGGGAGGGAGAAGAATACTGGATTGCTTTAAGAGTGAGATTTCCCTGAGGAGCAGCAACCATCCAAATGTGTTGACCCCCCCTACCATAAATTACACTATCCACTGGTCCCTGGGCATGATTAATCACATGACCATAGGAGCCAGATTAAATTTGTAGCCTTGGACTGTCCTCCCCCCCCCCCCTCTCTCTCTCTCTCTCTCTCTCTCTCTCACATACGAATAATCAAGAAGCATAGAGCAAAAGCTGACACATTCACGACATCAGCATACGGTGACGCACAAATCACACCTGTGTGTCACATGACACAAATCACACCTGTGTGTCAGCAGAAAAATGAGTCACTGAGTTGCCAGCATGTCACCGCTGTGTCATGCTGTTAATCTGTCACCAGTAAAGTCGTCCACAGTGTGGTGTGTTTGCAGTGTACAGTCGTCACAGTGTGGTGGTGTGGTTGCAGTGTACAGTCGTCACAGCGTGGTGTGGTTGCAGTGTACAGTCGTCACAGTGTGGTGGTGTGGTTGCAGTGTACAGTCGTCACAGCGTGGTGGTGTGTTTGCAGTGTACAGTCGTCACAGCGTGGTGGTGTGGTTGTAGTGTACAGTCGTCACAGTGTGGTGGTGTGGTTGCAGTGTACAGTCGTCACAGTGTGGTGTGGTTGCAGTGTACAGTCGTCACAGTGTGGTGTGGTTGCAGTGTACAGTCGTCACAGCGTGGTGGTGTGGTTGCAGTGTACAGTCGTCACAGTGTGGTGGTGTGGTTGCAGTGTACAGTCGTCACAGCGTGGTGTGGTTGCAGTGTACAGTCGTCACAGTGTGGTGGTGTGGTTGCAGTGTACAGTCGTCACAGCGTGGTGGTGTGGTTGCAGTGTACAGTCGTCACAGTGTGGTGGTGTGGTTGCAGTGTACAGTCGTCACAGTGTGGTGGTGTGGTTGTAGTGTACAGTCGTCACAGTGTGGTGGTGTGGTTGCAGTGTACAGTCGTCACAGTGTGGTGTGGTTGCAGTGTACAGTCGTCACAGCGTGGTGGTGTGGTTGCAGTGTACAGTCGTCACAGTGTGGTGTGGTTGCAGTGTACAGTCGTCACAGCGTGGTGTGGTTGCAGTGTACAGTCGTCACAGTGTGGTGGTGTGGTTGTAGTGTACAGTCGTCACAGTGTGGTGGTGTGGTTGCAGTGTACAGTCGTCACAGTGTGGTGTGGTTGCAGTGTACAGTCGTCACAGCGTGGTGTGGTTGCAGTGTACAGTCGTCACAGTGTGGTGGTGTGGTTGCAGTGTACAGTCGTCACAGTGTGGTGTGGTTGCAGTGTACAGTCGTCACAGCGTGGTGTGGTTGCAGTGTACAGTCGTCACAGTGTGGTGGTGTGGTTGCAGTGTACAGTCGTCACAGTGTGGTGGTGTGGTTGCAGTGTAAAGTCGTCACAGTGTGGTGGTGTGGTTGCAGTGTACAGTCGTCACAGCGTGGTGGTGTGGTTGCAGTGTACAGTCGTCACAGCCTGGTGGTGTGGTTGCACCTGTTCATGGTCTGTACTGCTCTCCATCTCGGTGCAACATGGTCGCTGGTACATCCTGTAAGTCAACACTCTACTGCAGAGGTTGGGTTTCTCATTGCCAGACCTGCATCTCCACGGGAACATTGGCTCTGGGCTTGGCTGAACGGCGCTGCTGACACAAGATATGTTTTCACACTCCGGAGCAAAACAGCACTGAAGAGAGCTGAACTGGTTCAACAATACATTTTGCTTTCACACACTCACACAAATTAAAAACAGAATGTGGCTTGAGACAGACATTAGTTTTAGAGGCACATGTGCGAGTGCCAGTTTGAATCTAAGATGCTCAATTTGATTGAAATCAAATGGTGTTTATAATCAGGTTTATAATCAGGTTTAGAACTTCTACATTTAGCCTGCGTTTGGTTTAGCACAACTTGAAAGATGCAACAGCATTACCCGCAGATGGAAGCACTCCTAAAATAGCAACACCATAATTATGAATTCAATAATATAAGGTGACAACAGCAGCCAGTTCAAATGGATTTGCATGTATGTTTACTTTGAATTTTAGATGGCAACCTCAAATTAGATTCCAGATTACTATGGCTGCATGCAAGTTTGATTTCAATACCATCTTATGATATCATTTAGATGCTGTGCCAGTAAGAGGGCTAATTCTAGCAGCGACGTTTAACTTTTATATCTATATCTGAGATGAGTATTCGAATGGGAATTGATGGTAGGATGCTTTCGTTTAGGTGGAGTTCCAGGTCTGTGATGCACCGTGCCGTGTAAAAGAGCCAATAACCCACAGTAGTATCTGCATGATAAAACCTGTTTGTGACATGTGTGTGTGTGTCTGTGTGTGTGTGTTTGCGTGTGTGTGTCTGTGTGTGTGTGTGTGTGTGTGTGTGTGTGTTTGCGTGTGTGTGTGTGTGTGTGTTTGCGTGTTTGCGTGTGTGTGTCTGTGTGTGTGTGTGTGTTTGCGTGTGTGTGTGTGTGTGTGTGTGTGTGTGTGTTTGCGTGTGTGTGTGTGTGTGTGTGTGTGTGTGTGTGTGTGTGTGTGTGTGTGTTTGCGTGTGTGTGTGTGTGTGTGTGTGTGTGTGTGTGTGTGAGAGAGAGAGAGAGCGAGAGAGAGAGAGAGAGACTTGCCAGAGAGTGATGATGTGATAAGATGGCACACATGGAGACATGGAGACATGGAGGCACGAGGCGTATGAATCCAGCCAAGGGTAATGCAATATGTAAATGACACAGAGGCTGAGGAACTGTGTCTGCTGTCGTTTCTACAAATACCACATTGTGAGATACACACGAAAAACAACTCTCTGAGAACAACACACCACTAACACATGGCACTACTAACTAAGCCCACCTCTCCTTCTCCTCCTCCTCCTCCTCCTCCTCCTCCTGCTCCTCCTTCTCCTCCTCCTGCTCCTCCTTCTCCTCCTCCTCCTCATCCTCCTCCTCCTCCTGCTCCTCCTCCTTCTCCTTCTCCTCCTCCTCCTCCTCCTGCTCCTCCTCCTCCTCCTCCTCCTCCTCCTCCTCCTGCTCCTTCTCCTCCTCCCCCTCCTCCTCCTCCTTCTCTTCCTCCTCCCCCTCCTTCTCCTCCTCCTCTCTCCTCCTCCTCCTCCTCCTCCTCCTCTACTCAGACAGCCTTTAGCTCAGGTCTAAGCCACTGAAGAGGAGGGGGGGGGGGGGGGGGGGGGGCAGAGCTTCTGATGAAAGCAGATGGAGCCATGCCGTTTTCAGTGGCAGCCATGTTAGCTCCAGAGTCATTCTCCATGGCTGTTGTTGCTATGTAACAGGTGAGCCTGCACACCTTTTAAAACACCCAGCATCTCATAGTTATAGGACAATGGTACTACGGAGGGGTGGGTGGTTGTGGAAGACAAAGAGAGGAGAGGAGAGGAGGGAGGGAGGGAGGGAGGGAGGGAGGGATCAACAGCAGCAGTCCTGGATACAAAATGACTGCTTGTTGCTGGTTGGACAGTGATGTATGGTTGGGCTACAGGGGGCAGCAGAGCGGGGGGGAGCAGAAAGGAAAACAAGGGCACTTCTGTATAGACGAGATGTACAGGTAGATAGATATACTGTCTGTCTGAATTATAGTCCGACAGAAACACAAGAGTATACATGCTATCTATATATGTGCGTCTGTGTTTATATAGAGAGTATACATGCTATCTATATATGTGCGTCTGTGTTTATATAGAGAGTATACAGTAGGCAGAGAGTGTCAGTGGACAGAGGGTAAAGCCTTGTGCTCTGCCTCCAGTCAGCGGGGTTCGACAGCAGCAGGCATGCAAGGTTATCTCTAGTTGTATTGTATTGGAGAGAAGGCAAACATCTCTTGGCCAGATATCTCCAAAACCCAGGCAACTAAGACAAAATGATCTAGATTGATCAATAGCAGTTCAGGTGAGAGGAAAAATATGTACTTTGGATTTTAGGGTGAACTGTCTGATAATATCAATTCAATTCAAATAAGTTTTATTTATAGTGTAAAATCACCATGAGACATGGTCCCGAAACACTTAACAGTTAAAGAAAACATCATAATAGAATAGAATAGCAGTGAGTGTCAGACTCAGGACCAGTGTTGGGCAGCAACACCTTACTAATATATTACTTGTTTAAAGTAACGTGCCCAACACTGCTCAGGACACATTGAAGTTACATCATTACAACAAAAATACACATATCACTTTCATTTGAAGTATTCCACCAAAATAGCCAGAAAACTGACATTTAACAAGTTGGTGAAGAGATTCAAAAACAGATCCCAGTGTTGTGATTTTCAACTGGCTGTGGATGTAACAAAATGTTGACAGACCCACATCTGCTGTGTTCTCTTAAAAAGCAGGATCTGCTGTTGAAGGTGCTCATGAACTTCTTAAATGTAAGTTTTCATTCTATTTTCGTGGCCTCATTCAAATGAATGGGAAGTCAAACTTTGAAGGCTACAAACCCATCCTGGCTGCATCTGATCTTGGTTAGTCGTTTATATCCTGGTTGTCATCATGACAGTCAAGTGCCGAATGACCTCCGTGATAAAAGTGGAATATTTCTTTAAGTTTGCCATCCAAAGGTTAGACACAGATTTCTGTAAATGTTCCAGCAGCAAATAAATGCACAGCTATGGGAACAGAGGGCGACATAATTGCTTAAGACCAAACTAGTCTAATTAAATGTGAAAAGATCACATTTTCTCATTGCTTCCTGCCAATTTAGATCATAATACATTGTGAAATTTTACAAAAATATGAGAATGCTCTGCAGCTCCCATAGGACGTAGAAAGGGAGAGAAATCAATCCCTGACCCTAGTTCGACACACTTTTAATGTTTAACTGGTGTAACAAAGCTACTGGTTACACAGATTGTTTAACTGGTGTCACAAAGCTACTGGTTACACAGATTGTTTAACTGGTGTAACAAAGCTACTGGTTACACAGATTGTTTAACTAGTGTCACAAAGCTACTGGTTACACAGATTGTTTAACTGGTGTAACAAAGCTACTGGTTACATGGATTGTTTAACTGGTGTCACAAAGCTACTGGTTACACAGATTGTTTAACTGGTGTAACAAAGCTACTGGTTACACAGATTGTTTAACTAGTGTCACAAAGCTACTGGTTACACAGATTGTTTAACTGGTGTAACAAAGCTACTGGTTACACGGATTGTTTAACTGGTGTCACAAAGCTACTGGTTACACAGATTGTTTAACTGGTGTAACAAAATGTCTTTTGATCAGCTTAGAGAGAAATACGATCTGCCTCAGAATGACCTCTTTAAATATTTTCAAATACGTAGTTTCATCACCTCTGCTACTAAGCTGTATTCTAATGGCTTCTCTATCTCAGCGGTGGAAGGGGTTATTCAAAATCCTGGTAACAGGAAGTTGATCACTAGGTTTTACAGGGCCCTTTCAACTAATGATTACACAGTTCGTGCTAGGTCTCTTTGGGAAGCTGATTTTGGAGAGACTATTCTGGATGATGAGTGGGATGATGTATGGTCGAGCTCTTCGGGTTGTTTATCCACCAACAAAGCCAGGGAAATGCAATTCAGGATTATACACAGGCTTCAAATCACTCCAGTAAAACGTAACAAGTTTAACCCTTCTCTCTCTAAATTCTGTAATAAATGTAAGGTTGCTGAAGGTTCATATTTCCACTGTATTTTTGTTTGCCCTGCTGTTCGTGACTTCTGGGTCAAAGTGTGTAGAGAAGTTGATATCATATTCGGGAAAAAAATTGCACTTGGCCCTGTCTCCTGCATTCTGGGACTACATACGGCAGCATTGGGCCTTGTTTCCTCTTCATTGAAGCTGCTCAAAGTGCTTTTATATAGTGCAAGAAGATGTGTTCTCCTTCAGTGGATCTCAGACTCAGCCCCAACAGTTTCGCAATGGATTCGGAGTATTATGGAACTTCTCCCTCTGGAAGCTATCGGCTTTTGGCTTAAGGATAGGCCTTTCAAATTCTTCCAAATCTGGATCCCCTTTCTGGACTACATTGGAGAGGATAGGGCTCGGGCCCTTCGGAGTGGTCTCTGTGGACTGGCTTGGTCTGACGTGTGACGTGTGGTGGGCCTTTGTCCATTTGCTGGGTCTGCATACCCCTGCTGTGTTTTTTGTTTTTTTAACCTTCTGCCTGCTGTGGGTGCTCTGTGAGTTTGTTTTTGTTTGTGTGTTTGGTTTTATGTTTTGTTGTTTTTGTGGAGATTGTGTGGCTGGGGACGGAGGGCATATTATTTGTTATTGCGTTCTTTGATGGCTATTTGCCCCTCTGATGGCTAAAAAATGAATAAACATACTTAAAAAAAAAAAAAAAAAAAAATGGTGTAACAAAGCTACTGGTTACACGGATTGTTTAACTGGTGTAACAAAGCTACTGGTTACACGGATTGTTTCCCAATTTGGTGACACAGTTGCTTAAGTAAAAGTAGAAATAGTGTGCTGTAAACTCGTAAAATTGTATCCATGAGGAAAAGTATTGATTTTCATATGACTGTACATTGATGCTACATGCACTCTGGTATCAAATGCCAAAACATGAGTTCAATATAAATGACATCATTGTACTTTAGTGCCAGGAAGCTTCCCACTGTCAAAACATCAAAGTCTATTGATTTGCTCCTCTTAAGATCTCATAGTCATAAATGCATTATTTATTCTATCGGGTATCTATAAATTAGAGGCATTTGATAGCTTAAATGTAGCAGAGTAAAAGCTATTTCAGAGTGCTGATAGTGTCTCTGATGTAGTCCACTCTGCTGGCCCTTAAGCAAATATTGAGTAATGCATAATAGTCTTTAGTTTACAGTCTAAAATACAGTTGGGCTAGAGCACTGTATCCCTGAACAGCAGAGTTCAAATGCCATTTGGAAAGGTTAACAATCAAGACAATCAAGACTAGTTGTGAGTGTGCAGAGCAGAGCAGAGCAGGTTTATAGTGGGCCAGACTCTGAAGGAGATGCTTGGACGTACTGTAAGGTGGCACAGAGGAGGCCTCCTATTGGAAAACTGAGATACATGAGCCAACATAATCACCACACACACACACACGCACCCACACACACACACACACACACACACACACACACAGACACACACACACACACACACAGACACACACATGCACGCACGCACGCACGCACGCACGCACGCACACACACACACACACACACACACACTCTCTCTCTCTCTCTCAGACACACACACACACACACACACACACTCTCTCTCTCTCTCTCACACACACACACACACACATGCACACACGCACACACAAAGTAAGCTTACTAAGATGCTCTGCTGATGAATCATTAGGCCCTATTATTGGTCAGAGAGCAAGCTGCAAACATGATGACACCAATCCATCTCCTCCAATGATATATCAGGGTTATTATATGTGCTTGTTTATTAGCCTGATCCTTGATGAACGACTGTAATAGGCTCTATGAATAATAACCTGTCTGTATCTGTACCGGCCAATGTTGAGCTGTTGCTGTGGGCCACAGAAAACATCCCTGATTTTAGAGCTGGACTGAAGCTCAATAAGCCGTGTTTCAACCGGCCAAATATTTCTGTATATTGCAACAAAAAAAGCATTTTACTACTATAATAAGGCGGCACAATTGCTCTAGTGACATCACTGATGACATCACTCACTGACATCACAATTATATTTTATTACCTTTATAGGCTATATGATGATGATGATGATGATGATGATAGCTAATTACTGGAGTGAACGGCCATATCTTACCAAGCTGCAGCAGCTAGCCAGTCATGATCAAAAAGAAACGTGGAGGGAGAGATGAGCCAGTCCTGTGAAACTCTGTTGGGCAGGAGGAGCGTGCGAGCCATTACGTCTCTATGTGTGTGCATCATGGAGTCCATTATCTCCTAACTGCTATGGCTGAACTGTGCAGCAGTTATATAACAACGCCTACACTTAAGCGAGTGCATTTCAACCTGACTCCCCCGTGCGCACAGCTGCCCACACTTCCTGGTTGTGCTTTAGAGAGCAGCACACCTCCAGCACCATGACACGCAACACTGGAGCTCTCCTATTAGATCAGCAGCCTGACTCTGGGACGTCAGTGAGGCTTTGCAGCTGTGTGGCTGGAGAACAGTGGATGTGGAGTCTTCGGCAACAATTCTTGATCTTAACAATATGAAAAGTTGTATTTTGTGGGCTAAACTGTGAATAAATAATTTCTTCCAACTTGTGTATTTTCATGCTTAAATATACCATTTCCTTTAGATGAACCACTTGGTTATCCCATGCCTCCAAAATGTTTACTATTGCATCTTGGTTTCGATAGAGACACGGAGACTGTGCACGTCTCCAGGGTCTGTCCTCTGTGTCCCAATGACGTACTGTATGGCCATCAAACATGCAGGAAAAGCTCTCCCCTGTTATCATTGCGTGACGGATGCTAAAGAAGTGTTTGAATATGCTAAAATATTGACACCCACAACAAGGGGAGGGAATGAAGGAGTCGGTGATGTATAGTGTGTTTGTGTGTGTGTCAGAGAGAGAGAGAGAGAGAGAGAGACAGAGAGAGAGAGAGACAGAGAGAGAGAGAGAGAGAGAGAGAGACAGAGAGACAGAGAGAGAGACAGAGAGAGAGAGAGAGACAGAGAGAGAGACAGGAGAGAGAGACAGAGAGAGAGAGAGAGAGAGAGAGAGAGAGAGAGAGAGAGAGAGAGACAGAGAGAGAGAGAGACAGAGAGAGAGACAGAGAGAGAGAGAGAGAGACAGAGAGAGAGAGAGAGAGAGAGAGAGACAGAGAGAGAGAGAAGAGAGAGAGAGAGACAGAGAGAGAGAGAGAGAGAGAGAGAGACAGAGAGAGAGAGAGAGACAGAGAGAGAGACAGAGAGAGAGAGAGAGAGACAGAGAGAGAGAGAGAGAGAGAGAGAGACAGAGAGAGAGACAGAGAGAGAGAGAGAGAGAGAGAGAGAGAGAGACAGAGAGAGAGAGAGAGACAGAGACAGAGAGAGAGAGAGAGACAGAGAGAGACAGAGAGTGATGTGGGGGAGGAGGAGAGTGATTCTGCAGCACTGGGCAGATCTGCAGGGCCAAGGTCAGGGACAGGGTCACAGCAGGCTACTTCCTGTCAGAGGCAGAAGTACCTGAACCAACAACTGCAATGGAAGAGAGAAGAGAGCCCTCAGCCTCTCCAGCCTGCGCGGCAAAGCAACAATCTGTGTGAAGAGAGATCTGAGAAAATGCAGGATTTTTACAAGAATGAGAATATTCCAACAGCATTATATATCCACACATGATGGGTTTTATTGCAAATACTAAAGATGTGAAATGAGGTTGGACTGCCTTAATGATGCACTGCTTTGTTTTCTTTGCGTTTAAGATTTTTTTTTTTTTCTTTTTAAATTGATGCCTTCTTCTTCCCGTTCTAATTAATGACCATGTTAATTCAATCACGCAGGTGAGATCATCATAATCAAACCCATTGATAACGGTCATTTTATTATAGGCTCCTTATGAAACATTGATATCATAAAGCTCTTTATTACAGTACTGTATGTACAGTGTTCCAATCATGAGGTCATTTACAAGAACCTGCACACACGCACACACACACACACACGCACACGCACACGCACGCGCACGCGCACGCACACACGCACACACACACACACACACACACACACACACACACACACACACACACACACACACACACACACACACACACACACACACACACACAGTGGCATCCCAGGGGACTTGGGGAATCACAAGAATCACAATAAAACAAGCCACAGAGATGGTTGACAGCAAATAGGGGTTGTATACATGTAGGGGGGGGGGTGTAGGGGGTGGGGGTGTGTGGGGGGGGGGGGGATGGGGTATAGTGGGGGGGGGGGGGGGTGTGGGGGGGGGATAAGACCACAAAACATCAAAGGGATAAAACGGTCAAATCCACTGTACTATTTTGGCTCGTACAGCAGAAACTGGCAAATATGGGATTTGAAGGGTTATAGTTGCTATGGAAACACACATGTGGGCATTAAGACGAGTGTGTCAGATTTGCTTGAGAGCTGTGCAGGCTTGATCAGGCGTCCATACAGACACGATTGGCCGTGTCTGCGGGTGGGAAGCCGGATTAAAGGTATGTGTCCTGGTCGCTCCACTAGTGTCTCCTGACTCTCCTTTGGTCGGTCTGGGCGTCTGTTCGGGTGGGGAGGGAGGGGGGAAGGGGGGACTGGGGGGAATAGCGTGATCCTCCCAATGTGCTACGTCCTGCCGGTGAAACTCCTCACTGTCAGGTGAAAAGAAGTGGCTGACAACTGCACATGTACCGGAGGAGGCATGGTGCTAGTCTAGGCTCTCTCTGCAGATCGGCAGAGGGGGTGGAGCAACGAGCGGGACAGCAAGGGGGAATTGGTCAAGTACAATTGGGGAGAAAACGTGAAAAACGTGATAAAAAAAAAGAGAGAAGTGTGCAGATGTTAGCATGGCATTATCAAAGACTGTACTTCTCTCACTAGCTCTTCTAGCCAACATGAACATATTGGCAGCAAATGATACACGAATGATACAGGAAAATGTCCGTCGCTCCAACCATCCTGGAGCATGGATTTGACAGACTCCACATGTCTGCCTGCAGAGGACAGCAGAGAGCATGGTGAAGAACCCGGCTTGCCCTCCCCAGCAGCCCTGCTTGTTGGTCTTGTCCTTCCTAGGTGGAGGAGAAAGAAAGAAAGATCAGGTGAGCCACAAGACACCAGGAGGACCAACGACATCCCAACAACACAAATAGTTCAACTGCTCTCTCAGCATTCCCATCCTGTGTGTGTGTGTGTGTGTCTGTTGGCTCTGTCTGCTTGGCTTTCTGTTTCCCAACTGTCCTGTCAGCAAACTGGCTGTTTAAGGCTAGTGTTTGACCTCAGGTGTGTCCAGGTCTCTGTGCTGCCAATTGGCTGCAGCCACCTCACCACCACCCAGCCTGAGCCTGGGGAGCTGTCCCTGGTGCTGAAGACGCCCTGCAGGTCGAGGCTGGTATTTGTCATGGCTCTGTTTCTTTTTGTTCATTACTGCAGTGTAACAGCTTTCAAGGGTTTCTACAAATCTCTCACACTGATCCATTTACCACACACACAACTTAGCCCATTAGATCACTTCATAGCATTACGCCAGATGTATGTTCTTCCATCTGGTACAGTTACAAGTTGACATCCAGTGTTGGGCAAGTTACTTTCAAAATGTAATATACTACATATTACTAGTTAGTTTCATTTGAAAGTAATAAGTCACTTTACAATATTATTGTCTGTGTAGAGTAACTCATTACTTATTACACTACTTTTGCATTACTTTTACCAAAACAACTGCAGCAGCAGAATGAGATCACCGCCCAGGAACATCCCGAGAAATAATTTCAACCGCCTTGAAGTCAGTGTAAACAATCCAAAATTCAAAATGTTATTATTTTCCTTTGTTATTGTCATCTAGAGTGGTTATTTGCATAAAAACACAGTTTGATTAGGAAATGATTGTATCTTTTTTAAATATGTGCTTTGATTTAATCAAATGTAACTCAATTTGTAACTTGAGTTACTTGACAAAGTAACTGGTATAATAGTACTGAAATCCTATAAGTAATAAGTTATATTACTGAGTTACTGCTAAAAGTAATATATTACATGTAATATGTTACTTTTGTAATGAGTTACCCCCAACACTGTTGACATCTATACAAGTACTGTAACATGGCTGACAGTGAAGTGCTTGTATGAAGTGTTGTTATCACAGTGAGAGGATCCAACAGAAGGGACACAGCGTGTGGCAGCAGAGTGACCAGCGTGTGGCAGCAGAGAGTGACCAGCGTGTGGCAGCAGAGAGTGACCAGCGTGTGGCAGCAGAGAGTGACCAGCGTGTGGCAGCAGAGAGTGACGCACTGACCCAAACATCTTTAGTGATGTTGGACGTGACTCAGCGACAGCTTCCTTTCAGCCAACTGTATAAGGATTTTGGATCTCTTGCTCCACCAATCATACTCACTCACTCCTGCTCAAATGATAGTTGATTGGTTGGCAAAACAAATTTAATTTAGGCTACACTGAGTTGTACACTGAGGGATAGAGAGGTCTAGTCTGGCACACAGAGCACACAGCAACAGTCAGGAACACTTTAGCCCAATGAGTTGGTCTGCGTAAAAAACCCCAGTCAGCGTGTCCCCTCCTCTCGTTACCTCTTGGGGCAGCTACAACAGTAACGCAGACTGGCAGTTTAGTCTTAACAGTTTTAGAATTTGCCACAATAATCATCATAGCCTCGGCCCTCCCTCTATTTGGCCTCTGCAAGCAAGTGAAAACTCATAAACTATATACCTGCCTTATAAAGCTGAACAAGAATATAGGTTCAAGCTTATTGTTCATGGTAACTTTGTATGATTTAACGTGACTTTTCTCACTAAGCACTAGAAGAGATGTCTCATTATTTCTGTATGATGGCGAGATGAGAAAGGTGAAGGTGAAAACATCATTTTTCATTTCAGTGATTTATTTTTATTTTTATAATTATTATTTTTATTTTTAATACACAAACAAACAAAAAAACTCAGACACAGGAAAGAAAAGAAAAGAAAAGAAAAAAAAAACATTATGGCGCGTGGGATCCATGCAAGGGGTCCATGTAAAACCAGACGGGCGAGCCATCAGCCACCTCTAACCTCAGTCACTTTCGTCAAAGTAGCCAAGAACGGCTCCCAGATAGTTGAGAACCTTCTAAGTGAGTTGGTTCTCAGGGACCCGAGTCTCTCCATCTGTACAACAGAGATCATGTCCATCAGCCACACGTGGAAAGAAGGTGAAGAGGAGGACTTCCATTCCTTCAGAATAAGTTTTTTGGCGACAGTTTTTTTTTTGCTGCAAAGCTGTAGGGAAGTTCAGAGAGGATCTCCGAGCATCCGAATATTGCGAGTTCCGCCTCCAGTTGCAGGGTTATTTTATTTCAGTGACTTTAAGTTTGACACAGTTGAAAGTTTGTTCTATCCGTGACAGCAAGTTACACAAAACAGAGGTGTACTATAAGTTTGAGAGCCGATGCCAAAACAGAGCATGTGTGTGTGTGTGTGTGTGTGTGTGTGTGTGCGTGTGTGTGTGTGCGTGTGTGTGTGTGTGTGTGTGTATGTGTGTGTGTGTGTGTACGTGTGTGTGTGTGTGTGCGTGTGCGTGCGTGTGTGTGTGTGTGTGTGTGTGTGTGTGTACGTGTGTGTGTGTGTGTGTGTGTGTGTGTGTGTGTGTGTGTGTGCGTGTGCGTGCGTGTGTGAGTGTGTGTGTGTGTGTATGTGTGTGTGTCTGTGTGTGTGTTATGAGAGGAGAACTTGGCCTGTGTTTAGACAGGGGTATCCTGTGCTGGTGACAGGCCTTCAGGAACACATGCAACACAGGAGCGTGAGAGAGAAAGCAGACACCCAATAATATTGTGTAAGTTCTTCAGCCATGTCTTCTGTTTACATCAGCCCATAAGAAATGGAAGAAGCTGACACTCCATAGAGACAGTCCGCATGTGTGGGAACGCCCACAAAATGTTAAAACGGCTGGCGCGCGAGTGGGGTAAAACCGCCCATATATCTCATGGGCTGACTCACCAAAAGACCAAAAAACTACATGTTTGGGGGTTCTAGAGCAGAACACAAGACGTCTGCTCAGATGTGCGTTTACTGCGGTGGTTAAATCCCCGATCATGTCTGCCTGGGCTGGGCTATCAGCTAAATTCTAACTTTGCTGAATGGATAGAACGGGTTTTTTTTACCCCACCCTGACCACGCCCCCAGCCAGGCTGAGCCAGCTAAACCAGCGTCTATGACGAGACGTGGCCTCAACCTATAGCAAGTCTCTATTTCAGTCATTTTCTATGTTAACTTAAGAAGAGCACTTTTCACTCCTTTAAAAGTGGATCAGTCATGGATAATGATGTCTGGTGTCTTGCTCTTAACACACCGGATGCTTTACCTTATAGGGTCAAAGTTAGAACAGCCAGAGTGATTGATTGTCATCTTAAACATAATACAAAGACTCAATTAATTTCCACGTCCTCAGTTGAAAAGGACGATTAGTTTGAGTCCATTCAATAAAAATGTAAACAGAAAAGAGAGCTGAGAAGACGAGGGAGGGAAAGTGAAAAATGTGCTGCAGCAGTCAGTCCATTCATCTCAATGTCTGCTGCTCTGCAGGGCGTCAACCCCAGGAAGTGGCCGTGCCATCTTCCTGCTCAGAGCCATGAGTCACTGTGGAGACAATTAACTACCAGGGCAAATAGCCTTCACACACAATACACACAAACACAACACAATACAACACAACACAACACAACACAACACAACACAACACAATACAACAAAACACAACACAACACAATACAACCCAAGACAACACAACACAACACAACACAACACAACACAACACAACACAACACAACACAATACAACACAACACAACACAACACAACACAACACAACACAACACAACTGGAAGTAATTGAAATATATGCTACACTTATGAGACTATTAGCACTATTTGCCATAATGAGATCCGTCATTATGTCTGTTCTTCTACAATTCTGTGCAACTACTGAGTACTGACACAACTACTGAGTACTGACACAACTACTGAGTACTGACACAAATGTGTTTTGGGACACATGAGTGGAGCCACATTGTCTTTATGCCCACTTAATGTGTGGCCTCCATGGAATATTCTGTCTTTTCAGTGAAGTAAAGTTAGGATGGGTTAGGATATTACAGGTTACAGATACAAGTGAGTGAAGTAAAGTTAGGATGGGTTAGGATATTACAGGTCACAGATACAAGTGAGTGAAGTAAAGTTAGGATCGGTTAGGATATTACAGGTTACAGATACAAGTGAGTGAAGTAAAGTTAGGATCGGTTAGGATATTACAGGTTACAGATACAAGTGAGTGAAGTAAAGTTAGGATGGGTTAGGATATTACAGGTTACAGATACAAGTGAGTGAAGTAAAGTTAGGATCGGTTAGGATATTACAGGTCACAGATACAAGTGAGTGAAGTAAAGTTAGGATCGGTTAGGATATTACAGGTTACAGATACAAGTGAGTGAAGTAAAGTTAGGATCGGTTAGGATATTACAGGTCACAGATACAAGTGAGTGAAGTAAAGTTAGGATCGGTTAGGATATTACAGGTCACAGATACAAGTGAGTGAAGTAAAGTTAGGATCGGTTAGGATATTACAGGTTACAGATACAAGTGAGTGAAGTAAAGTTAGGATGGGTTAGGATATTACAGGTTACAGATACAAGTGAGTGAAGTAAAGTTAGGATGTGTTAGGATATTACAGGTTACAGATACAAGTGAGTGAAGTAAAGTTAGGATCGGTTAGGATATTACAGGTTACAGATACAAGTGAGTGAAGTAAAGTTAGGATCGGTTAGGATATTACAGGTCACAGATACAAGTGAGTGAAGTAAAGTTAGGATCGGTTAGGATATTACAGGTTACAGATACAAGTGAGTGAAGTAAAGTTAGGATGGGTTAGGATATTACAGGTTACAGATACAAGTGAGTGAAGTAAAGTTAGGATCGGTTAGGATATTACAGGTTACAGATACAAGTGAGTGAAGTAAAGTTAGGATCGGTTAGGATATTACAGGTCACAGATACAAGTGAGTGAAGTAAAGTTAGGATCGGTTAGGATATTACAGGTTACAGATACAAGTGAGTGAAGTAAAGTTAGGATGGGTTAGGATATTACAGGTTACAGATACAAGTGAGTGAAGTAAAGTTAGGATCGGTTAGGATATTACAGGTTACAGATACAAGTGAGTGAAGTAAAGTTAGGATGGGTTAGGATATTACAGG
>NC_139651.1:18737573-18822573 GCF_964638095.1 Poromitra crassiceps | reverse complement strand
TACAGACCCACAGATGTTCAGTAGCAGCTAAACTACAGACCCACAGATGTTCAGTAGCAGCTAAACTACAGACCCACAGATGTTCAGTAGCAGCTAAACTACAGACCCACAGATGTTCAGTAGCAGCTGCACTGAGCCTAATGGAAGAAGATCAAGTCGTGACTGTTTGATTTAACGCATTGTTCAATTCAACTGTTAGGAATCATACTAAATCGACCAAAAAATGTATGTGGTCAATTGTTAAGTAACATTGCCATCTGGTGGCGATACGTAGTACTACACAGACAAGACCCTTTTCACAGGAACCGTGTTGAGGCGGTAAAGCAGGGAGTAAAGCAGGTGTAACCAATACCATTAATGATGGTGCCAGTCCATTCAGGTGTTCCGGTCGTTCTTTTAATACATCCATGGTTCCAGTGCCAGGGCTCATTAATGTTATTGGTTGCACCTGCTTTACCATCTCAGTCGAGGGAGCTACATTTATCATGCGAGGGACTCGTCCATCCCCATGCGATCTGCCCGGGGTTCCTTTGCCTTTCCGACATGCTGCCACTCCGAACGTTAACTTCCATCATTCGGACTGGCGGTCGTTCACCTTAGAAGCCGCAATGCCGACCTTAGGTTTAGGCGTGGGGGTGGGAGAGGTTAGGTTTTGGGTTAGGGTCTGGGGGAGGTTAGGTTTAGGCATAGGGGGAGGTTAGGTTTGGCGTGGGGGTTGGGAGAGGTTAGTGAAAAACGGGGAATATAGACCCCCTTTCGGAGTGCCGATATTTCGGAGTGGCAGAACGTCGGAGTGGCAGCACGTCGGAGTGGCAGCATGTAACCGATCTGCCCTGACCCCACCTTAATAGCTTTGACTGTGTCCCAGGGGCACTGAAAATGTGAGCTAAACTTACAATTGCAGCAATAATAATAATAATAATAATAATAATAATAATAATAATAATATTATGATGTAGCTCTCTCTCTCTCTCTCTCTCTCTCTCTCTCTCTCTCTCAGCACAGCACAGCAGGTGGCGTTTGTTGACACTTTTCGTCACCATATTTACCAGGAACACTTCTTTAGCGCCAAATCGTTGTGGCGCATAATTAGCCAAAGGGCTCGAGTCTATGCAACATGATCAGTATGTTAAAACAACCTTGTTCTTCTTCCAAAGAGAGCGGCATGTTTCACAACAGAACTGCGTGGTTCTCAAACAGCGTGAGGCCGACATGTCAATACTTCTGGAGTAAGTAGCCTCCTCTACTGTTAAGACTGATGTAACTGTGTTAAGCTACAGTCATCACTGCTAATGTTAGCGTTAGCTGTGTCCATTCAAGCTAACGTAGCTAGCTTGTTTTCTCTCCCAAAGCCAAAGGGTGAATTTCATTTGAACGAAATAAATTGACCTAGCGTTATAACGTTACGTGCGCCTACTACTAGAATATAACATATTATCCACTTCTGCACCGAGAATACTTCATTTCATTTCACTTCTTCATTTTCATTATCCCCTGTCATGACAAGACAATTAAGTATAGTAGGATAATGAAACTTTCTCCATTATCTTGCCATTTCTCTTTTGTAGGGCAATTATATCGTTCAAGTTGGATTTAGATTGACACTTTCACACCCACATTTTCTTCCAGTTGTCTGAGCTGCTTTGGACTAGTTTTTGGTTGATGATATATTTCCTCCTAGTATCTGAAGGAGGGACCCTTGCTAGTTGGAGGACAGCAGACTACCTGTTCAGTGAAGATGCTACGTATCCTGATACTCAAAGGTGAGCAGGATGACAACAAAGCTAAGCTACCTGAGACACTGAACACCCAACACATCAATTGATTTTCACCCCTCTCTTATAAAATCTTCCTTTCTGTGTTCCAGGATATTTGAGAGTAAAGATTACCTGTGGAACAAGGTGACCGTCTTTCACAGCTTGTATCTGTCTGCCTGTGAGACACGTCAGAGTCTGAAGTCTCTGAGTATCGGACACTACGTGCTGCCTCCAGTCTGTGTGCAGGACGGTGAGGGATATATATATATGAATATAATATGAATATATATATATATATATATATATATATATATATATATATATTTATACAAAATGACTGCATTTAAAAAAAACTAAATTATGAGGTTTTATTCATTATTATCCTACCATTCTAGAAGTGAGAAGTGTGGTTGGGAGGTTGATTTGGGAATCTGATGATGGTCAATCAATAGCTCAGGTAGGTACCAAAAGGACAACAATATAATATACTGTATCTTCATGTAATGTCAGTGTAGATACAAAAACAGTTTCATTGGTTGTTGTAATCAACTATGTTGGATTGTTTCATGTTTCTACAGGGCTCATATAAGAGTGCAACTCATCAGACAGACGACTGCAGTGAAGTCAGGAGCAGCCAGTATGTTTTCCTTCAGTTATTATCAGGAATAAAACTCAATAAATACTAGTTAACGTAGCAGGGCACTGTTTAAATGATGATTGTTCTCTTGACAGTTCTGAAGAATCTGGCACAGAGCTGCCGCAACATGAAGTCTCTCTGTGCTGTGATGTGGATTATCCAGTTAATAACATGCTTACAGGTAAAACTAGACTCTTTTTTTTGTGATCAAATATTTTTTATTTTATTCGCTCGTCTTAGAACATGTAACAATATAATAAATAAAAAAACAGTATGAATAGACAATGTATACATTCAGTACGTCAAAAAACTAGAGACTCTTGTGATGGGATCAGTTGGAATAAGGTTTTACTGATGTGAATGTTTAGGAATGTTTTCTTGTTGACTTGTTCACTTTAGGGTACGTCAGCATTGATAACATGCAGAAGTATTCAGGTGACTTGTGTGACGTCCGTCCTGGGTACTTCAGCTGCTCTGCCTGTAATAAGGTGCATTTTCATTTGTCCCTATATTTTTTCACACGCCCCCTTCATGTGTATTGGAGGCAGCCGTGCAATGCATTGTGGGGCAGGTGGGGAGTTCTGCTAGCACCACCTGCCTGATCATTTGCATAAAGTATAGCTCCAGATACTTTATGCAAATGAGGTCCCTGCCCCTGCCTCCTGAACTCGTATACGACGTTTTAAACAAACTGTTGTAAACCCAAAAGGCAGAGGGAGACACTGCATGGCGTACCTCCGCATCAAGATGCTGTTGTTCGTCCAATCAGGTGCAGCAAGGAGCAAACATGGAAGCAGAAGTGTGCAGTTCTGGGGAGCGGGCGGAGCCTAGTGGAGTGGGCGGGCCCTAGCGTGGAGAAACGGACAAGTGGACACAAGCTGTAAAGGCCCAGTGCAACAGATGAGGTGTCCGGCTGCACAGATACCCACATTTACCGACACAAACATTTGAGAAGAATAAGTTAGCAGCTATTTACAATTGCAAGCTGAGGTTATGCCGTTGGCAAATTATGTATGTTCATTTTACATTTTCATTGTCTATGTACATAGCAGTGGATGTATATATTGAAATAAATAAATGAGTATAACGTTGATAACCACTTTTGTCTCATTTTGTCATTTTATTTGTCAATATGAAGTTCATGTCTGTGTGCTGGCTGTTTTTAACCTTGCAAGCAAGCTGGATTGGTTTGTGAAAACAAACAATACTGCCCCCATCTGGCAATGCCAGTTTAGGCTGTTCTATCCCCTCTAATCTCCTTCATTTTTCTGAATTTCATTCAGTTTTCACAGCAAAATGAAGTCAGTCATCGCGACATTACTACATTACTGCCACATTTGAAAACGCAGCATGGACAACAGTGATGCCAATGATACATCCTGATACTAAGTATCAGTCAGGGTATCAGATGGGCTCTAAATTTAGTCTCAAGTTTAGTCAATCTCATAAAGTCATAGATTATCTTCCAGTGATGCTACCATTGAACCTAATACTCAAGGTTTGCAGACTTGCCATTAATTAATTTGTCTCTTGTTTTTTGTCCTCAGATTCTTTCTTAGATTTACTATAATTAAATTGCATTTAGAAAAGAGTAAAATGTTTTATATTACAGTTCAAGAAGTTTACAAAAAAAAAGCTGGGCTGCATTTCTCTAGGCGTAACCGTTCAGTAATGTTGTTGAGTAATGTTGCTCCATCTCCTGATCCACTACCAGACTTGACAACTTTTGATGAGGTTTCATGTCTTTGATTGCTTCTATGGAGGAATCCTTGAGCGACAGACCCAGCAACACAGGCCTGCTGTTGCCAGCCTCTTGTGAGATACAGGTTGCCAGGTATTTGGCACAGACGTGTGCCAGAGGGTCATCTTTTTCCAGCAGTACTCTGGTGGAGAACATTGAGCAGTACTCTGGTGGAGAACATTGAGCAGTACTCTGGTGGAGAACATTGAGCAGTACTCTGGTGGAGAACATTGGGGCGCTGATATTGTTAGATCTGGAGTCAGGTGTGACGCTCATGTGTGGCTTCAATTGTGATTTGTCACCAAATCTTTACCACAGACTGAGCAATTAACTGGTTTCTCACCTGTGTGGACTCATGTGTGTCAAGTTTGATTTGACACGTGTCTCAGCAGATTGCTCCTGTAGTCAAATATTTTCTGACAAACTGAGGAACTAAAGCCTTTCCTCACCAGTGACTCTAAACACGACTGAGGTTCAAGAGTTTCCATCAAATCATCAGTGTCTTCAGTCTCTGGTTCAGAAGAGTCTGAAGTCTTGCACTTTTTTCCGGCACTAGTTGGTTGAAAATGACTAGCTGGATCTGGTCAGTGTGTCCCTCAAACATGTGCGTGCTGCTGGTCACCTTGTGAGCGCTCCCTGGCAGGCCGGGTGACTTGGCCGTGCTGCCGGCGACTTGCGCAGACTTCCTGGCTCCTTTCTTGGGGGTGCTCGAAGAGAAGGGACGGGCGAAACAGCTGAAGACCCTTTTCTGTCAGATTGAGACAGGGAGACAAATTGCCAACATTATAGCAACCAGCACTATTTAGTGCAAAATGTAAGAAATATTAATCGTCCCCAACAACAATAGAAAAAGCAAACCAACCTTGGGTTGAGTCTGACTGTCGTGCAGCTGCTCAGGCATCATGGACGCAGAGAGGACTGCCCCGGACGAGCTGCCAGGAGGGTCGAGCTCATCTTTGTAGTCAAAGACTTGAGGGAAGAGGCAAGACTGGAGGAAGATACAGACAGGGATTTAGTGAGATTGGTGGGCGAGGAATGAAGGGGACAAAGTGTGTGTCTTGACACACAATCTATCTTTTCTTTACTTCAAAATCAATACTCTTTGAGTTAGAGATATGCACAAGTGTGTGTTGTGTTCAGTGGAGACTGTGTGAGATCTCACTCACCTCTGCCTCGTAGTACTCGTCCATCAACAGGTCCTCTTTAAGCAGGAACGACACCTCCGCCTTCAGGTAGTGAGAGATGCCGTCCGTCTGGAGCTCCTTCAGGTCAGTGAGTTCCTGGTGATAGGCCAGCTGTTGATCTTTGGCCTTCAGGGAGCTTACTAGACCTTTCAGCTGCTTCTTCAAATCAAGGACTTGATCTTCCATGACTTTCTGTTTAGACATTTAGTGGAAAGAGGATTGTGCATTCAACATTTAAGTTAACAGATACGCACAAGAGAGAAATGTAAAACTTCAAAGTGTGTTGTGTTCATTGGTGACTGTGTGAGATCACACTCACCTCTGCCTCCTGGCAGAGATGGGGACTTGGACTTGAGACTTGGACTTGAGTCGCACTTAAGTCTCACCCACAGTGACTTGAGACTTGACTTGAGACTCGTCCTCAAATACTTGCGACTTGACTTGGACTTGAGGTTTGGGACTTGTGAACAATCTTTATTTTTTTATTTTATTTTTTTGGTGCATTAACATTAAGGAAATGTCTACTGATGTCATCTCTAATCATTGCTGCTACTGTATTCTAATAGATAAGGAGTGAGGATAATACAGTACATGCTTTGAATCCCTTAGTTTTAGCTCTGCAGTGTTCTAAGCAGACCGGATGTCATGCAGCAGATGATAGAACGCTCATCCATAAGAAACTTGAGACTTGACTTGGACTTGTGACCAAAGACTTGAGACTTGACTTGGACCTGAGCTCAAAGACTTGAGACTTGACTTGGACTTGAGCTCAAAGACTTGAGACTTGACTTGTACTTGTGACCAAAGACTTGAGACTTGACTTGGACTTGAGCTCAAAGACTTTAGACTTGACTTGGACTTGCAAAAAATGACTTGTGAGCATCTCTGCCTCCTGGTAGCCTTGCTGTGTTTCACTCAGCATCTGCTCTTTAGCAGAGAGGCTTTCCTTCATGAGCTTCAGGTGCAGACAGACAGACAAACAGACCTTCTGCACCACCTCTCACATGGACTTGGAGGAATTACATACAGTATCTATATATACTAGGCATCTCGTGTGCCCGATTACTAGGCTCACCCGCTGCACAGCCTCGCCTGCCCTGTAGCTCACATACACAGCACGGCCGCTACGCTGCATCGCTAACAGCTCGGCTGCTGCGTGGCCTCGCCTGCTCTATTGGCATGTGTAGCCAACAATTGCTCAGAGGCTGTTGCCTCTCCCTTTTACAAAAAAACCCATCACAATAGCTCGAGTGACTGATGATTTCACAATGCCTATGACATCATCAGTGCCTATGACATCATCATCAGTGATGTGATAAGATGATATCCACGATGACATCATGGTGATGGGACATCATCAGTGGGACAAAAATTGAAAAACAAACAAACAGACAAAGCCCACTTGCTCCCTTTCATATGATGATATAATATATATATATATATATATATATATATATATATATATATATATATCAAAATGACCATCCTGCCCATGTTCGACTATGGTGACACGATCTACCGGATGGCCTCAAAGAGCATCCTCAATAAACTGGACACAATCCACCACTCTGCTATTCGCTTTGCCACGAGTGCCCCCTTTTCCACTCACCACTGTGACCTGTATGAACTTGTGGACTGGCCCTCCCTTCACACCAGGCGGCTTCAACACTGGCTTCAACTAGTGTACAAGTCCATTCTCTGCATGTGTCCACAGTACCTCTCATCCCTCCTGCATATTTCCAACAGCAATTAAAGATCCAGCAACTTCATCATGCTCTCCATCCCAAAAGCCCGTACTGTCTTTGGCCGTAACTCCTTACGCTTTGCCGCAGCAAATGACTGGAACACACTTCAAAACACACTGAAACTCACAGCTCTCATATCTCTCAACATGTTCAAAACACACTGAAACTCACAGCTCTCATATCTCTCAACATGTTCAAAACACACTGAAACTCACAGCTCTCATATCTCTCAACATGTTCAAACACACCCTGAAACAGCTCGTAGTCGACCGCTGCACCTGCCGTTAGGACTCTCCCTCCCTCTCTCCCCCTATAGTCCCATCATTCATTCCCAGCAACCCCCCTCCTTCTGCATCTTTGTTGATTGAATGTTGTTGTTTGCTTCCTGATTTTACTTCTGTCTTGTCGTTATTTACTATACGTATTTTATATGTGTTGCCTTGTGCTGACCTGATGTACTGTTTGTAATGTTTTTTACCCTTGCTGCGGCCCCTTGGCCAGGTCACCATTGTAAATGAGAATTTGTTCTCAACGGTTTTTTACCTGGTTAAATAAAGGTAAAATAAAAAAAATAAACTTTTCCTGGCTGGATTATTTACGCTGTTTTTAACCAAATCGGAATATAACATCAGTTGAAACTGTAATGATGGTCAACAGTTTCACCTGCAATACAAACACTGAACAATGCAGAAAGTTGTTTCAAAAACAGAAAGAACAGCACAGTTGCAAGAGCAGCACAGTTAAAAGTTGACTAATGTTCCACCATGGAACCACATTGTATTCAGACAGATATCCTCAGAGCCAGAAAAAAAAGAGTCAGACAGAAGTGTCAAGGCAACAGAACAGTTAGCAGTTCAATCTGCTTCCTCTGCTTTACTAACTAAACACATTTGAATATCAATTTCCTCTTGTTGTTTTTCCCTTTTCTGCCTGTTTATAGTTTCCCAACTGTTCTCAGCTGTTCACTCAGAAACAGGCTGACTGTGAACCCGTTCCCCCTACGAACCAGACTTCTGGGTAAGCTGGCTAGAGGTTTTCAAAGTGGGCGGCTCAGTGAATAGAAGTGGAAAAAATATGGCATTTCGTATCAAAAGGAGATCACATAGAATAGCTGTGTGTGATTTGGTTAAAGAGATCATTCAGAGATGCATGTGATGTTCTAGTTGGAAACTGGCTATATCATTTAATGACCACACTGGCTGTGTGGTCATTAAAGTATCTAATCTAATCTACAGTAGTTTGGTGGAATTTTGTTGTTTTTCCCACTTTCCCAGATTCTGAAACAAATAAATGCCTTCAGAAAGACCTTTTATGTATTTGATGTAGTCTGATCAACGTCCCGATCTTGCCCCGTACTGCGTGAGGACCAGTGTTGGGCAAGTTACTTTCAAAATGTAATATACTACATATTACTAGTTACTTTCATTTGAAAGTAATATGTTACTTTATAATATTACTGTCTGTGTAGAGTAACTCATTACTTATTACACTACTTTTGCATTAGTTTCACAAAAATAACTGCAGTAGCAGAATGACATCGGTGCCTGGAACCATCCCGAAAAATAATTTAAACCGTCTTGAAGTCAGTGTAAAGTTTAAACAATCCAAAATTCTAAATGTTAGCCTTTTCCTTCCTGTTATTGTCATCCATAGTGGTTATTTGCATAAAAACACACAGTTTGATTAGGAATTATTTTTAAATATGTGCTTTGATAATTAAAAAAAAGCAACTTAATTTGTAACTTGAGTTACTTGACAAAGTAACTGGTATAATATTACTACTGAAACCCTAAGTAATAAGTTATATTACTGAGTTACTGCTAAAAGTAATATATTACATGTAATATGTTACTTTTGTAATGAGTTACCCCCAACACTGGTGAGGACTACAAAGATGTAGGCTAATTACTGAATGCTGTAGCCCAGAGGTTCTCAAATGTTTTTCAGCCCTTACAAGATAGAAAATATACCGGGGACCCCCTCATTCTGATTTGTGATTTTGGGCTAAGCTCAATTGTTTCCATGGTAACATGCTTGACTTTTAAATGTATAGGTTTATTAGATTAGAATGTTCTCCATGATGAACCATTTTAGATTTAAAGCATAACATATTTTCATTGAACTATGAAGCTTTTGCAACAACAACAAAGAGTTTTTATTTGTATTTTCCTGAAAACTTTTCGCGGACCCCCTTGCAAAGTGCCACGGACCCCTGGGGGTCCCCGGACCCCCATTCGAGAACCACTGCTGTAGCCTACACACCTGTGTTGAAATGCCATTCACCTCTTTCTCGGTCTGTCTCGATGTGATGAGCGGCTCGGTAGCAGACATTCTAGGATCTAGGTTCATTCCTGTGTCTTCGGCTATGCAGTAAAACACCAACTCTGCCATTAAAGCAACTTCACTTTCAGATGTGGGACGCTCCCCCTGCTTCTCTACCTTGGCTCTCCCTCCCCTGCACCCCCATCTCTCCTTCTCTCCTCCTCCACATTCCTATCTTCTCCCCACCTCCCCCCTCTCCTCCGTCTATATTGCTCATTCTCTCCCCACCTCCTCCCTCCCCCTGCTCTCTTCTCCCCCACACCTCCCCTCCCTTCCCCTCTCCTGCTCTCTCCTCTTGCTCCTCCCCACCTCCTATACCCTCCCCACCCCATCACTCTCTCACATTCCCCCTGCTATTCTCCCTTCTCCTGCGCTCTCCTCTGCTCTCCCCTCATTCCTATATTTTCTATATTATCAATTGTTCAAATGTTATCTTTATTCTGTATATTCTTGTTACTGTGTGTTAGCTAGAATTAGCTAGACATACTTTCTGTGAAGCCCTCTGAGACATGCTTGTGAATTAGGGCTATATAAATAAACTTGACTTGACTTGACTTGACTTTCGCTGTCTCTCCACTCCACGGTGAAAATGCTCTGTTTACAATTGATTTACACTTCCTGGATATGTAGCGCCTGCTTTCAATTGGCCAAACATGGGACACGTGATCGTGTGCTAGAAGCATGGCTAGAAGTATTTTAAAGGGTTTCTGTGCAGATGGCATGGTGGTGTATCATGGACACGCGGACGCAATATAGCAAAGCAATATGCTAACCGCACATACTGTGTAAGCATAATAAACCACAATAGTAGGGTATGATATTAGTTGTGAGAAAATTAGTTCATTTGTTTGTGCACACTACCCTTCACCCCATTTTGTAATGGACTATTCCTCGGGGGTGTTTGGCCAATCGCAGGCTTTGTTTTGGAACCCGCCCCCACCGCTTCAGGAAGCTGTACTTTGAGCTCCAGTCCGCATGACAGACAGGAGAATAACAAGACCGCTCATCTAAAAACTTGTCTTTGGATCCTGGACTGTTTCCTCCTTTTACCTTCCCGACCAGCAGCGCTGCTCTGAGCATCACATGGAGACGGAGAACCTGTCCGTGGTGCTGCACGCACAAGGAGACCTCCGGCTGGTATATTAATATGACAGATCTTTTGCACTAACAATTCCTATTGCAGTTTAGTTGCAACTCTGGGTGTTGCTCAACTGACATTTGTTGCATTGCCAATTTCTCACAGGAGCATCGCCCCATCCCAGAGCCAGGACCTAATGGTATGAGATAAGCATCACTTACTTCAAATTATGAAACATATTCCAACCTTGTTTTCTCCAAAGAACAACTGTAGGAAAAATGGGGAACCACTATGGGTCCTTGAAGGGGTTCCAGGGGTCCATAGCAAATTGATGAAGTGTAAACTTCAGCATAATTTAATTTACAAGAAGATAACACCATTCGAGAACGTAGACGAATCACTGAATGTTTTGATCATACTGTAGTTTCACTGTTATCTCTCTACCTGCAATAATATGCCTACAGATAGTCATGGAATTCTGGGCAAAATCATATCTGTCAATAAAGATTTGGTTCAGAGAGCTGACATCTCATCATATGGGTGTCCAATGTCCATGGCTCTGATGTGGACTAAATCAGGCGTCCTATAGGACCATTTAGCAGTGATTCTCAACCCGTTTCATATCAAGCTTGATATGAAAAAGCATCTACATACAGATCCATCCTCATTGTGTCCTTGTTTTGCACCCAGATGTTTTGTTGCAGATGCACTCTGTTGGCATCTGTGGCTCAGACGTGCACTACTGGCAGCACGGCCGCATCGGGGACTTTGTGCTCACCAAGCCCATGGTGCTGGGGCACGAGGCAGCTGGGCGCGTGGTGAAGGTGGGCTCAGCAGTCAAGCACCTCAAAGCAGGTAAGGTGGTGGAAGTGATTGGCAGAAGAAAAAAAAAGTAGCCTAATTATTTGACAAATATTGCAATGGCGTTTTTCTTCTTGTCATACATTTTTCAGAACTTGCAAACAAAATTAAACTGGGAAAAATCAGATAAAAAATAAAAAGAGATGTCAGTGAGCAGGATTTGTTGAGTTTGACAACACAACTCTAACACACCTTGTTTAGAAATCCATTTTGGACGCAACTCTCTCTTAAGCAACGAATTGCAGCCTCTGCGATTTGGAAATTACAGAAATATATATTGCGATTTGGATTTTTTTTTTCTATTCATTTTTCAGCTGTAGAGGGTGGTGCATGTCAGAACCTGTGTGTCGCAACCTAATTTCGTTATACTTGACTGGCTGAGTTTCCCAACAAAGAAGCTTGCTAAGAGTTAAGACGCTTCTTAAGGAGTTAAGAAGGCTCCAAAGAAGTGTTTCCCAAATGCCTTCTTAACAGCTTTCTTAACACTTAGCTAAAGAAGGATCTTAACACATTGAGTGCCAGCGACGCCATATGGCGTCATTAGAAATTTACCGTAGAGTGCCAGCGACGCCAAATGGCGTCAATAACTCGAAATTGTTTTTTTGACGGGGGGGTGTCCATCTCAGCTTCTTACATCGCCTCTTACAATATGAGAGCTATTGAATGTGTCTAACCTATTTTACAGAACCCTTAGGTGGCGACAGCGCTCTCCAGATGAGAGAACGTGGAGTAAAACACAGAAGAAGTCATTGGGGAAAAAGGAAATCGCATCGCATCCGTCCGTATGCAGCTGCTTCATTGAAGCATAACGTTTAGCTGTGCCCCTGCAGCAGCCAATCTGCTATCACAATTGAGCACCTCGGTGTCCGCTGCAACAGCCTCCGTGTCCGCTGCAACACCCATTCGCATGATCAGCCGTGGATTTGTTATTATTCTCAACTCGAAGCATGGGAGCTGGTACACGCGGCTGTAAAAAAGCTGGATCTAGCGGACTTTTTCCAGTGCTGAGCACACGCAAAGCAAACAGCCGAGCAGAGCAGAGAGACACTCCTCCCACAACGGGGGGGGGGGGGGGGGGGGGGGGGGGGAGGAGGAGGGGGGGAGGTGGGGCACGCAGAGCAGCATACACTTCACCCAGACAGACCCAGACATCAGAAAATTAGCTTCAGAGTCAGTGATGTGCTTGAAATGTTTAATTTCACAAAAGGCTCATTATCTCAGCTCGTAGAAAAAAAGGGATGTTTTTGCTTCAGTCAAGCTATCTTCTCCGGCTCATAACTAAAGAACGGAAAATGGGATCAATAAACTTTTTTTTGCAGGTGATAGAAGAGAGTCTCATCGTTATTTGTGCGTGTTCAGTGTTTACATAGTAATTATTAAAGAAATTATATGACTGTTTTAAAATGCATTGCGGCCTATGTGGCACAGCAAGCAACCTTTTGCCCAAGGGCCGTGGCACTCAAAGTGTTAAGAAGCATCTTAACTGGAGCTGTCCACCATCTCGATGTGAGAGGTCCTCTGCGGCCCACTAGATGGCACTCTGAGCCCACCAGTGGGCCACGACCCAGTGGTTGAGAAACACTGTTGTAGAATAACCTAATTGTGGTCATGTTAAACAAGAACTTCTTCTATTAAACATTATTTATTTCAGACATGGACTGCAGTTCAAATTGATTATATACACAGCATACAACAAAATTGCGAGAAACACTACAGAATTTAAGCGACCTTGGGTTCTGTGAAAGGTGCTATATAAATCCACAACATTCTTATTATAAAAGGAATCCATTCTGATTAGAGGAATATAGCCTACGGTAAAACATTTAAAACACAAGTAACCATACATACAGGGGAGATTTTCAAGTGTTCCCCAATTTCAAACACTAAAGGGTGCATGAAAGAAAGGAAAACGGGAAAAACACAAGAGGAACAGTGGACACAAGTATCTCCTTTTGCCTGACGCGGCTGGATCTGCCAGTGTTTCGTCATTAAGAAGGTGTTAAGAATGCCCCAGACCCTTCTTACAAAACCTTCTTAAGGAAAGATCATCTTAGCGCTAAGAAGCTTATGGGGAAACGCAGCCTTCTTAACGGAAGATAATTTTAGGCTAAGAAGCAATCGGGAAACGCGTTGGCTTCGTTGGCTTCTTACGGGAGCCTTAAGAAGGGTCAAAGAAGCTTCTTAGCGCTAAGAAGCTTTTGGGAAACCCAGCCAATAAAGATATTCTATTAAATTCCAAAGGCTCTGTCGCCTACAAAACGCACGGCAGATAAGTAAGATAAACAAGCCCTTACGTTTCAAAGAACAATAATCATCATGTAAATAGGTTCTGTTATCTACTTCCACTATTGTTATTTCATTACGCATACCCACTATGATATGACATTTAAATCTATGCCTTCATGGTACTGAAAGGCACTTTGGATAAAGGCATCAAACAAATGCCATGTACAAAACATCATTTTGACAAGATCTCACGGAATCTCCCACATAATACAAAGTCATTTCATACGTTTGTACCGTGCTGTAACCGTGCTGTAATCGTGCTGTAACCGTGCTGTAACCGTGCTGTAATCGTGCGCTTGTATTTTCCAGGCGACAGAGTGGCGGTGGAGCCAGGCGTGCCCCGTGAGATGGACGAGTTCTTCAAATCGGGACACTACAACCTGTCGCCCACCATCTTCTTCTGCGCCACGCCCCCCGACGATGGAAACCTGTGCCGCTACTACAAGCACAGTGCCAACTTCTGCTACAAGTGAATACACACTTCCTGTGCAGGCTCACAAGTGAATACACACTTCCTGTGCAGGCTCACAAGTGAATACACACTTCCTGTGCAGGCTCACAAGTGAATACACACTTCCTGTGCAGGCTGGAGCCTCGTTCTGTTGTTGTTCACAGGACGTTGCATAATGACTGATGATCTCTCTCTCTCTCTCTCTCTCTCTCTCTCTCTCTCTCTCTCTCTCTCTCTCTCTCTCTCTCTCTCTCTCTCTCTCTCTCTCTCTCTCTCTCTCTCTCTCTCTCTCTCTCCCTGCTTTACATAACCCCTCTCCTGTCTTCTCTGGCTGCTCGCTCTGTCTCTTCTCACACCTGTCCAGGCTGCCTGATAATGTGACGTTTGAGGAGGGAGCTCTGATTGAACCTCTGTCTGTGGGGATTCACGCCTGTCGCAGAGCCGGCGTATCTCTTGGCAGCACTGTGCTGATCTGTGGTGCAGGTACCAATGTGCTGTCATTTCTCTATACTGCTAAACCCCAAACACAGACTTTATATAAACCACAGACTTGATATAAACCTCCCACCACTAAAGTTTAGACTGTAGTAGACGGACGACTTGGAACTTACAGCATGGGCATTTCACGGCATGCTGCAAACAAATACAATAAGCATTATATTGATTAAGCATTATATGATTCTATATTTAAGGAATTATAATGATAAGGATGATATATTTAAGGTATTTAAATCAACACATACTGTGTATTGAGAGTAGTCACAAAAGTGAGAATCATACTGACTCAACAAAACTCAAGTGAGGGAAAAACCAGTGAACCCAAACACCTCTGGTAGCAGACTTAATATTTAACATGTGCTTTTTATGTTAGATAATTCCAGCTTATGAACAACTGACACATCTTCTTAGGGTGTTTGATATTTCTTGCGTAATCTTGACATACATTCCTAGCTTATTTCCTCTCTTGCCACAGGACCTATTGGGCTGGTCTGTCTGCTCGTTGCCAAGGCAATGGGGGCCTCACAAGTGGTCATTACTGGTAGGACATACAATGAATCTACACTTCATCTCAAACGGCCGGTAGCATGTTAGACTGATTCTGATTGGCTGTAATCCACTGTACCGTTGTAAACCGTCCTCAGATCTGTTCCCCGAGCGTTTGGCGCTGGCCAAGGAGTTGGGCGCCGACTTCCCGCTGACGGTGAAGAAAGGGGGCGGAGCTCAGGATCTGGCCAAGACTGTCGGAGGCCTGCTGGGAGCTCCGCCTCACATTACCATTGAATGCAGCGGTGTTGAGAACAGCGTCCAAACTGCCATCTACGTACGTGACGACTTACCATTGAAATGTGCATGTAGAGGATACAAACTAACTCTGTGTACACACACAGATAGACATAACAGCTTTGTCCATGGACTGTTAGTACTGGAAGCTGTGTGTCATCAAACAGTCTCATTCAGTCAAATCAACCGAGTGACTTCTGAGTGGTTCTCCACCAGGCGACCCGCTCCGGAGGTGTGGTGGTGCTGGTGGGTCTCGGCGCGGAGATGGCCACCGTTCCTCTGCTCAACGCTGCCGTCAGAGAGGTGGACATCAGAGGGGTTTTCCGCTACTGCAATACGTGAGTAAATACTAGCCTGTTTTGCCTTTCTTGTTAGCAGAGCTTTTCAAATCAGGTTGTACTGCAGTTCATTCACATTTCAGTCAAAAGTGTGTCTTGTAGTCCGGTGCGCCATCTTGACATCAGCTACCGCCTTAGCACAAGCCCCATCTATAAAATAAGCAGTAGATGCCAGAGAGGACCCATCAGTAAAAGACTTGTCTGACTGTGTTGCAGCTGGCCGATGGCCATAGCCATGTTGGCGTCGAAGAAAGTGAACGTGAAGCCGCTGGTGACCCACCGTTTCCCTCTGGAGCAGGCGGCGCAGGCCTTCGAGACGACGCGTCAGGGCCAAGGGGTCAAGGTCATGTTAAAGTGTGACCAGAACGACCAGAACCCCTGACCCGAGCCGCTGCAGTGAAGCACAACTGCCTGACAGGCAGGCAGGCAGGCATTCACAAATATAGGACATTGACCTTAAGAAACTTCATTCTGTCACCAACAGGTTAAATTATTTTATGTGTATAATTTTATAGAATTTGTAATTTTTTAAAAGGCTCAAAATGTCAAATACTTTTCATGGTACAGAAATGTTTAATATAAGAAATACTGAAATTTAATCACTAAAATAAAGTGGTACGAAATATAATGCAATTGTTCAATTTCTTTTGGCCATACCCTGCACTACCCAGCTTCAGGCACCAGGGGGAACCAGAGGCTCAGAATTGAAGCACATGGCAGAAAGAAGTCTTCATACAAAATCAGTATAGAATACCTTCAGCCAGTACGGTCAGGCCTCATACAGTTTGTAGGTTGATCCAGTCAAACAAAAAACAGACGGGTTTATCTTTATATTTTATTATCTTGCCACAATGACTTGATACTATTTGAAGGCATGCACACAGATCATGTTCATACAATGCATCGTAAAAGCGTTACTCAGGGGTAAGGCTTCTTCTGTCACAGTGTGTGAGTCACTTCTCTCTTTCACTCTCCAGGCTGAAAGCCGACATACAGGAGGAAGACGATCGTTCAATGATTCAACCATGTTTTTTTTCTTTTTTTTCTTACATGAGCACAATACTAGACACGTTTCTTTTTATGTACAGACATTCTAATACTGCTGATGGCAATGAAACAGCTCACACCACACAGTACATTCACAGTCCACTCATAAGTATGCATGAGGTTCAGCCCGGGAACACTAACGATGAAACAACACACAGTAGAATAGCACACAAGAGAAATTGCAACTTTGTTTTTCAGACACATGACTTTGATTTCAAAAGCATAATCAATGCATGTTAATAGTTCTGTTCAGTTGCTTCTTATCCAAACGTGTGTTGAGAGAGAGTTGCATGTTTGTACATTTAGAAAAGAGTTGCTCATCTCTTGAAGTGACGTGCCGTTCAGAGGTTGAACTTTTTGTATTGCCCTAAAATGAAATAAATCAGAAGAATATGGCATTTTCTCCCTTAAAACCCCTGCTTGCAAGCATTGCTTTGATTAACATAGATTTACATCATCAACTTAGCATACTCAAACCAAACGTTTTAAACACCAAAGTCATTCCCCAAGACGTCCCTTTTTACAGGCAATTACTATGATAACTGACATTAAATTGTGTCTTTGCCGTTATCATTGTCTGTTATCATCACATCAGCAGGGAGATTCAGTCAATATATACAAAGCCAGCATGGCCCTTTTCCCCACCTCCTTTCTCACTCACAATATTAGCAAAAAAAAAATATTATTTACATGAGAAATAAATAAACGGAAGAAAATGAAATTGTATACAAGAAGTACAGTAGAATTACCATATTATATGAATATAAAAAATAAACTGTGATGCATTCACTCAATCAGTCTATACATTCTCACTGAACTACTGACACGCAAGCACAGACGAGACCAAATAAATAACATCAACGATATCCACACACGCACACACACACACACACACACACGCACACACACACACACACACACAGCGACTCTTCAGCTGGTCAGATGGGGAAAAGCATCTCAAGTCTTTC
Source organism: Poromitra crassiceps (assembly GCF_964638095.1). Classification (NCBI taxonomy): domain Eukaryota; kingdom Metazoa; phylum Chordata; class Actinopteri; order Beryciformes; family Melamphaidae; genus Poromitra; species Poromitra crassiceps. The sequence continues at coordinate 18,804,877 of NC_139651.1, read as the reverse complement.
ATGTTATGTTCATGTGAAGCACAGGAAAGAGGGGACATGATCAACACGGGGGTCATCAGCAGGGGGGCGTGTCTGGGGGGCGCAGGGAGAAGCCGTCCTGTCCAGTCATTGGTCAGCTGGGTTTGCCCTTCGAGACGTTCCACGTGAATCCCAGCAGCTGACAGCTCGTCCAGGTGGGATGGTCCCTGTCCCTCGTTTATATGTACATAGGCGTCTCCTGGCCTGTTAGGAGTCTGAACATGGCTGCTGGCATCGTCTTCATGTGAATCTGCCAATGTGAGAAATGACATCGGAATCTCAATTTAACTGGCAAACTCCAGTATTTGTTACTGTGTGTGAGAGAGAGAGAGAGAGATAGTGTGTGTGTGTGTGTGTTTGCTCAGCTTCATTTAGTCCTTCATGACAAGCACACGTCTCAAAGGACTTTCGAGAGCAGGAGCCTGATGCAACACAAACAAGGAAGCAGAACAAAGCACAAGAGACACAATAACAAGTTCCCCTTTGTTTTGTGCAGCCTCTGATTGGCAGAGTGAGTACACCTGTGCTGTGACACCTGTGCTCTCTGATTGGCAGAGTGAGTACACCTGTGCTCTCTGATTGGCAGAGTGAGTACACCTGTGCTCTCTGATTGGCAGAGTGAGCACACCTGTGCTCTCTGATTGGCAGAGTGAGTACACCTGTGCTCTCTGATTGGCAGAGTGAGCACACCTGTGCTCTCCTGCACACCTGTGCTCTCCTGCACAGGGGGGAGGGGCCTGGAGAGGAACAATCAAGCACAGACACTCCCACGTAACAGTGAGGATGTTACCACACTTGAGAGGAACATTCTGCAGACTTTTTATGTATAAAATACCAAAATATAAAAGTATAAAATATACAGACATGATTTTGTCTCCAGTCGCGTCTGCTCCACACACCAAACAACTCGACATACCTTGCAGAAGGCAAACCTTTGCTCTGTCCCTTAAAAATGGTCAGTGAGCCAGTATATATATATATATATATATATATATATATATATATATATATATATATATATATATATATATATATATATATATATATATTTTTTTTTTTTTTTTTACGGCATACATGTTTTTGGCTCCAACAGCTGCTGAATAATAGCTGATATACTAATAGCAGAACCAGGGAGACTACATGTCTGGTACAAAGTTTTGTTGAGCATTTGAAAGCAGCAGTGATAGTAATAAAAAATGTTTTTGTAACAAATCAGTCGATTGGCAGCAGCAAAAAAACTAAATCAGGAGGGTAAGGTGTTTTCACAAGTGTGTCTATTTTATGCATCTATGTCCATCTGCATGCGTACATGTGTGTGCGTAGGTATGCCACATATCTGTGTTAGCATGATGTCTAACCTCACATATCTGTGTGTATGTGTTAGCATGATGTCTAACCTCACATATCTGTGTGTATGTGTTAGCATGATGTCTAACCTCACATATCTGTGTTAGCATGATGTCTAACCTCACATATCTGTGTTAGCATGATGTCTAACCTCACATATCTGTGTTAGCATGATGTCTAACCTCACATATCTGTGTGTATGTGTTAGCATGATGTCTAACCTCACATATCTGTGTGTATGTGTTAGCATGATGTCTAACCTCACATATCTGTGTTAGCATGATGTCTAACCTCACATATCTGTGTTAGCATGATGTCTAACCTCACATATCTGTGTTAGCATGATGTCTAACCTCACATATCTGTGTTAGCATGATGTCTAACCTCACATATCTGTGTGTATGTGTTAGCATGATGTCTAACCTCACATATCTGTGTGTATGTGTTAGCATGATGTCTAACCTCACATATCTGTGTTAGCATGATGTCTAACCTCACATATCTGTGTTAGCATGATGTCTAACCTCACATATCTGTGTTAGCATGATGTCTAACCTCACATATCTGTGTTAGCATGATGTCTAACCTCACATATCTGTGTTAGCATGATGTCTAACCTCACATATCTGTGTTAGCATGATGTCTAACCTCACATATCTGTGTTAGCATGATGTCTAACCTCACATATCTGTGTTAGCATGATGTCTAACCTCACATATCTGTGTTAGCATGATGTCTAACCTCACATATCTGTGTTAGCATGATGTCTAACCTCACATATCTGTGTTAGCATGATGTCTAACCTCACATATATGTGTTAGCATGATGTCTAACCTCACATATCTGTGTGTATGTGTTAGCATGATGTGTTAGCATGATGTCTAACCTCACATATCTGTGTGTATGTGTTAGCATGATGTGTTAGCATGATGTCTAACCTCGCCAACAGAGTTGGAGAGCGCCTGGACGATCTTCTCGTGTGCTGTGGCCACCACACTCTGCCCGTTGATCTCGATGATCCTGTGGCCGACACGGACCCCTCCTCTCTCCGCGATGCCTCCCCGCATCAGACTGCATATCTGTGGAGTAACGCACACATCAGACTGCATATCTGTGGAGTAACACACACATCAGACTGCATATCTGTTGAGTAACGCACACATCAGACTGCATATCTCTGTGGAGTAACACACACATCAGACTGCATATCTCTGTGGAGTAACTCACACATCAGACTGCATATCTGTGGAGTAACGCACACATCAGACTGCATATCTGTGGAGTAACGCACACATCAGACTGCATATCTGTGGAGTAACACACACATCAGACTGCATATCTGTGGAGTGACGCACACATCAGACTGCATATCTGTGGAGTAACGCACACATCAGACTGCATATCTGTGGAGTAACGCACACATCAGACTGCATATCTCTGGAATAACGCACACATCAGACTGCATATCTCTGTGGAGTAACGCACACATCAGACTGCATATCTGTGGAGTAACGCACACATCAGACTGCATATCTGTGGAGTGACGCACACATCAGACTGCATATCTGTGGAGTAACACACACATCAGACTGCATATCTGTGGAGTAACGCACACATCAGACTGCATATCTCTGTGGAGTAACGCACACATCAGACTGCATATCTCTGTGGAGTAACGCACACATCAGACTGCATATCTGTGGAGTAACGCACACATCAGACTGCATATCTCTGTGGAGTAACGCACACATCAGACTGCATATCTGTGGAGTAACGCACACATCAGACTGCATATCTCTGTGGAGTAACGCACACATCAGACTGCATATCTGTGGAGTAACGCACACATCAGACTGCATATCTCTGTGGAGTAACGCACACATCAGACTGCATATCTGTGGAGTAACGCACACATCAGACTGCATATCTCTGTGGAGTAACGCACACATCAGACTGCATATCTGTGGAGTAACGCACACATCAGACTGCATAATATCTGTGGAGTAACGCACACATCAGACTGCATATCTGTGGAGTAACGCACACATCAGACTGCATATCTGTGGAGTAACGCACACATCAGACTGCATATCTCTGGAGTAACGCACACATCAGACTGCATATCTCTGTGGAGTAACGCACACATCAGACTGCATATCTGTGGAGTGACGCACACATCAGACTGCATATCTGTGGAGTAACACACACATCAGACTGCATATCTGTGGAGTAACGCACACATCAGACTGCATATCTCTGTGGAGTAACGCACACATCAGACTGCATATCTTTGTGGAGTAACGCACACATCAGACTGCATATCTGTGGAGTAACGCACACATCAGACTGCATATCTCTGTGGAGTAACACACACATCAGACTGCATATCTCTGTGGAGTAACACACACATCAGACTGCATATCTCTGTGGAGTAACACACACATCAGACTGCATATCTGTGGAGTAACGCACACATCAGACTGCATATCTCTGTGGAGTAACGCACACATCAGACTGCATATCTGTCGGCTCTTTAAACAAGTTGGGCTACTTTCAGCCAAGCTGGATGTGATTTGCTCCCTCTGCCTGCAGCTTTGAATCATGGTTTACAGACGGGCTATGTTGTGTCCGTGTCAGTAACGTAACGGTGGGAGGGAGCTGGGAGGATTTCACCGGAAGAAGGAGCCATATTTCACGTAAGTTATCATGGCAGCAAGAAATAAGGTGGATAAAGGAGAGCAGAGGATGCTGGAGGACGTGTAAGTACATCACAACACCATGATAAAGTGATATCACATTGAACCCGGGTTAAGGATAATGGGATTCCTTAGGAGGGCCTGTATAGGGTGTATAAATATTGTCTGAGTCAACAAGAGTAATTTATCACGATACAGCAGCTGGCACAGTGTTTGTTTAGTGTATTAGATATACTGGAAATAAAGTCATGAATAGATTAATCTAGGTTGAGACAAGGATGTAAAACATACACATATACTGTAGTAACAAAGATAAAATACCAAACAAATAAAGCATACCAATTATTTATTTCCCACGGGAAAAGCACAACACACTGCACAAAACTTGGGATGCTATTTTGAAAAATCTGATTTTATGTCATTTAAATCAACTCAGAGTAGACCTTTCAGGTTGGGTGGAAGGACTTACGATGCCGTTCTGGACACTGAAGCCCAGCTGATACTTCAGATCTGGTCTCTTGATGAGGACAGTGGTGACGGGAGGGCAGCTGACAATGTTCAGTTTCACCTGAACCTGGTTCTTCAAGCCCTTTAACACACACCCACACACCCACACACCCACACACACACACACACACACACACACACACACACACACACACACACACACACACACACACATGAATGAGGAGGAAATGCTGGGGGTTAGTTTTTTCCAAAGCATCATGTTTTATACAATTTGAGGCTGTTCTGTGGTTCAAACTGCCTCCACCAGGGTGGGTCTGTAGCGGTAAAAGCACTCGTCTACCACCGCAGAGACCGGTACCTCCGGCTTGGTCAGACGTTCCTACAGACACAATTGGCCGTGTCCGCAGGTGGGAAGCCAGTGAGGATCCTGGTTGTTGCACTAGCGCCTCCTCTGGTCAGTCAGGGCGCCTGTTCTGTGGGGAGGGGAACTGGGGGGAATAGCGTGATCCTCCCATGCTTTGTGAAACTCCTCGCCATCAGGTTAAGATAAGCGGCTGGCCACTGCACACGTATCAGGAGGAGGGGGTGGAGCAACGACCGGGTCAGCAGGGGGTAATTGGCCGAGTACAATTGGAGAGAAAAACAAAACAAAAACTTGACCAATCATACCTTGATGATTCCTTGACAGGTGGCCAGTGGCAGCCCCACTAGGCTGGTGTTGTTGATGGACATGATCTGGTCTCCGATGCTGAGCTTGCCAGAGCGCGCGGCCGGTCCACCGTTCATCATGTTGGCTAAGATCACTGTGGGCAGGATGGAGCCCCAGCCGGACTCCACGATCACCACGCCCAGGATCTCGCCTTTAGCCTTCTCCAGCTGCAGCTGTGGGAGGGAAGAGAGAAGAGAGAAGAGAGAAGAGGGAAGAGAGAAGAGAGGAGAGAAGAGAGGAGAGAGAGAGAGAGAGAGAGAGAGAGAGAAGAGAGAAGAGAGAAGAGAGGAGAGAGAGAGAGGGAGAGCACTTTATCTGGTCCATTTGACATCTTTGTGAAGTACTTGTTGGATAATGTGATACTTATTGATTCCTGAGGGAAATGATCTCCCTCCCCTGGAGCCGCTGGGGATTTGAGTGTCTTGCTTAATATGTAAGCATCAATGAGCTGGATTCATGGTGGCTCCTCTAACCACCATAGCGCCCCCTATCCACTTTGCCCAGATGGTCCCGTTTGGGCAAAATGCATGAAAATCTGTCTTGTTACAAATTGGTCATGTTGCTCCAATCTAGGAGTGGTGTGTTCTGGTGGCCATCATGCAGCGCGTCTCTGTTGAGACAGCAGGAACTCTTTCATGGTTTCATTTCACGATGCTCCCAAAGCCCCGGGCAGGAAACGCTAGAGTCGCTCTGCTTCGAGTAGATCTTACTGCACCATCTGCTTCATCATCTGTCTAATTAGTTTACAGCTACATTATGCTTGTGTGGCATCTTCCTCTACTGGAATGTAAGTCTGATCTCCACCACAAACACACATTCAAACGGTAATGGAGGCTACGGTTCTACGTTTTAAGTTGACTGTCACCATGGGCATCAGTCAGGATCAGTGCTGGGGGTAACTCATTACAAAAGTAACATATTACATGTAATATATTACTTTTAGCAGTAACTCAGTAATATAACTTATTACTTATAGGATTTCAGTAATATTATACCAGTTACTTTGTCAAGTAACTCAAGTTACAAATTGAGTTACATTTTTTAAAATCAAAGCACATAAATAAAGATAGAATAATTTCCTAATCAAACTGTGTTTTTATGCAAATAACCACTATAGATGACAATAACAAAGGAAAATAATAACATTTTGAATTTTGGATTGTTTACACTGACTTCAAGGCGGTTAACATTATTTTTCGGGATGGTTCCGGGGCAGCGATGTCATTCTGCTGCTGCTGTTGTTTTGGCGAAAGTAATGCAAAAGTAGTGTAATAAGTAACAAGTTACTCTACACAGACAGTACGGTAATATTGTAAAGTACCTTATTACTTTCAAATGAAAGTAACTAGTAATATGTAGTATATTACATTTTGAAAGTAACTTGCCCAACACTGGTCAGGATGCAGAAAAAGTGGAATGAGTGAGGTCCAGAGAAACTTGCTTTCCAGATTAAATTATATTTATTTTCAGCACACAATGGGTAAAAAACACATGAGCTGCCCTTTAATGCAGTGCTGCCTGTGGACCTGCTGCCCCGTGCATTGGTGTGGAAGGAAACGGAGGAGTGCAGACTTGAAATAAGGAGGGAACTCAGGTGAAATGAATGGGGACAATTAGGCCATGTTCAGACTAGGAGGCCAAATCTGATTTGTGAACTTTAGTGACCTATTAATGACTTTATCCAGATTGGTTTCATGAGTCTGGACGCTCCAAGTCTGATTTGTGTCACTTGTCCCAAATCACGTATGGAGGTAGTTTCCAATCTGCTTTTGACTGATGTGACTTCAGTGTGGACGCGCAGATCCACCACATCTGATTTGAACGTCACTCGCAACTCGTCATCAAATGCTTCTGCGCAGGAAAACCACGTCACCAACGTACGTATTTACTGGCGCCCACGTCGTTACCATAGCAACCCATGCAGATAGGCTGTTTAGGTCTGGACACACAGATCCGACTTGAGAATCAGATTTGTGGCAGTGCGGACACACTCCCAAATCAGATTTGGGAAACCAATCAAGATAATGATGATTAATGACTTCATCAGCAAATCAGATTTGCCTGTAATGTGAACATGGCCTTAGTGAGGGAGCCAACAGGTGAACAAAATAACGAATTATTCAGGAGTTTAATTCGTAAAGCTAAGGAAAGAAGAAGTGAGGTAAAGGAAGTGAACTAGGTGAGGAGAGGAAGTGGAAAAACTAAAGGGAATGTAATCTTCACAACACAAACTCTCACTGTGTCTCCGCCTCTTCTTCTCATGCACTCACCCGCAAACATACACGTCTGCAGCAAACATACACGTCTGCAGCAAACATACACGTCTGCAGCAAACATACACGTCTGCAGCAAACCTGATACAAAAACACACGACAAGACGTGTGAACCAACCTCTTTGCAGTTCTCAGAGTTGGAGAAGTGAATGAGGTCATCGTTGTACATCTCCTGGGTGTTGATGATGTCACTGTACTCTTTCTGGCTCAGGTCCTCGGGGTTGATGCCATTGGCTCTGAGGAACTCCTGGTACGCCACGCTGAACGCCTGGCCGATGGACTGAGCTATGAGCTGAGCCTGGAGAGACGGGAAACAGAAGTGAACGTAGGTTTGTCATCTGGTGTCAGATGTTAGATCATCTACATAACTTCACTATGAGGAAGTGAGACATAAAGAGACATAACATATCAATAAAGAGACATAACATATCAATAAAGAGACATAACATATCAATAAAGAGACATAACATATCAATAAAGAGACATAACATATCAATAAAGAGACATAACAGATCAATAAAGAGACATAACATATCAATAAAGAGACATAACATATCAATAAAGAGACATAACATATCAATAAAGAGACATAACATATCAATAAAGAGACATAACAGATCAATAAAGAGACATAACATATCAATAAAGAGACATAACATATCAATAAAGAGACATAACATATCAATAAAGAGACATAACATATCAATAAAGAGACATAACATATCAATAAAGAGACATAACATATCAATAAAGAGACATAACATATCAATAAAGAGACATAACATATCAATAAAGAGACATAACAGATCAATAAAGAGACATAACATATCAATAAAGAGACATAACATATCAATAAAGAGACATAACAGATCAATAAAGAGACATAACATATCAATAAAGAGACATAACAGATCAATAAAGAGACATAACATATCAATAAAGAGACATAACATATCAATAAAGAGACATAACATATCAATAAAGAGACATAACAGATCAATAAAGAGACATAACATATCAATAAAGAGACATAACATATCAATAAAGAGACATAACATATCAATAAAGACACATAACATATCAATAAAGAGACATAACATATCAATAAAGAGACATAACATATCAATAAAGGTGCTGGAGGAGAAAGTATTCTGTGGCATCAAGCAATCACTGCTTTATTGTGGCAGGGAATAACTTAAAGGACAATATCAAGCGATTTTCCTTGTCAAAAGCTATATTGGCTTTCATCTCAGTTACAGCCCGCTAGCACCTCTCCTGCCGCTGCCGCAAAAGGCAAAGCATGAACCAAGACAAACGGAACCAGGCAGAATGAAACCAGTGTCGTGTTGCCAATTACCGATTGTGTCTATTCTTACATAGAAATAGAACTCTGTAGAGATGTGTCTGTAACAAACAGAAAGAATCTAATGACAAACACTATTTGATGTTTCTGTCTTCTTGTATTAGGAAGCCATGTGGCTTACAAAGGCACCACAGAGGCAGAGGGCGGGTTTGCTGCCATCAAAATAGGACAAGGGAAACCCAGAATAGAATAGACTAGAAAACACAGGTGTAACCGTCAGAACATTTTCTCTCGTTTCACGATGGGAGACAATGAAGAAAGAAAGAAAATAGAGAAAAGTTCGCCCTGTGTTCCCCATAGGGATGGAGATATGATCGTAAACACTTTAAAGCACCACTGTAGCTCCAATAACAGAAGCAGAATAGAAACACTTGAGACGTTGAAAGATGAGTGTCTAAATGTGTGTTTTATGAAGCTGGCTGGCCTCTGAATCCTTGCAGCAGAATTATAGACAGAGATTAATTCGGCCCGGCAACCGACCCACGATTACTGTCTCCTTCATGAGCTGTTGTTGTCATGGAGCCAACGTCTTGCTGAATCTGGTTCAACAACAACGGCTTTGTGGTTAGAAAAGAATACATCAAAATAAATGTGGCCAATTTACATCATTTCACTAAACAGTGGGTTGGGCTCGCCCACCTGCATTATGCTCTCATACTGTTCCACTAAGTTTCTCTAATCTTTTTTTTTTTTTAATATAATTTCCCTATACATATATTGGCATAATTTAAAATGATTAAAACTTTCAGGCTGTAGAAATCTGCTCAGGAGTGAAATATATGAATATATATGAATATAAAGAATAACTGGCAAGCTGCGATAACATCTGACTGTCAATTAGCCAAACATTGCTGAGGCAATGAGGAGCGTCACCTTTCTTGGAACATCTTGTCTCTAAAGATTGTCATTAGTTTGCATGTTGTGAAGTCAGAGTGATTCATGTGGCCAAAATGAGTCAATTCATTATGAGAGGAAGACGACTTAGACTCACTTCCTTTAGAAGCCTGTCATCCGTAGAAGCCGTCGCCCGCGACTAAAATAAACACCTAAACAAAGTGAGAAGACAGCTGCTCCACCGTGAGCCTCCAGAAGCACTTACGTCCTCCGACTCAAAGACGTGGCAGATCATCTTGTACTGCTTCTTGGCCTCGGGCGCGCCGGGCGTGGTCTCGATACAGTCCTGGGAGGCTGTGCGCGCCATCCGGCGGCGCGCCATCAGAACCACGATGTTCCCGATATCGGCGATGTAGGAGATCGTGCGGAGCGCGTTGTCCATCATCGTTTCCTGTCGGCACACCGACCAAAATCACATTGTATGAACATACAGGATACAACAAACATTCCAATTCAATCCAAAGTCAATTTGTGAAGCGATAGAATTGAGAAAATGACTACATCCAAATCAGACATTGGCTATTAGCAATATCACAGCCAGCTTTCATACAGGTGTATCTGTGTCCTGCTGTGTCCTGTCCTGTATCAAATGTCCTCTACTACTTATGTGTCTTTGAGGATCATTTTGTTGCAGGACCATAACTAGCTTTGTACAATATCAGGGACTTAGCCCAGTGACATATCCCTTGCATGGGGTCCTGTGGATATACTGCCCCCTAGGGGTTTCACATTAGCCCAGTGACATATCCCTTGCATGGGGTCCTGTGGATATACTGCCCCCTAGGCGTTTCACATTAGCCCAGTGACATATCCCTTGCATGGGGTCCTGTGGATATACTGCCCCCTAGGGGTTTCACATTACCCCAGGGACGCATTATTTTGAATCGCACATAGGTTACGCCAAAACCACGCCCCTTTTTATAGTTTTCATTTGCAGGTTAAACTGTCAGCTGAGCTCTGTTATTGAAGCTTTGGCTAAAGGCCTTGAATTTTACAATGATGTTTTGAAATAAATGTTTAAAAATCGATTGTGTGTTAAAAGCTTGTGTTACGTTTTCATTGGCGTTAATACACTAATAATTAATTTCAATGTCCGCTATCAGGAGCAATTCAGTTGGTTCATGAAATTTGTGGTGTGGGAGATTCCAGCTGTCAAAAGAAGACAAAAGACCACTCGATGACTAATATTCATGCAATTGTTATTTTTGAAGCACTGTTTGCTTTTATAGAGGAAGTTTTCATTTTGAGGTCAAGCCTCAAACTACATTTACAACACAAGTGCTATCAATATTACAGTATCAATGTGTGAACCTCTGTGGGCTTGTTGAAGGGGATTTGTATTGGTTGACGTTTTATGCTAGTATTATATTTCATTTAATTTCACATTACAGCTTGCCTAGAGCTGTTCTTATTGTGCATCAATGCCCCAAACCCCCGTGCAGCTGTAGGCTGCTTCTCAAGAAAGGCTTGTCAAAAGTTGGACTCTCTCTCTCTCAAGATCTCCAGAGTGCCACACAGCCACAGTACCAGAGGGGCAAACAGATGGGAGAGGGAAGAAGAGAGGCACTGCATTGCAGCAAGTTAGTTTCTGCCAGGCAGCTGCCCACACACTTACGCACGCACAGTCAGTCAGTCACATACACACACACACACACACACACACACACACACACACACACACACACACACACACACACACACACACACACACACACACACACGCCCTGACACTGCTGCTGCTCAGTCAGCCAGACGGCAGCTCAGATTGAAAGGCAGCAAGTGACTCACCTGTCCCATACTGTATATTTACAGGAAGTAAATGAGTCAACTTTCCCATACTGTATATTTACTGTAAATAAGTGTGACTGTATATTTACTGTAAAGTGTGACTGTATATTTACTGTAAAGTGTGACTGTATATTTACTGTAAAGTGTGACTGTATATTTACTGTAAAGTGTGACTGTATATTTACTGTAAAGTGTTACTGTATATTTAATATAAAGTGTGACTGTATATTTACTGTAAAGTGTTACCGTCTACACAAAGCTCTTTTCCTGATCCTAAGAACTTTAACACTCCCAGAATAATTTGTGCCTCCATAAAAGACTCCACCTGTGTGACGACTTTTACCACGACTTCACACAACTGCTTCTTATTCATAGTATTCCCATGATGTCACAAGCCTATTTCCTACCAATATGGCGCTACAATACACACAGCTCATTGGCTGTAAGTGTCACTTGATTGTAATCACCTGTTAATTGATCACAATCACCTGTTGTTTTCCTACCAAAATGGCCGTGTGGTGATGTAACAGAATACTATCAATAGACCAAATCACCGTGACGTCACCATGTAAACAAATTTACTTCCGGGTACCACTTGGGGAAGGCGGCAGGTTTAAATGTGCGTGTTGTCAAATAAATGCTGTCAAACCCTCTCGCTGTTTTCGGCCGACTACTTTCAAACGGTTGGTAAACATGCTTGTCCGACGTATCTAGCCTTTCTTCTGTGTTTGTTTTATGTAGTGTTAGCTAGCTAATAACGTTTGTTTGTCTGTCAAACTCGCTGTTTTTTTGCAGACTCGTTAACGTTACAGACAGAGCTACTGACGCCACGTTAATTTAATTTAGCTTCAAGTCTACTCTGGTCTGGTCGAACAGGTAAATTAGCTAGTCTGGTCTCCACTAACGTTAGTGAAAGTGTTGTTATGAATGATATTAAACAACAACACAACACGGACGAACCATTTTTGTCTTCTTTGTCTGTTTTTGTCTTCAACACGTCAGTTTGTGCCATCCACCGCCATTATAATGTGTGGACCTCAGGGGTACCCGGAAGTAAATGTAAACATCCCCGCTGATTTGGTCTATTGAAGTACAGCTAGAGAAATGCATTGTTACAACACTGTGATCCAAGAGTGGAGAGAGGGTTTGTCAGAAAACTTGAATAAGAGAATTCATCAGATCATAAGACCTTCAGCCTGTCTTTTGAGTTAATAATACACTTCCTATTAGAATCAATGAGAACAACATTATGTAGTGGTCTATGTAGTAGCTTTTTTAATAAACGAGGAGTTGATTGCAGGTGGTGTCATTGTTAGGGATTCGACAATATATAGAAAATACAATTCAATTGATAGTATTCTGTTAAATCATCACACAGCCCTCTTGGTAGGAAAATAACAGGTGACTGTAATCAATTAACAGGTGATTACAATCAAGTGACACAAACAGCCAATGAGCTGTGTATATTGCAGCGCCATATTGGTAGGAAAATGCTTGCGACGTCATGGGAATACTATGAATACTGTCACAGTGAGTGGTGTAGAGCAGTGGTCCCCAACCACCGGGCCGCGGACCGGTACCGGGCCGCAACGCATTTGGTACCGGGCCGCGAGCATGGTCCAAAAAATAATAATAAAATAAAATAAAATAAAAATAGGCTATAATATTATAGGCCGTGTATGGTATAGGCCGTGTATGGTAGTTGAAACATAGTTTCAAGATGACGTTTATTTATGTTTGTAGTTGAAACAAAAACAAATACTGTAGGCTACATACAGTACAACACAAAAGGCTGTTATTTACCCTTTGTCGCCACCTGGTGAGTAAATATATATGTAACTAAAACCATTAAAGGTCCCAATTCGTGCAGCTGTAACCTCTTAAAAACGTGTGTCTCTGGTCCATAAAACATGATTCTGGATTAATTTGTCGAAAATATAGCAACCCCGTTTGTTGGACGGAGTTGTCCCTTCCTCGTCCCAAGAAAGGTCTGTTTCTATAATATATTCAGAACTAACAGTTCCCATTGGCCGCTGAGGGAGAGCCCGCCCCAGGCTCCCAGCGGATCAGATTAGCGTCTGTGGACCAGCACGCTAGGTTGTGTCTACAACTAACGCTATCGTTAACTTAACGTTGCTATGCTAAAGAGGACATCTCAAAATGCCTAGACTTACCGAATGCACCTCCGCAGTTGCTGGATCACGTACAGTTGGCGTCGCTCCAGCTAGAAGTGTTAATTTTGTCATCTTAGTTTCTGGCACCATCGACTCATTTCCGATTACCCTACTCAATATTTATGGCCCAAACACAGACGACCCCAGTTTTTTTAAGAAAGTTTTCAATCTACTCCCCGACTCTAATAATTCAAATATAATAATTGGCGGTGACCTAAATTGTTACTTAGATCCATATTTAGGTAGGCTGTCTTCACGACCACCCCCAACAATCTCATCAGTGACGGTATTGAACAATTTGATTAAATCTAGGAATGTAGTGGATATCTGGAGGGTTCAGCACCCCACAGATAAAGACTACTCATTCTATTCCCATGTCCACAAATCTTACAGTAGGATAGACTATTTTTTAATAGATTCTCAGCTAATTCCCCATGTCACCAACACCAAATACCACAACATATTGATCTCTGACCATGGCCCTCTGACTATGTCCCTGAATCTCTCTCTCCCTAAACAAACGTACTCTTGGCGTTTTAATCCAACCTTACTTGCGGAAGAGAGATTCATAGAGCATATTGACACCAAATTAAAACAGTTTATGGAATTTAACGATAATGGTGAAGTTTCAGACTCCACGCTATGGGAAACTTTAAAGGCAGTTATTCGTGGGGACATAATCTCATATGAATCTACTGCCAAAAAAGAAAGACGGAGGCGGCTATTGGAGATCGAAAATGCCCTTTCCGCCCTTGAGGTGGTATATCAGGCTTCAAAATGCTCTGACGATTATAATAAGATATTAAGATTAAAATATGAATATAACTGCATCTTAGGTGGCCAAATAAACACTCTTCTTTTAAAACTGAGACAAAAACAATTTGAATTGGGAGATAAGCCTGAGGGGCTCCTGGCGCGGCAGCTCAAGGGCGCTCAGGCTTCTAGATCAATCCTCTCCATTAAATCAAAAAGGGGCGCCCTGCTGACTAACCCTAAGGAGATAAATAACCGCTTTAGGGAGTTTTATAGTGAACTCTACTCATCTAAGTGTGATGCCGCCCAGTCGGATTTGAGTGACTTTTTTGACCCTCTGGAAATGCCCAAACTTAGTGATGATGCCAGAAAGGACTTAGACTCTGATTTTACATTGGAGGAAATAACTTCTGGCATTAAGTCATTCCCATCAGGCAAAGCAGCTGGCCCGGATGGATTTGGCGCTGAATTTTACAAGAAATTTTGCAACATTCTCGCTCCACTCCTCCTCAGAATGGCATCTAACTCTGTGAAGGACAAAATCTTGCCTAAAACATTGTATGAAGCTAACATCTCCCTCATTTAAAAAAAGGGGAAGGACGAAGCCGATCCGGCTAGCTACAGACCCATAGCGCTTCAAAATTTTGATAGAAAAGTAATCACTAAAATGCTGGCGACCCGGTTAAATAGACATTTGTCATCTATTATTCATCCTGACCAGACAGGGTTTATGCCGAGTAGATTTGCTTTCTCCAATGTCAGACGTCTCCTTAACACCATGTATGCGGATCACAGTAAGACCAGTGGTGCTGCGATTTTATCACTTGATGCACAGAAGGCGTTTGATCAGGTTGAGTGGCCGTATATGTTTGAGTCACTGCACAGATTCGGGTTCGGCAATTCATTCATATCCTGGGTAAAGCTTATATATGCGAGTCCGGCATGCTCAGTTATAAGTAATGGCGATAAGTCAACCAGGTTTCCATTATTTCGTTCGGTCCAGGAGGGTTGCCCTCTCTCGCCGGCCCTCTTCGCCGTCGCGCTTGAGCCCCTTGCCTTAAAAATACGTAGTCACGCAAGCCTTGCAGGCCTTGAGGTCGGAGGTGTCGAGACGCGTATCAGTTTGTATGCCGACGATGTGATAATATACCTGCATAATTCAGAAAAATCTATCCCCCCTCTCCTAGAACTAATCACTTCTTTCGGTAAGCTGTCTGGATACACAATTAATTGGACAAAAAGTGACTTTATGCCTCTCTCTGATCTCTTTACTCCTGGGTTCCTGGAGAGTCTCCCATTCAAATTAGCAAAGGGCCGCCTCACCTATCTTGGCTTGACCATACCCAGAGATCCTAAGCTAATATTTAAGTTGAATTTTAGGGATTTTGTTTCAAAACTTAAACAATGTATAGAAAGCTGGAAAATCCTCCCTTTATCCATGATTGGTCGTATAAACTCAATTAAGATGGTTTCACTTCCCAGGTTCCTTTATTTGTGTCAAAGCCTCCCCATTTTTCTTACATCGGCTTTCTTCAAAGAGCTGGACTCCATAATTCTGTCCTATATTTGGAATTATAAGAACCATAGAATTTCTAAAATTCATCTGCAAAAACCTAAGTCGGCAGGGGGGCTGGCCTTACCAGTGTTTAAGCACTATTACTGGGCTGCCAATGTTAGGGCTGTGATGTTTTGGCGACAAGGAACTGCTGGAAATTTAACTCCCGGGGCCCCTCTGTGGCTACAAATGGAGGCTGGCTCTATCGCCAGGTCCTCATTGCCAGCCATGTTGTTTTCTAAGCTAGAGGAGCCTGGGACTTTGAAAGGTTTGAGTTTTGTTGTGAAAAACTCTGTCAGAATTCTGAATCAGGTTAAGAAAGTTTTGAATGTACCAGATGTTTCTGTTCACACACCAATCTGTTTTAATCATTCTTTTTTGCCCTCATGGTCAGATAGAATTTGCCATGCCTGGAGTGAAAAGGGGCTGGTCTCCATCAGTGACCTGTATATTGATGGCCAATTTGCATCCTTTGATCTTCTGAAGAGAGCATTTGAGTTGCCCCAAACGCATCTTTATAGATATATACAAGTTAGACATTATGTCCGATCCAAGATTCGCAATTTTGACGTTCTCCCAGATGAACATGTTTTTTTTGAGGTTTTGTTAAGCCCTCCCAACTCCAGGCATCTTATTTCTAAGTTTGTGTGTTTGTTCGACGATTGCATTAAGGCCCCCACTGAGAGGATCAAAGAGGCGTGGCAGGAGGAACTTGGTGTGGATCTGTCTGAAATCATATGGGACAGGAGTCTGTCTGTGGTCCAGCTCTGTTCAATTAATAGTAGACATCAACTTATCCAATTTAAAGTTGCTCACCGTCTTCATTACTCCAAGCATAGGTTACACAAGATATATCCTTCGGTCTCACCACTATGTGATAGGTGTCGGGTGTCGGAGGGCACACTGTCCCATGCTTTTTGGTTTTGCCCTTCACTATCAGGATTCTGGGCCAAAATATTTGACTGGTACTCTAAGGCCTACAAAATAACCCTCCAACTGGAGGCGGAACTCGCCATCTTCGGCTGCTCGGAGTCCTCTTTGCTCCTCCCAACGGCCGTGCAGCAATCTCTGACACAGGGAATGACAGTTGCCAAGAAACTAATTTTGAAGGAATGGAAGTCCTCCTCTCCACCTTCTTTTCAGCTGTGGCTGACAGACATGATCTCAGTTATACGTATGGAGAGACTCAGATTCCAGAGGTCAAATTCTCTAAGGAAATTTTCCGTTATTTGGGACCCGTTCCTGACCTATTTTGATCAGGCTAAAAGCGGTATTTGAGTTTCTTTGGGATCCTTTGCACAGTATATATATATATATATATTTTTTTTAATCGATTTGTAAGCACATTTTGACATTTTGTAGCATTGTAATGTTGAATGTATGTATATATGTTTTTTCTTTTCTCCTGTTCTTGTTTTGTTTTCTTTATGTTCTGAAAAAGTAAAATAAAATATATAAAAAAAAAAAAGAAGTGTTAATTTTGTGGCTATAGACAAAATGGTGCAGGTAGCTTGTGTGAGAGAGACCCGCGCAGTATGCGTGAGGAAGCTCGTGACGTCCCAATTCCCCTCTGGGCAAACAAAGCGTTTGGGGGTGTGGCTTGGAGGAGACTGCAGGGGGAAGCTGGATAGGGACAAATCCAACTCTGGCAGTTCTGAGCTTGTGACCACTCATTACAGGGAGGGCTGACAGCAGTATATATGCATTTACAAGTAAAAACAGCTTTTGCACGGAATGGGACCTTTAAAATTGACAACCGGTTCGCAACTTTTCCCCCCCATGTATCTACCGGTCCTTGGCACAAAATAGGTTGGGAACCCCTGGTGTAGAGGACCCAATTGCAGAACAACAGCAGAAACCCAAAACTGGGTAATGAAATAACAGGTAACATAAAGACAGGTAACAGGGACAGAACAGGTGAACTTGCTGATGACCAAACAAAGACTGAGAGGAGAACAGAACCTAAATACACAGAGGGAAGTGATTAGACATGGGAAACAGCTGGGTGATTTACTAACAAGACACAGACTGGAGACTAACATAGATCTGCTGGACCTAGACAGTGAAACATGAGGAACCTGAGGGGACTAGAAAGACGGACAAAGTCACAATCGTGACAAATAGAGGCCATTTACACCTGGCGCTAACATGCGTTTTCTGTGATCAGATTGCAATCAGATTGTATTTTATCACTTCAGCCTGATTCCATTTACATCTGGCGTTAACATCCGTTTTCTGTGATCAGATTGCAATCAGATTGTATTTTATCACTTCAGCCTGATTCCATTAACGTTAACATGCATTTTCTGCAATCTGATTGCAATCTGATCACATAAAACACATGTTAGCGCCAGGTGTAAATGGCCTCATACATCACAAAAAAGTGACAATATGCTTTGTGGAGCGGAAGAATTAATTGTAATATTTTATTCTGCGGTTATAATCACAAATGAGATAGCTTGACCATCACAATTTCATTACTTATTTGTACTTTGTAATAATATGTACAGTAAAAATTGTTTACATGATTCTAGTAAGCCAGTGCCATTGCTAGAAAGAACATTTTACACATGCAGTCCCACTTTTTTTTTTTTTACATCAAAATGTTATATTATCGTCGTATCATGGTTGTATCGAACAATGAAACCCCATAACGTGTATGGAATCGCATCGTGAAATAATCATATCGTCCCATCCCTACATTGTTGGGATATTCATACGAATGTTCAACTATGAAATGGTCTCACACAGAACACAGAAGATATCTGCTTCTTCACTGTAGCTCTGCGATCAAACAGCTTGCACTCTCCATTCACTCTGAGTCACTCTCCATGGACAGATGGACAGACGCAGCTTTATAAAATCTATTCTTATCCTCTTCTGATCATCTGATCAAGCAAATAAATACGACAATCTGTGATGCAATTTCAGGAGAAGGAATGTGCATCAATGATGACGTCATGATAGGATTTCTCAGCAGTCCGCACAGACATCAGACACCGAAACACACTCCTTCAGTATACGGCCTTATGTAGCGCAATAGTTGAAGTATGGCACGCCACAGAGCCACGGACACTGTTGGCTAAAGCAATATTCCACTTCCTGTAGTCTCAACATGGGGGTTCAACCAGAATCTAAACTACTAACCAAGATCGGATGCAGCAGGATGGGTTTGTAGTGTTCCGATTTCAATTTCCCATTCATTTGAATAAGGCCAGAAAATTAGCCTGCAAACTGACCTGTAATACGTTCATGAACAGACTCAACACTGATCTGAGATACTGTGAATTTCGCCAAATAGCATTTGTATTGATAGAAGAGAACCTTTTGGAGGGATACCATTTAGGAGAGACAGTTCCTGTTTGGGAGACTAGATCTACTTTTAGTGTCAACCAAGAATAGAAATGTAAAATTATCACAGACTAATTACCGTTTTTTTGTTGTCTTACACGTGTTAAATGTAAGTTTTCAGGTTATTTTCATGGTCATATTCTGGTTTTCATGGCGGTCAAGTGCCAAATATAACCCCCATGTTAAAACTAAGTGGAATATAGCTTTAAGGGTTTGATTCCCACAGGAGAATAAACACAGCCACCAAACAGAATATGTAATGTGTTCTGTGCTTGCTGCCTGACACTCACCTGTGAGTCTGCATTGAGAACTTTGATCCTCTGGGTGGAGATGAACAGGTCCACCTCAGTGAGTGTCTGAGCATCTCCGTCCGGGCTCTGCAAGTAAACCGACACACAAAACACAGCGGGTTGGTCAGATCGCCTCCTGTTGGTCAGATCGCCTCCTTGCTCTACATACTGTAGACCTCACGTACCTTGTATCAAGGTTGCCACTTCTGATATAACAATAACAATTCACAACTATCTGTCCTTATTCTATCTACATTACCAGTCATGCATTTGGACGAATCCCATTTTTCTTGTTATTTTTTGGAACAATTTTCACATTTTAGAACAATAGTAGACATCAAAACTATGAAATAACACAAATGGAATTATGCAGTTACTAAAAGTGTTAAAACAAATCAAAATGGTCTCATATTTTAAATTCTTAGGAGCCGCCCTTTGACGATGTCATTAGAGCAATGGCCTTTGTGCCCTGGCATGTGGCCTTGTGCCCTAAAAAAGTATATGCGACGTCGAAGGCCAAATGGCCTTGCCCCTAAAACGAAGAAATTCTCACCCTGGTGGTGATGGTGAGCTGGTGCAACAACAAGAAACAGCTTAGCTCTAAAGCCTTAGCAGCTGGCTGATACAGCATGCAGCACAGCACAGCACACGCCTGCACACATTCCCCTGTAATCACTGAGCACTGCAGTCTAATGAAATTATATTTGATTTGGCTTAATTAAAAAAGTGCCTGATGCGTTTCCAATGAGGCAGCAGTCTTAAAAATATTATGAAAGCACATAAGCAGAGCGGTAATGAAATATTTAATGTCATAAATTGTGCACCGTTTATTTTAGGAGGTGGTTAATAACATTCTTTTTTTTTTGTACTCCTATGAAGCTTATGACGATGTGAGGAATAAATAAATCAATAAATCCCCTCCTGTGTGTCTCTGTTGTCTTCATGGTTTGTTTTCTCCACTGAGGGGTTTGTTTTTACAAACTCAACACAGGAGCTGCAGAATAACAATCCAGCTCTTATAGTGATACAGAGCAGACAGGCCTGGATGAAGCTCATTAAAGTCGAAATCTAAACCTCAGATGCTTTTCCACGGCGAGGTATTATCTTTTTTATTCATGATGTCCAATGCATTTTGAGTTATTTTCTGATGAAGTGTTGAAATGTACTTTCCCTCAACTTGCCTCATCTACCTCTACTTCAGAAGAAGCCTTTTCGACGACCCCTGAAGAAGGAATATGAACTTGTTTTGAATCAAATGTGGGCAAATGGGAACGAAAAAAGATAGCTAGTTAATAACTAGTGTGTGAACATTGGGACGTGTCTATGACAGGTCCTTACTCAAAATGTAACATTTCTCACATGGCTGCATTGCATTCTGGTCTATGGCTTCTGTCAGTGAGGAAATCAGTATCTCTTCATCTTCTAGGATGGATTCATTCCCTTCTAGAAAGAAGCCCTTTCCCTTTCATTCTGAGGGACTGACAACACACCCTGATGTTCACCACTGATATCTCCTGCCAAGATTCCACACGACTTCACCTGATCTATGCTGGGCCAGTTATCCACAGGAAGAAGAAAAAGACACCATCACACAGCAGAACGCGAGCAGAATGGGAAGGTGCATCAGCGATATATCTGCTCTTATCAAGCACAACATGCAGACAGACAGAGCTGAGGTCTTTCCAGATGATCCTTCTCCACACGGTGTCTCAGCATCAGTGGAGTGCAGAACAGTGAGAGACGAAGACGTCATCAAAAAAATCCATGGAAGTGCTGTAATTAAGCATCTAAATACTGTGCTTGTATGAATGAAAACCTCCCCAACACATCATTCAACTCCCCAGGGTGGAGCAACAAAAAGACTGAGCTCTAGCACCTGACGTTTCCCACTGTGTTCTTGACTTGAATAATGTTGTGTGTCTCTTTTTATTTTTTATTTTTTTACATTGTTAATATGGGCTCTCACACAAATGGCGTATTCGTGTGTTGTGAGTGCATCATTAAGAGTGGACTGTAATGTATTCTATAGTCATACTGTGCTTCAGAGAGTCCACCCTGCAGCCAGAAAAAACATTCAGTCTCATTAAGATCTAGTGAAGGCGCCAGGCCTGCTTTGTTAGCAAGACAAATAAAAAAATGTTTGAAAGACAAATATTGTTCAGAAGAAGTAAATATGCCTTAAATTATCTAAATTAGACTCTAAATGAGTGATGAGTTAAAATGCTGAGCTTTTCTTTTTTGTTAGTATGGCAGTTTAGCCCAAACTAAGCAAAATTGAATACTTGTGCAAAATAGATTTCGTTCACAGAAATTTCTTTGTAGAGAAAACCTGAATATATATATATTTTAAATCAACTTAATAGCAAAATGCAACGTGCAAAAAGTCAAAGGGTCTGAATACTTTTGCAAGGCTCTGTAATATAGTGTCGAGATTGATTGACCCATGGTGTCCTGATGATGACTAATGTTCTCCTGCCACCTTGTGGTTTGGAGTGTGAAGATCTGGCGCTCCGTGTACACTGACTGCAATATGGACTCAAATACAGTTGGCTTCCACGGAGGATCAGCCAACGCCTAAAAACCAGGGCCGCGGGAAGTGGGGGTGCTGCAGGTGCTGCAGCACCCTCTACTGTTTTGTATTGGAATTGCAATGTCAATAAAATAATATATAATTAAAATGTGTTTTATGTTTTATACTGCGATATTTGGGGTTTAGTTGAAGACTATGAGCAAAGTAAAGAGGGTGGAGATGTTATTTTTGATGTTTGGTTTATAATGATAAGATAATCAAATATAATAATAATAATAATAAGTGCAGTGTTTCTGCCTGTGTTGCTGTCTGTTGTCGTGTAAAATTACCTAAAGGGAGAGCAGGTGGTGACATGAAAGTGAGTGAGAAAAGGAGAAAATACTGAATAATGAATGACATCACAACAGTATAATCCTAATGCTAATTTAAAAAGAGATATTCCTCTAAATATGCCTAAAAAACATCCAAACGTCCAATAAAACATTCATTTCCCCCCCGTCAAGACTCCCTTCCTTGCAGCACCCCCTACTTAAAAACAGTTCCAGCGGCCCTGCTTAAAACAATGTCAAAGTCAATCGACCAAGAATTATATTTCCACATTCAGCAACTGATATATGAACGTGAGCAGTGTTACGAGAGGAAGACGGGACGGGGTACACAGAGACACACACACACACACACACACACACACACACACACACACACACACAAGTGAAATGAGGAAGGAGAGGTGAGGGTGGAGTGCGGGTGGTCTCTTCCTTTCAGTCTGATTTTTACACACCGCCTTCTTCTTGATTTTGGCAGCCTTCTGAACCCTCTGGCAGGCAGGCAGGCAGGCAGGGAGGCAGGCAGGCAGGCAGGGAGGCAGGCAGGCGTTGGGACAGGACAGGGTCAGCAGATACAGGAGCACCAAAAACAGGAAGTGGAGGAGGAAGAGGAAATAAAGAAGGTAATGTAAAGAAAGTAAGACAGTAAAAGCCCAAAACAAACAGCTGGTGTGCTATTGCTGGTCTCAGAAAGAGAGAGAGAGACAGAAAGAGAAAGAGAGAGAGAGTGTTTGTGGAGAGAGAGACAGAAAGAGAGAGAGAGTGTGTTTGTGGAGAGAGAGACACAAAAAGAGAGAGAGAGAGAGAGTTTGTGGAGAGAGACACAGAAAGATAGAGAGAGAGAGAGAGAGAGTTTGTGGAGAGAGAGACAGAAAGAGAGAGAGAGTAGGGATAGGACCGATCCGACCCAATATCGGTATTGGGTGCCAATACTGACATAATTCACGAATCGGATCGGATCGGAATCGGATTTTTTTTTTTTTTTCTCCAATTCCAGCGCGGGCCGTAATTTGCCCATGTATAATAGTATATTTCTTTGCCTTGTATATTTTCTTAATTTTGTCTGCTTTTTGAAAGGTATATTTTAAAAAAAAAATCTTGAATTGGCCAAATCTTTGCCTATACTGTATATTCAAGAAAAATATTGGTATCAGCATAATATCGGTATCGGCAGATATCCAAATTCAGGTATCGGAATCGGATCGGAAGTGAAAAAATGTGGATCGGTGCATCCCTAGAGAGAGAGAGTGTTTGTGGAGAGAGAGAGAGACAGAAAGAGACAGAAAGAGAGAGAGAGAGAGTGTTTGTGGAGAGAGAGAGAGACAGAAAGAGACAGAAAGAGAGAGAGAGAGAGTGTTTGTGGAGAGAGAGAGAGACAGAAAGAGACAGAAAGAGAGAGAGAGAGTGTGTTTGTGGAGAGAGAGAGAGACAGAAAGAGACAGAAAGAGAGAGAGAGAGTGTGTTTGTGGAGAGAGAGAGAGACAGAAAGAGACAGAAAGAGAGAGAGAGAGTGTGTTTGTGGAGAGAGAGAGAGACAGAAAGAGACAGAAAGAGAGAGAGAGAGTGTGTTTGTGGAGAGAGAGAGAGACAGAAAGAGACAGAAAGAGAGAGAGAGAGTGTGTTTGTGGAGAGAGAGAGAGACAGAAAGAGACAGAAAGAGAGAGAGAGAGTGTGTTTGTGGAGAGAGAGAGAGACAGAAAGAGACAGAAAGAGAGAGAGAGAGTGTGTTTGTGGAGAGAGAGAGAGACAGAAAGAGACAGAAAGAGAGAGAGAGAGTGTGTTTGTGGAGAGAGAGAGAGACAGAAAGAGACAGAAAGAGAGAGAGAGAGTGTGTTTGTGGAGAGAGAGAGAGACAGAAAGAGACAGAAAGAGAGAGAGAGAGTGTGTTTGTGGAGAGAGAGAGAGACAGAAAGAGACAGAAAGAGAGAGAGAGTGTTTGTGGAGAGAGAGAGAGACAGAAAGAGACAGAAAGAGAGAGAGAGAGTGTGTTTGTGGAGAGAGAGAGAGACAGAAAGAGACAGAAAGAGAGAGAGAGAGAGTGTTTGTGGAGAGAGAGAGAGACAGAAAGAGACAGAAAGAGAGAGAGAGAGTGTGTTTGTGGAGAGAGAGAGAGACAGAAAGAGACAGAAAGAGAGAGAGAGAGTGTGTTTGTGGAGAGAGAGAGAGACAGAAAGAGACAGAAAGAGAGAGAGAGAGTGTGTTTGTGGAGAGAGAGAGAGACAGAAAGAGACAGAAAGAGAGAGAGAGAGTGTGTTTGTGGAGAGAGAGAGAGACAGAAAGAGACAGAAAGAGAGAGAGAGAGTGTGTTTGTGGAGAGAGAGAGAGACAGAAAGAGACAGAAAGAGAGAGAGAGAGTGTGTTTGTGGAGAGAGAGAGAGACACAGAAAGAGACAGAAAGAGAGAGAGAGAGTGTGTTTGTGGAGAGAGAGAGAGACAGAAAGAGACAGAAAGAGAGAGAGAGAGTGTGTTTGTGGAGAGAGAGAGAGACAGAAAGAGACAGAAAGAGAGAGAGAGAGTGTGTTTGTGGAGAGAGAGAGAGACAGAAAGAGACAGAAAGAGAGAGAGAGAGTGTGTTTGTGGAGAGAGAGAGAGACAGAAAGAGACAGAAAGAGAGAGAGAGAGTGTGTTTGTGGAGAGAGAGAGAGAGACAGAAAGAGACAGAAAGAGAGAGAGAGAGTGTGTTTGTGGAGAGAGAGAGAGACAGAAAGAGACAGAAAGAGAGAGAGAGAGTGTGTTTGTGGAGAGAGAGAGAGACAGAAAGAGACAGAAAGAGAGAGAGAGAGTGTGTTTGTGGAGAGAGAGAGAGACAGAAAGAGACAGAAAGAGAGAGAGAGAGTGTGTTTGTGGAGAGAGAGAGAGACAGAAAGAGACAGAAAGAGAGAGAGAGAGTGTGTTTGTGGAGAGAGAGAGAGACAGAAAGAGACAGAAAGAGAGAGAGAGAGTGTGTTTGTGGAGAGAGAGAGAGACAGAAAGAGACAGAAAGAGAGAGAGAGAGTGTGTTTGTGGAGAGAGAGAGAGAGACAGAAAGAGACAGAAAGAGAGAGAGAGAGTGTGTTTGTGGAGAGAGAGAGAGACAGAAAGAGACAGAAAGAGAGAGAGAGAGTGTGTTTGTGGAGAGAGAGAGAGACAGAAAGAGACAGAAAGAGAGAGAGAGAGTGTGTTTGTGGAGAGAGAGAGAGACAGAAAGAGACAGAAAGAGAGAGAGAGAGTGTGTTTGTGGAGAGAGAGAGAGACAGAAAGAGACAGAAAGAGAGAGAGAGAGTGTGTTTGTGGAGAGAGAGAGAGACAGAAAGAGACAGAAAGAGAGAGAGAGAGTGTGTTTGTGGAGAGAGAGAGAGACAGAAAGAGACAGAAAGAGAGAGA
Source organism: Poromitra crassiceps (assembly GCF_964638095.1). NCBI lineage: Eukaryota > Metazoa > Chordata > Actinopteri > Beryciformes > Melamphaidae > Poromitra > Poromitra crassiceps. The sequence continues at coordinate 18,778,979 of NC_139651.1, read as the reverse complement.
GAGAGTGTGTTTGTGGAGAGAGAGAGAGACAGAAAGAGACAGAAAGAGAGAGAGAGAGTGTGTTTGTGGAGAGAGAGAGAGACAGAAAGAGACAGAAAGAGAGAGAGAGAGTGTGTTTGTGGAGAGAGAGAGAGACAGAAAGAGACAGAAAGAGAGAGAGAGAGTGTGTTTGTGGAGATAGCGAGAGACAGAAAGAGACAGAAAGAGAGAGAGAGAGTGTGTTTGTGGAGAGAGAGAGAGACAGAAAGAGACAGAAAGAGAGAGAGAGAGTGTGTTTGTGGAGATAGCGATGGCACAGCCGGGTTGGTTGGTTGTCAGATAGAAATCAAAGCAGCAATTACAGATAATAATTGCTCTTCTTCCTTTAAACAACAAATGAAAAAGCAAAGATGAGCTGACACTGTTCTTGTTCCTGTGTTCTTTTCATCTAAATCAAGCCGGAGCTGCGTTTACTTCTTCATATGAGTTGAACATCCCTGATCTGATCTGAGGGCTCTGTGGTTACATGTGCAGAGTTCTGATCTGAGGGCTCTGTGGTTACATGTACAGAGTTTTGATCTGAGGGATCTGTGGTTACATGTGCAGAGTTCTGATCTGAGGGATCTGTGGTCACATGTGCAGAGTTTTGATCTGAGGGATCTGTGGTTACATGTGCAGAGTTCTGATCTGAGGGCTCTGTGGTTACATGTGCAGAGTTCTGATCTGAGGGCTCTGTGGTTACATGTGCAGAGTTCTGATCTGAGGGCTCTGTGGTTACATGTGCAGAGTTCTGATCTGAGGGCTCTGTGGTTACATGTGCAGAGTTCTGATCTGAGGGCTCTGTGGTTACATGTGCAGAGTTCTGATCTGAGGGCTCTGTGGTTACATGTACAGAGTTTTGATCTGAGGGCTCTGTGGTCACATGTGCAGAGTTCTGATCTGAGGGCTCTGTGGTCACATGTGCAGAGTTTTGATCTGAGGGCTCTGTGGTTACATGTACAGAGTTTTGATCTGAGGGCTCTGTGGTTACATGTGCAGAGTTCTGATCTGAGGGATCTGTGGTCACATGTGCAGAGTTTTGATCTGAGGGATCTGTGGTTACATGTGCAGAGTTTTGATCTGAGGGATCTGTGGTTACATGTACAGAGTTCTGATCTGAGGGATCTGTGGTTACATGTGCAGAGTTTTGATCTGAGGGATCTGTGGTTACATGTGCAGAGTTTTGATCTGAGGGATCTGTGGTTACATGTGCAGAGTTTTGATCTGAGGGATCTGTGGTTACATGTACAGAGTTCTGATCTGAGGGATCTGTGGTTACATGTGCAGAGTTTTGATCTGAGGGCTCTGTGGTTACATGTGCAGAGTTTTGATCTGAGGGATCTGTGGTTACATGTGCAGAGTTTTGATCTGTGGTTACATGTGCAGAGGTTTCAGATGAAACGCCTCCCTCGTCTAACAGCATTACAGACATCCCATCTGAGACTATTCTTACCGGCGTCCATGTTTGCATCACCGTCTAAACGCTATTACCAGAAAGAAAGAAAAAACGTGCTGTGTAAAATAATCAACAGAATCCAGAGAGGCAGTGGAGGGGATGGAGCCCACACAGAGGATTTAGACTCAGGGCTCAGGGCTTGTCCTTGGGGCAACATCGGAAAATTACAAGGTCTAGTCACGACTTTGAGAATTGAACAACCTGGATCAAGATGGGCAGCGGTGTTTTACACAACCAGCGTCCTTGCTTAGTTCATAAATAATTCCGGTCTCGGTGCGGCCGGGTCCCACAGTGGTTGAGCTTCTGTGCTGTACTGTACACAGAGGCCCTTCACACTGCTAAGGCCTCATCCCTCTCCTCTGTTCTTGTCCTCCTTGACCTGTCTGCTGCCTTCGATACAGTCAACCACCAAATCCTTCTTTCCACTCTGTCTGACCTCGGCATTTCAGGTTCTGCACTCTCCTGGTTTGCTTCCTACCTCTCGAACCGCTCATACCAGGTCTCATGGAGAGGGTCCCTCTCCAGATCCTGTCCTCTTACCACCGGTGTCCCCCAGGGCTCAGTCCTGGGCCCCTTACTTTTCCTTCTCTATATCAGATCTCTTGCCTATGTGATCTCTTCTCATGGCTTTTCTTATCACTGCTACGCTGATGACACCCAACTTTTCCTTTCCTTCCCCCCCCTCCGACACTCAAATCGAGGCTCGCATCTCTGCATGCCTCAAAGACATTGGCGACTGGATGTCTGCCCACCACCTCAAGCTCAACCTTGGTAAGACAGAGCTACTCTTCCTCCCAGGGAAAGACTGCCCTCTCGCAGATCTCTCCATCTCCATTGACAACACCACTGTACTTCCCTCCCAAACAGCTAAGAACCTTGGGGTGATCCTTGACAACCAGCTGTCTAGCTCAGCCAACATAGCTGCGACAGCACGCTCCTGTAGGTTCTCTCTCTACAACATTCGCAAAATCTGTCCCTTTCTCACAAGAGAAGCGACTCAACTCCTGGTCCAGTCTCTTGTCATCTCCCGCCTGGACTACTGCAACGTGCTCCTGGCCGGCCTACCTGCCACCGACATCCGACCGCTTCAGCTCATTCAGAACGCTGCAGCCCGTCTGGTATTCAACCAACCCAAATTCTCTCACGTCACTCCCCTCTTCCAGGACCTCCACTGGCTTCCCATCTCGGCCCGCATCAAATTCAAGACACTGGTACTGGCCTACAAGGCTGTACACCAGTCAGCTCCCCTGTACCTGCAATCTATGGTCAGGTTCCAAACCTCTCAGCGCTCCCTTCGCTCCTCCACCAGTGCAGGTCGCCTCGCCCCTCCTTCGCTACGGGGGCTCAAAAGTCACTCATCCCGATCTCGACTCTTCTCGTCCCTGGCACCTCAATGGTGGAACGAGCTTCCACCTTCGGTCAGGACAGCTGAATCACTGCCGATCTTTCGGAAAAGACTAAAGACTCACCTTTTCAGGCTCCATCTGGGCCCTTCTTGATCTAACTTTGTTCTCTCTCTTTCTAAAAAAAACTAACTCAAACTTGTACCACTAACCTAAACTTGTACCACTGTTCCTTCAGAAGTTGTAGTTGTCATAGACTGTGCTCCATAGTAGATTGCTCTATTGCTGACAAAAATGTGTTATTGTAAGTTGCTTTGGATAAAAGCGTCTGCCAAATGACGTAATGTAATGTAATGTAATGTACTGACGATGGTAATCTTGGTAGATCTTGGGCTGGGTTGGCCCCGCTGCTGCCCTCTCTCTGTGGGGTTTGGTAGTGTCAGACGGGATGTGCCGAGGTGGGCGGGGGAGCAGAGAGGACACGCCCCACAGGGACGTGGAGTCTCTTGAGGGGGTTTCTCCTCCGTGATCTGAGCCTCCCAGCAGCAGCATGGAGTGCTCTGGTGAGGAGCAGCCGTGGAGAGAGGAGAGAACATCAGGAGGAGAGAGTGCTCTGGTGAGGAGCAGCCGTGGAGAGAGGAGAGAACATCAGGAGGAGAGAGTGCTCTGGTGAGGAGCAGCCGTGGAGAGAGGAGAGATGGTCAGGAGGAGAGAGTGCTCTGCTGAGGAGCAGCCGTGGAGAGAGGAGAGATGGTCAGGAGGAGAGAGTGCTCTGGTGAGGAGCAGCCGTGGAGAGAGGAGAGAACATCAGGAGGAGAGAGTGAGTGCTCTGCTGAGGAGCAGCCGTGGAGAGAGGAGAGATGGTCAGGAGGAGAGACTGCTCTGCTGAGGAGCAGCCGTGGAGAGAGGAGAGAACATCAGGAGGAGATAGTGCTCTGCTGAGGAGCAGCCGTGGAGAGAGGAGAGATGGTCAGGAGGAGATAGTGCTCTGCTGAGGAGCAGCCGTGGAGAGAGGAGAGATGGTCAGGAGGAGAGAGTGCTCTGCTGAGGAGCAGCCGTGGAGAGAGGAGAGAACATCAGGAGGAGAGAGTGCTCTGGTGAGGAGCAGGCGTGGAGAGAGGAGAGAACATCAGGAGGAGAGAGTGAGTGCTCTGCTGAGGAGCAGCCGTGGAGAGAGGAGAGAACGTCAGGAGGAGAGAGTGAGTGCTCTGCTGAGGAGCAGCCGTGGAGAGAGGAGAGAACATCAGGAGGAGTGAGTGCTCTGCTGAGGAGCAGCCGTGGAGAGAGGAGAGAACGTCAGGAGGAGAGAGTGAGTGCTCTGCTGAGGAGCAGCCGTGGAGAGAGGAGAGAACGTCAGGAGGAGAGAGTGAGTGCTCTGCTGAGGAGCAGCCGTGGAGAGAGGAGAGAACATCAGGAGGAGTGAGTGCTCTGGTGAGGAGCAGCCGTGGAGAGAGGAGAGAACATCAGGAGGAGAGAGTGCTCTGCTGAGGAGCAGCCATGGAGAGAGGAGAGAACGTCAGGAGGAGAGAGTGAGTGCTCTGCTGAGGAGCAGCCGTGGAGAGAGGAGAGAACATCAGGAGGAGTGAGTGCTCTGGTGAGGAGCAGCCGTGGAGAGAGGAGAGAACATCAGGAGGAGAGAGTGCTCTGCTGAGGAGCAGCCATGGAGAGAGGAGAGAACGTCAGGAGGAGAGAGTGAGTGCTCTGCTGAGGAGCAGCCGTTGAGAGAGGAGAGAACGTCAGGAGGAGAGAGTGAGTGGGCGATGAAGCCGCATAAATATTACATCAAAAGGACTGAGCATCACGATGAAAAGATCTGCATAAATAAACTGTATGGGCTACGATTCACCTGCCCTACAGCACTCCCTCAGGTCAGCACTAGGGGGCTAAATGCCAAGGACATCATCTTTGCTTATCAGTGTGTGTGTGTGTGTGTGTGTGTGTGTGTGTGTGTGTGTGTGTGTGTGTGCGTGTGCGTGTGCGTGTGTGTGCGTGATGTGATTGCACAGTACTGTGTGCTTTGTGTGCAGTCAAATATGAAACTGTCAATCTCAATTGTCAGATATTAAATGTCATATTGCCGTACGGTCAATCTGTTCCATCACCCATGAGGGACACATTCAAGGTAGGAGCAGTAACTTCTTGTTCAATGGACTTAAACCGAGGAAGAAAAAGGTGATAGCTAACTGTTGCCATGGTTTCATCAGGCTCATCAGGCTTTTTGTAGGAACGCAAAGTCTGCTGCATGAGAAAAAAAAAGTGTGGAACGGTGCTAGCCAACATCCACATTCTGGTGAGGACTGAGACGAGCCAGCAGGCCAGAGGGTGATGGACAGGAGGACAGGGGACTAGTCTTCTGGCTGCTGAGGCAGACAGGAGGACAGGGGACTAGTCTTCTGGCTGCTGAGGCAGACAGAAGGACAGGGGACTAGTCTTCTGGCTGCTGAGGCAGACAGGAGGACAGGGGACTAGTCTTCTGGCTGCTGAGGCAGACAGAAGGACAGGGGACTAGTCTTCTGGCTGCTGAGGCAGACAGGAGGACAGGGGACTAGTCTTCTGGCTGCTGAGGCAGACAGAAGGACAGGGGACTAGTCTTCTGGCTGCTGAGGCAGACAGGAGGACAGGGGACTAGTCTTCTGGCTGCTGAGGCAGACAGGAGGACAGGGGACTAGTCTTCTGGCTGCTGAGGCAGACAGAAGGACAGGGGACTAGTCTTCTGGCTGCTGAGGCAGACAGGAGGACAGGGGACTAGTCTTCTGGCTGCTGAAGCAGACAGGAGGACAGGGGACTAGTCTTCTGGCTGCTGAGGCAGACAGAAGGACAGGGGACTAGTCTTCTGGCTGCTGAGGCAGACAGGAGGACAGGGGACTAGTCTTCTGGCTGCTGAGGCAGACAGGAGGACAGGGGACTATAGGGAGTGTGTCTCGGTGTCATGCTAACATAGTGCAGGGAAACAGCTGACCACATCGCTCTGGAAATATTATTGATCTGACCTGAGGTGCAAAACACAAAGACAATGACTTGATTCAGCTTCTCAATCTTTCCTAAATCTTTTCCCCTTTTTTTCAGGAAAATGCGTGTCTAAATCCTCATTAGAAAGACTTGTATGACTTTATCATAATACAGTGTAATGCTCTAAAAAGTACTGCTGTATTTTGAATTAATTTGCAGCATAAATTACTTGGTGGAATGGGTCCACCAAACAGTAGCTATCCTACATGTTTATTAATTTGGCGGGTTAGGGAATACAGGAGGAATGAGTCCAGTTTGGGAGTGAGGTGCACCTGCCAAATGAAGACAACGCAACTCATGTTTGAGGCCAAAAGTCTTCACTGACTCTGAGGCCATTTACACCTGGCGTTAACATGTGTTTTCTGTGATCAGATTGCAATCAGATTGTGTTTTATCACTTGAAAGTACAGGTGTAAACACCCCCAAAACACATTGAAGAAGGATTGCAATCTGATCGGCCAAACCACCTCTGGAGGTGGTCAGGGATGCATTGTGTACACATTGAACACAAGTGTAAATGCAATGTGTCCTCTCAATCTGGATACAGCAACTTTATGCGGATTGAGAGGACACCCATTTCTGCCATCAGATTGCAAACAGATTGCAATCTGATGGCAGAAAACGCATGTTAACGGCAGGTGTAAATTGCCTCACAGACTGTCAATGTGGATTGATTCACTGAAACTATCTAATGTACTAACTTACCTGTTAGGAACTGGTGTCACGCACACAACCGAACAGGAGCCTGAACTGGTGTCACGCACACAACCGAACAGGATCCTGAACTGGTGTCACGCACACAACCGAACAGGATCCTGAACTGGTGTCACGCACACAACCGAACAGGATCCTGAACTGGTGTCACGCACACAACCGAACAGGATCCTGAACTGGTGTCACGCACACAACCGAACAGGAGCCTGAACTGGTGTCACGCACACAACCGAACAGGATCCTGAACTGGTGTCATGCACACAGCCGAACAGGATCCTGAACTGGTGTCACGCACACAACCGAACAGGAGCCTGAACTGGTGTCACGCACACAACCGAACAGGATCCTGAACTGGTGTCACGCACACAGCCGAACAGGATCCTGAACTGGTGTCACGCACACAACCGAACAGGATCCTGAACTGGTGTCACGCACACAACCAAACAGGAACCTGAGCTGACATGTTGAGCTACATGAAGCATACAGTGCTCTGTGCATCTCTGTAAGTGCTGACCTCTCCCACTGAGAGAGCACAGTCACCTGCATCCCTCTCCTCAGCACCAGGCCTGCTTAGTTACAGCGTGTGTCTCTCTGAAAGCACACGCGTGTTGGAGCCCTACAGGGCAGCAGCTCATTTCATATCTCCAAACACAGCCAAGCTCACGGTGACATGAGAGGGGGATAAAAGACCATCATGTGTCTGGATTAACAAAATAAATAAATCATAATTTCATCAAGTGGCGATAAATACTTCCATGACCATAACAACTAGAACCCAACCGATATTATATATATTATCGGCCGATATTGGCCGATAACCGATATATCGGTATCGGCCGATATGTTGGCCGATATGCCGATATTTTCTTATTTTGTATTTTTTAAGTCATAGACAACATGTTGTGTATATTTGATCTTTTTTCTTAATTCAAGTTATATTTTATATTTGTTCTATTTGTGTTTTTGTATTTCTAGTTATTTATCATTATTAAATCCCCAGTTAAGTTTACTGTTTCATTGCATTGATGTCATTTTGGACAATAAAGTTGATTGATAAGCTGTGAAATATCCTGCCTACATTACATATCTCAAGTCATGTCAAGTCATATCTTTGTCAAGTGTTTGATATTTGAGGGATCATTGCAAAAACATTGTGTAATATAATGTGTATATATAATATAAGAATATCGGCCGATATATAGATATCGGAATTTTTGTACTCCCTAATATCGGTAACGGCACCGGCCTCATGAATCCAGTATTGGTCGGGTTCTAATAACAACACAGCATTTGATGACATGATGGCATAACGGTTTTTTGATCACCAAAGATGATCTGGCAGGAGGACACGTCTGGGTGTCTCCATGGCAGGAGGACACGTCTGGGTGTCTCCATGGCCAAAAATGTCAAAAGCAATCAGACACCGGGTCGTTTAAAAGCGTTGGCTTTTGTGCAGAGAGGGAAAATGCTGGAAAGCTGTTTGTAATGATCCCTGCTGAACCGTGCCACGCTGTAGGTGCTTAACAGTGATGAGCGCTACAATCAAGCTAATCAGAAATAATATGTGTTGAGTTGAGTGCCACTGCAGCTCACTGGTTCCCTCCGTGAGAGCTCATCGAAAGCGTGCTGGAACATCGCGGGCGGAACCGGTATTAGCGAGCAGCAGGGAGCGCGCGCGTGTCAGCTGCACGCCAGCAGTCCCATTACCAGGACCGGCTGTGTCAAAGCCCCAGAACAGAACCATCTGGCCCACGTTCTCCAGCTCTCCTGACACACCACTCATCATCATGCAGCCTCACATACAGCTGGAGCTGCTTTGCTGTAGACACAAAACGCCACTGATGTCCATCAACATTGAATAAGGAGCAATCTGGACCCGAGTTGAACTCAAAGATACCTCATCATAACTACTGAGCAGCAATGATGAGACAGTATTCAGTATCACCAGGAGAGTATCGCTGTCTGGTGAAGCAGCAGATGCTTCCTAGTGCCTCGTGAGACAGAGAGACTCTCTAGTTTCACTTGTTCGCCTGAGTCTGTGCAGAATGGCTTGAAGGCAGTGACATCTCTCTCTCTCAGCAGGATCTGAACAGCAATGTGAGACATGTATCCAGATCCTGTAGATCTGAACAGCAATGTGAGACATGTATTCAGATCCTGTAGATCTGAACAGCAATGTGAGACATGTATTCAGATCCTGTAGATCTGAACAGCAATGTGAGACATGTATTCAGATCCTGTAGATCTGAACAGCAATGTGAGACATGTATTCAGATCCTGTAGATCTGAACAGCAATGTGAGACATGTATTCAGATCCTGTAGATCTGAACAGCAATGTGAGACATGTATTCAGATCCTGTAGATCTGAACAGCAATGTGAGACATGTATTCAGATCCTGTATGCATCAAACCATCACACATATTAGCCATGTGAAGCTGCTGGATATACTTCCTGTGTGGGGCGTCAGTGTGTTGTGACAGAGCGTTACCAACGGGCCCTAAACAATAACAGGGCAACTGTAGTTTGACACTGGCCCCCTAGGGAGAAGAGAGGGAACTGCCATCATATAAAAAATGCTCTTACGTTCATACAGAACCAACAGTGCTGATTGGACGCCGGTCCCATGCGGACAGCAAACCAACAGTGCTGATTGGACGCCGTCTTCTGCGGTGAAAAATACGCTGGCATCAGTCGCTCGCTGTTCAACGCTGATTGGCTGCCGTGTGAGAGTGAGTCAAGGATCACACTGGCTTGGAACAAACCGCTGGTTTATTGTGTGGCAACAAACCGCATTGACAGCCTGACAGCTGACATTAAGTGAAGTCTGTCCTACCGGAATGGAGCTCGCATTAGGAGCACGCTGATAGGCTTAGCTTGTAAACAATGACGGTGGCTCGTAGTGGACAAACAGCATGACATTGCGTAACGTTATATCCCCCACATGTCCGTCAATTCATGTGCCTGTTGATGAGCGATTTAAACAGAGCGACAGAGCGATTCCAAAGGGTTGAATCAAGCGACAGAGCGAAAAATAAATATCTCGGTGTGAACACAGCTTAAGACTGCTTTATAGAACATCCGCAGAATACGACGGGCACCTATTTAACAATTCATGTCCCCAAAATGACAAAAATATATATTTTATTGTATTGTTGTTATATCAAAAATCGAATCACTTTTACTTCCTGGAAGATGAAAAATCTTTAGTGCTCAGGTGACGTGTGTAGCTACAGTAGCCTACATGCCAAATTCCAAATGATAAAACCCTCACAGATTTTTGAACAATCGTGGCCCTCTGCCCCGCCCATCAGATAGAACTGCCTCTCTCTCCCTAACTAACTACCGTATCCCTATAGACACGCCTCCCTGCGTGATGTCCCACCAGCATATCCTGTTTCAACAGGAAATACATTCAAATATGCTCTCAAAACGCACTTTCAAAATGTGGGCGTGTGTGTAGTGTGTGTCTGTGTGTCAGTGCAGTTGCGTGTGTGTGTGTGTGTGTCTGTGTGTCAGTGCAGTTGCGCGTGTCAGTGTCTTTTTGGGTACCTTGACCCTGCTGACAGCCTCCTGGGCCTGCATCATGCGTATGTTCTTGGAGGGGTTCCTCTCCGACAGCAGCTGAGTGGAGCCCAGGTAGTTCGCAGCGAAGATGATCCCATCAATCAGGTCCTCTGGTTCACACGGGCCTGGGACTGGGCCAGGGAGAGGAAGAGACAACAGGCTGATTAATGGAGGAGAAGGACAGAGGGCTGTTAGGTTGAGATGAATGGGCGCAGGGTGCAGAGGGCATAGTAATAACCCACAGTACATGTGCTGTGTGGATAAACAGAGCGCTGGGCTTGATGGGAGACACCGGGAACAGGGTGGGAGGGGGACGAGCAGCAAGATGGCCGCTCGCTGGTGGTGTGTGAGAGAGAGGCGGGGGCTGAGGAAGGTGCAGTGCAGGCGGGAGGGAGGGAGGCAGGGAGGGAGGGAGGCAGGCAGGGAGGGAGGCAGGGAGGGAGGCAGGGAGGCAGGGAGGGAGGGAGGGAGGGAGGCAGGGAGGGAGGCAGGGAGGGAGGCAGGCAGGGAGGGAGGCAGGGAGGGAGGCAGGGAGGGAGGCAGGGAGGGAGGGAGGCAGGGAGGGAGGGAGGGAGGCAGGGAGGGAGGGAGGGAGGCAGGGAGGGAGGCAGGGAGGGAGGCAGGGAGGGAGGGAGGCAGGCAGGGAGGGAGGCAGGGAGGGAGGCAGGGAGGGAGGCAGGGAGGGAGGCAGGGAGGCAGGCAGGGAGGGAGGCAGGGAGGGAGGGAGGCAGGCAGGGAGGGAGGCAGGGAGGGAGGGAGGGAGGCAGGGAGGGAGGCAGGGAGGGAGGGAGGGAGGCAGGGAGGGAGGCAGGGAGGGAGGCAGGCAGGGAGGGAGGCAGGGAGGGAGGGAGGGAGGCAGGGAGGGAGGCAGGGAGGGAGGCAGGGAGGGAGGCAGGGAGGGAGGGAGGCAGGCAGGGAGGGAGGCAGGGAGGGAGGGAGGCAGGGAGGGAGGGAGGGAGGCAGGGAGGGAGGCAGGGAGGGAGGGAGGGAGGGAGGCAGGGAGGGAGGCAGGGAGGGAGGGAGGGAGGGAGGCAGGGAGGGAGGCAGGGAGGGAGGCAGGGAGGGAGGGAGGCAGGCAGGGAGGGAGGCAGGGAGGGAGGCAGGGAGGGAGGCAGGGAGGCAGGCAGGGAGGGAGGGAGGCAGGCAGGGAGGGAGGCAGGGAGGGAGGGAGGGAGGCAGGGAGGGAGGCAGGGAGGGAGGGAGGGAGGCAGGGAGGGAGGCAGGGAGGGAGGCAGGCAGGGAGGGAGGCAGGGAGGGAGGGAGGGAGGCAGGGAGGGAGGCAGGGAGGGAGGCAGGGAGGGAGGGAGGCAGGCAGGGAGGGAGGCAGGGAGGGAGGGAGGGAGGCAGGGAGGGAGGCAGGGAGGGAGGCAGGGAGGGAGGGAGGGAGGCAGGGAGGGAGGGAGGGAGGGAGGCAGGGAGGGAGGCAGGGAGGGAGGGAGGCAGGCAGGGAGGGAGGCAGGGAGGGAGGGAGGCAGGGAGGGAGGCAGGGAGGGAGGCAGGGAGGGAGGCAGGCAGGGAGGGAGGCAGGGAGGGAGGGAGGGAGGCAGGGAGGGAGGCAGGGAGGGAGGGAGGGAGGCAGGGAGGGAGGGAGGGAGGCAGGGAGGGAGGCAGGGAGGGAGGCAGGGAGGGAGGGAGGCAGGCAGGGAGGGAGGCAGGGAGGGAGGCAGGGAGGGAGGCAGGGAGGGAGGCAGGGAGGCAGGCAGGGAGGGAGGCAGGGAGGGAGGGAGGCAGGCAGGGAGGGAGGCAGGGAGGGAGGGAGGGAGGCAGGGAGGGAGGCAGGGAGGGAGGGAGGGAGGCAGGGAGGGAGGCAGGGAGGGAGGCAGGCAGGGAGGGAGGCAGGGAGGGAGGGAGGGAGGCAGGGAGGGAGGCAGGGAGGGAGGCAGGGAGGGAGGCAGGGAGGGAGGGAGGCAGGCAGGGAGGGAGGCAGGGAGGGAGGGAGGCAGGGAGGGAGGGAGGGAGGCAGGGAGGGAGGCAGGGAGGGAGGCAGGGAGGGAGGGAGGCAGGCAGGGAGGGAGGCAGGGAGGGAGGCAGGGAGGGAGGCAGGGAGGCAGGCAGGGAGGGAGGGAGGCAGGCAGGGAGGGAGGCAGGGAGGGAGGGAGGGAGGCAGGGAGGGAGGCAGGGAGGGAGGGAGGGAGGCAGGGAGGGAGGCAGGGAGGGAGGCAGGCAGGGAGGGAGGCAGGGAGGGAGGGAGGGAGGCAGGGAGGGAGGCAGGGAGGGAGGCAGGGAGGGAGGGAGGCAGGCAGGGAGGGAGGCAGGGAGGGAGGGAGGGAGGCAGGGAGGGAGGCAGGGAGGGAGGCAGGGAGGGAGGGAGGGAGGCAGGGAGGGAGGGAGGGAGGGAGGCAGGGAGGGAGGCAGGGAGGGAGGCAGGGAGGGAGGCAGGGAGGGAGGGAGGCAGGCAGGGAGGGAGGCAGGGAGGGAGGGAGGGAGGGAGGCAGGGAGGGAGGCAGGGAGGGAGGCAGGGAGGGAGGGAGGCAGGCAGGGAGGGAGGCAGGGAGGGAGGGAGGCAGGGAGGGAGGCAGGGAGGGAGGCAGGGAGGGAGGGAGGCAGGCAGGGAGGGAGGCAGGGAGGGAGGGAGGGAGGCAGGGAGGGAGGCAGGGAGGGAGGCAGGGAGGGAGGGAGGGAGGCAGGGAGGGAGGCAGGGAGGGAGTCAGGGAGGGAGGGAGGCAGGGAGGGCGGAGATGAATCTGCTTCTGTGATATGTAGATGTGGACTGGAACACACCACCTCAGGGACACAATGCACTGTCATGATCTGAGGAACAGAGAGGCAGCCAAGCCTCTGTTCTCGCACATCATTAGGTCGAGCATCTGCCCAGAGACAGAAGCTCTCAAGATTCATCTCAAAGCTGTAACGGGGGGCCAGACCAAGAGCGATGCAATCCTTGGGATCAGTCGATGCAATTAGGATCTTTTGATTGCATCACCCAGCGGGGTGTAGAGGCGGGTTCACTCACCGTCCACGAAGCTGGGGAACGACGCCCCCTTCTTTGTCGGCTGCAAAACAAAAACAGACCATGATGATGGATGAGGATCCACACACTCCCCAATGACAAAGAAACCAATCAAGAACATACGACAAGACCACAAACATGGCGACACAGGTCAAACTCGTGGTCAAAGTCAAAGTCGGAACTCCAATGTCAATTTAAACTGTGATTAGGCCAAGAACTGCGACTTTCCTTAATCTGGACCCATCATGTGGCTTAGATAGAAGATCACTGACACCATATGCAAGATATTAACATTAATAACATGATATTATCTCTCTGGATGCAGGGGAGGCTGAACCCCGGGCAGAGATGAGTACATTTAAAAAGGGGGGCAGAATCAGGGGTGTGGTCAGGAACAAAAAAGGCAGGAAACAAGTGATTATAGATCAATAATCAGTATAGATCATTATAGATCAATAATCATTAGAGATCATTATAGATCAATAATCATTATAGATCAATAATCCTATAACGTGACACTTGATTGGGTTCTCTCTTCACCTGTCCTCCCTCCAGGGACGTCAGAGTGCAGCTTCAGCAACAGAACAGCCACCCTGAAGCTGGTAGGGATTTAAATGTCTTGCACCAGAATGCTTCAGCCGGGAGGATGTCTGCCTTGAATGGGCCTAAAACTTACTGCCTCAAAAATGAGCTATTTTTTTCACTTTATAATAAAAAATAATAATAATAAAATAAATAATAAAACAAATAATAAATAATAAATAAATAAATAAATAAATAAATAAATAAATATTTTTTATTTTTCACTTAATATTTTCTTTCTTTTTTTATACAATTTCTTGTATTTGGGCCTTCATGAGCGTCCCGCGTCTCTCTATTGTCGCACGCTGTGCAGCTTCAGTGGATCGCTCGGGTTCGAGTGTTCTGCACGAGGGCACACCAACAGTAGGTGTGTGCAGAGAGATGGAGGAAGCTGGAGGAGGAGGAGGAGACAGCTGCTGCAGAGAGAGAGAGCTGTTAATTAACAGCTCGTCTCTGAGTGTCTCGTGTGAGCAGAGAAAACCCAGGCTGAGTGGGTTTGTGTGTCGAGATACAAACACTCATCCTGCTGCTGCTGCCTTCTCTGACCTGCTCACCACTACATGTTGGACACATTCCACACCCCCCTGGGCAGGAAGTGTGGGGGCGGAGCCTGAACAGGAAAGATCCAGCGCAGACATCGGGGTGAAAAATGGCCCTCATAAAACAGTCAGGAGACACACTGCTCAATTAGCAGTGACGCTCTCTCGCCGTGAACAGGAGGACATGAGCTGAGGTTGTAATTACACGTATTACTCACGTACTCAGACAGTGTCTCTCTCTCTCTCTCTCTCTTGCGCACGACTAAACAATATAATCTGTCTCACATGTAACATCTAGGCCTCGCGTGAAGGCGAAACGAAGGACTACTGCAACACAGAATCCAGCATTCTCTTACCTCTGGTACATTGTTGTTCTCTAGGGGAACGTTGAGGTCGGAGCGTTGCTGTTTTCTGGGTTGCTCTGCGCCGTTGCTCACCTGGCAAGTCAACAGAGGACAGGTGTGAGCAGAATACAATACAATACAATACAATACAAGACAATAGAATAGATGAAGAGTCATTCAGCACAAATGGATTTGACACAAGTCGATCACAAGCAGCATCGCTTGTGATCGCTCTTCTTTCTGTTTCTGATGCTGGCTGATTGGAATGGCTCGTAGATGTTTGAATTGATGCAGCAGTCATGTGACTTAAAGGTGAGTTGGTCATGTGACTTAAAGTCGAGCTGAACCCAAAAATGACTTTTCTTTTCTTTTAGTTCAAATACCTGGGTATGCAGTGCACCTATTTAATGGTGTATGCAAAAAAAATCACAACAATCTAATTCCTTTAGTTTTTCACACTTTTTCACATCAAAAGTTCATTTTTCAAGATTTAATTGATAACACTAATCTACAGTTTGTCGACGTCACCTAGTACTATGAAATTTCTACCCCATTTCAACCAATCATATCACGACATGTAGCTGTCAAACAAATCTTCATTTCAGGATAATTTTCTCTTTCCAAATTAAGTAGAAAATGGCGCCTAGTGCCTGTCATCTGGCAGAATTCCTATCCCATAAACTAACTACTAACTTGTATGAAACATGAACAAAAAACAAAAACTATAATCTCTAAGAATGCAAAGAAATGTAACTGGCTCGTTAAAACGCGCATTCCAGGAATATCGTATTTACAGAAATAGCGTAAAAGGTGCACGCTTGAGAGCGTGGTAGTCAGGGGTCTCCCCTCGGAGATTTCAGGCGGGCGGGCAGCACCCATGCATCGGATTGTCCGCTCGCTCCGCACGAAGCAGGTGGCTGCCTGGTACTCCGCGGATCCCACTCGCGTAGCACGACAACACGCTGCCTGAATCCCACTCGATTTGCGGGTGGAACACGCCATGATTGACCAATGCCAAAGCCAGTCGACAGAATTGTCAAATCAAATCATCGACACGTATATCTCAATTTGTTTTCAGTCTCCGACGCTCGTGCTATTGCATTCACCTCCGGTTCACTTCGACTTTAAAGGTTGAGTTGGTCTGCTATGAACATGTGCTTGTAATGTGAAGATCTTCTGGCCTCTAATGAAGATGGCCTCTGCCTGCCTGGTTTGGTTGAATGACTTCTTTTGTTTGACGTCTTCACCTAAAACAACAACAGAAACCTCTGAAAGGAGAATTGTTCAAGAAGATCACGAGGAGCTGGGTGCTGATGGTGGAGCGAGCTGGTGCTGCTGTCAACTGTACGCTCTGCCGTTTATAATACTCTTTATACTCTTTGTTCTGTTGTCTCATCACAAACATGGAGGCTCCAGACACAACGTGCACCACGAAGGCTACAGCTTTTGTTAGAGAGGACGCAATCAGAGGTATTCTCCGGCCTAGACAGCCATCTTGTAGCCCCTCTTGCAACAACTCTCAACATTTCATTGTATAATATATGACTCGCTGAAATGAAATACTCCTGCTAATGAAACGTCTTCCTCTCTGGCATGTTAGTAATGAGTCGTATGAAGGTGAAATTCAAAGAACTGCTGTTGTGCATCTGGATCGTGGAATTGAAATGAATGAGCACAGACATGACATTACTGGCCCTCTCTCCAAACACAGAGCTGCTGCAGCCAAAGTCTGGATCAGTATTCAGCGTGTTGCCCGACTCAGTTGTGCAAACAGTCATTAAATTAATCAGATTAATCTTATTTGACGGAATGGAAAGGTAATCCTTTCCGCTCTACAAAGGTGCATCCGTGTAGTAGAGGAAGACCTTGTATCTACAGTCTGCACAAGCCTGCACCATTATCAAATCAGACATTTTTCATGTCTGAGCAATCATGTTTTTATTAAAAATTGTATTTGATTAATAAACGTTTGTTCCCAGTACTGCAAGTGTTGGAATATAGTTAATAGAATAGAAATAATGATATTGAGCTATCATGAAACACAATTCTGTAAAAACAAAAAACAAAAAAAAAAATCTCAAATGCCAAAAGCACAAAATACGAATTGAGAATATTATTTTAGGAGTAGCGTTTTAGCAAGCTTTATACCATGCAAATCAATGCGATGATGATGAACATCAATTTGTTTAGTTTACTGTATATGACTTTGCATATGTTAGCAGATATCGTTATAAAGCGATATTGAAATCATTTATTTCAATTATCTTGACGTTAATTGTGTGTGTATCGCTGAGCCATAGCTACATATAGCATGTTTATGTCAATACATCACCTCCACATTGGGTTAAATGGGAAATGTGGCCGTGGGCTCATTTGTTTACGGTGATTATACATCACAATTAATTGAACTGATGAGTGAAAATGCTGCACGTAGCACATTTTCAAAATGAAAATACTTGCACAGTGTACAGTGCAATGTAACGCTGCTTTCATCCAACACATCATATACCAAGACGACATGTGCAGCAAAGTAAGGACGCTCTGTGAGCAGTAAAGCTTGAATTATGCTCACCCTGCCGTGAAGGGCGCGGGGGTGGAGCGAGGGCCGGGCGCGTCAAATGACGTAAATTTGTTGGCCGTGGTTATTCGCTAGGTCCGTCGGGCGCTCGCCTTGTGCATGATTTTTTTTCTAACAGCGCGAGCAGCGCACGGCTTCTCTCCAAACATGTCCGCTTTCAAGCCACTGAGCCCTGAACACTGGGCTGTGTTTTCGCCACATTTCTTGACCCCATGTGGTAGGCTATAAACTTTGATTTGCAACTGTTCGTTTTTAGTCATTTCACCAAGTAAATGTGTTGTGTTGAGAGCATTATTGAGAGAGATTAAAAGCATCACAGAGTAGGCAATCAGGGCTGAGAAGTAAAACGGCTATTCAGTAAAAACAAGTTTGGTGATTCCTTCATGTGCTGATGTGGGGTCGTTTGAGAGTGAAAGCGCACTCAGTACTGCACATAATAGCGTTTAATTGCGACTTTTCCACGGGCTGTTCTCACTATTTACCATTGTACAATACATGCTGATCACTTTCTGAGTATAATGGCATCAACCCCAGCGCGGGGTCTGCACGGAGACTCGCGGGGCCCCACCCCCAACGAGCTTGGTCGAGTATAATTCAGCCTTTAAGCGTTCATCACGACGGAACATTGCATCTGATAACACAGGACTGAATGAGTGAGAGTGCGAGTCATCAGACTCTACGCGGTGTCGTAGAGTCTGACCCACTTCACTGCTACCAAAGTGCCACACACAGAGAACGCACGCACATGTCCACACTGCGGAGCAGGTGTGTGTCAGCACTCAGCAGCATGCTGCTGCCCGCAGGAGATACACTCGCTCTCCTCCTCTCACCATCTGACTTCTAAGATGTGTGTGTGTGTGTGTGTGTGTGTGTGTGTGTGTGTGTGTGTGTGTGTTTCTAGGTCGGTGAGAGGGGGAGATCTCAAGGTGGCATAGTGGTGAGAAGGCTCCATATTCTCTGTATGCCAATAACTCATCTCTATCTGCTTTGCCACAAATCTAATTTTAATCATGTCCAATGGCAGAGTCTTAAAATAGCCTGGCTATACATGTCCTGTATAGCCTCTGACTGTATTGTGTCTTAAAATAGCCTGGCTATACATGTCCTGTATAGGCTCTGACTGTATTGTCTCTTAAAATAGCCTGGCTATAGACCTTATTCGATTGACGTCACTCACGTACGGGCACGCTAGCCGCCGTTAGCGTTACCTGTATCGTTCCAATTGTGTTCGGATGGTGACCTGCGTTAGGCATGGCTGTAGTAATGACAGCAATAAAGTCCCCGTGGTTTGTTTCTATCTCTACCGTCCACAGACGTGAAGGGAGCGAGACTGGTGATACGTCAGCAGCACAGGAGATGTGTGGATAGTTGGGAGAGACAGGTGAAACTTTCTGACAGCTCCTCACAGCACTGTTCACCTCGTTTTTTCTTTTGTTTATTTATTACAGGCATTAACGGCAGCATACAAACAACAACTCTGGGTTTTTTATTGCTGTCATTACCATCGCTATTTTGTAATGGAACAGAAACGACAATAAGGCCGCCCGTTACTATAGTTGTCAGCTGCAGGACGGTATGTCAACAATATGGCGCTGTCCGGAGTTAGCGAATAAGGTCTATACATCTCCTGTATAGGCTCTGACTGTATTGTCTGCACTCTTTTCTTCATTCAGGCTCACTCCCGAAATTCCCTCAAGCATTTTTTCACCCTCCATTTCATCCTCGTGCTTTTCTCTGTAAAGAAAAAAATGATAAAAAATAAAGTAGTGGTGCAGTACTTTCCTGATTCCTTGTGATCTAGCAGTTTGATGGTCCTACTCCCTGATTCCTTGTGATCGAGCAGTTTGATGGTCCTACTTCCCTGATTCCTTGTGATCGAGCAGTTTGATGGTCCTACTCCCTGATTCCTTGTGATCTAGCAGTTTGATGGTCCTACTTCCCTGATTCCTCGTGATCTAGCAGTTTGATGGTCCTACTTCCCTGATTCCTTGTGATCTAGCAGTTTGATGGTCCTACTTCCCTTATTCCTCGTGATCTAGCAGTTTGATGGTCCTACTTCCCTGATTCCTCGTGATCTAGCAGTTTGATGGTCCTACTTCCCTGATTCCTCATGATCTAGCAGTTTGATGGTCCTACTTCCCTGATTCCTCGTGATCTAGCAGTTTGATGGTCCTACTTCCCTGATTCCTCGTGATCTAGCAGTTTGATGGTCCTACTTCCCTGATTCCTTGTGATCTAGCAGTTTGATGGTCCTACTTCCCTGATTCCTTGTGATCGAGCAGTTTGATGGTCCTACTTCCCTGATTCCTTGTGATCGAGCAGTTTGATGGTCCTACTCCCTGATTCCTTGTGATCTAGCAGTTTGATGGTCCTACTCCCTGATTCCTTGTGATCTAGCAGTTTGATGGTCCTACTTCCCTGATTCCTCGTGATCTAGCAGTTTGATGGTCCTACTTCCCTGATTCCTTGTGATCTAGCAGTTTGATGGTCCTACTTCCCTTATTCCTCGTGATCTAGCAGTTTGATGGTCCTACTTCCCTGATTCCTCGTGATCTAGCAGTTTGATGGTCCTACTTCCCTGATTCCTCATGATCTAGCAGTTTGATGGTCCTACTTCCCTGATTCCTCGTGATCTAGCAGTTTGATGGTCCTACTTCCCTGATTCCTCGTGATCTAGCAGTTTGATGGTCCTACTTCCCTGATTCCTTGTGATCTAGCAGTTTGATGGTCCTACTTCCCTGATTCCTTGTGATCTAGCAGTTTGATGGTCCTACTTCCCTGATTCCTCGTGATCTAGCAGTTTGATTGTTCTACTTCCCTGATTCCTCGTGATCTAGCAGTTTGATGGTCCTACTTCCCTGATTCCTTGTGATCTAGCAGTTTGATGGTCCTACTTCCCTGATTCCTTGTGATCTAGCAGTTTGATGGTCCTACTTCCCTGATTCCTTGTGATCTAGCAGTTTGATGGTCCTACTTCCCTGATTCCTCGTGATCTAGCAGTTTGATGGTCCTACTTCCCTGATTCCTCGTGATCTAGCAGTTTGATGGTCCTACTTCCCTGATTACTTGTGATCTAGCAGTTTGAGACGTCCTACTTCCCTGATTCCTTGTGAGCTAGCAGTTTGATGGTCCTACTTCCCTGATTCCTTGTGAACTAGCAGTTTGATGGTCCTACTTCCCTGATTCCTTGTGAACTAGCAGTTTGATGGTCCAACACCAAACATGTTTGGGCCAGATCTACTAACATGTTGCAATTCCAGGCACACCAAACATAATTGTGGGTGAAACCGGTGCCAACAAGGTATCCTATTTATATTATAAAAGGGAGCATGTGGGCAATGTTTGTTCTCTCTCTGTTTCAATTTTTGGCAATTTATGAAGAAGAAAATAAGCTAATTTGAAATGCTTATAATTAGTGTTGGTTGTTGATGTGGTTTTTGTAGGAGCTGCTGTGTCGGCCTGATTGCTGATAACCATCACCTGTGTGTGACTGATTCAGCTTACTTGCCACTGATGCACACTGAAGAAGGCCACTGGACCCAAACGTCTGTGCAAAGGCAATACAAATGTAAAAAGTGATTGGAGTGCTGTCCTGGATCAATTCCTTTCCTGGTATGGTCTTAAATTCCATTCACATCGCGTTTACTGCCAACTCCCATAAAGCCTCTCTTGATGTTGCACCTAGGTACTCATAGAACGTTAAGCAGGTAGAACATCTGCCCTGAGGGGGGCTTCAAGTCTACAGCATGGGAGGACTGTTCAAACCATGCCCTCTTTGAACTCTAACTACTCTTTCATACTTTGTACTACAAACTCCATTCAAACTTTAAACGGGTCGCCACTTACAGTACTTTATCACTTTAATTCAGCTTTTTGACATTTTTTGAGAAATCACAAATTAAGTTTTATTCTTTATAGCAGTTATCAAACCTGATGATTTTGTTTCATTTCTTGATATGCCCTCTGCGGTGCATTGGTAGATGTTGAACTGTACATTTTGTGTTAACTCCTACCTGCAAGCAAAGCTTCCCGTCTGGGATAAAAAAAAAAGTGTTGAACTCAAGTGAACCTTTCCCCCTTCCAAAATGAGCTCACCTGCTCCACCTGCGACCATCTCTGCCTGTCTTCGGGAGAGCGCGGGTGCACCTTGAAGCCCCTCTGGAGCTCGGGGTTGTTGTGGCGTGTGGCGGGCAGGTTGAGGGACTTGGGCCTGCTGTCATGGCGGTGGTGAGGCGGCGGGTAGGGCGCTGCGTCCGGCTTGGCGTGGGAGTAGTCGCCCGGCACGGGGTCCTGCGCCAGCTCCTCTGGGCTCTGGTCGGTGCCACTGCTTAGACTTCCCATGCTCATACTCATCTTGATCTCGGCGACAATTTGGTCAATGTCCTCCTCTGCCTCCTCGCCGGTCTCCCCCTCGACCACCAGCACCTTGCGGCCGCGGTACGGAGACACCCGCACTGAGTTCCCATTGTCCTCCGGGGCGTAGTAGTCTCCAGTGTAGGCCCGTCCGTGTCGGTCCTCCTCCTCCTCGCCCTCCTCATCTTCCTCCTCGTTGGGGCAGTACTCCTCGCTCTCCGCCTCCTCCTCTTCCTGACCAGGGACGTGCCGGGGAGTGTCCTGCAGGTTGGGCTGGTGGTGATGGTGGTGGTGTGGATGGTCCAGGATGGGTTCCGGCCGTCCGTTGTATATTTGTTCATCGGGGTCTTGCTCCACCACCTCACAGCGAACCTCCCCGTCTCCCTCAGCCCACTCCTCCACCCTGTGCCTCTCCCGCCCCGCCCACTCCTCCTCTCTGACTGGCCCCTCCCCTCGCCACTCCTCCCTCACCTCTCCTTCTCCCTCGCTCCACTCCTCCCTCACCACCACCGCCTCCTCCTCTCTCCACTCCTCCCTCACCTCCCCTTCTCCCTCTCTCCACTCCTCCCTCACCTCCCCTTCTCCCTCTCTCCACTCTTCCCTCACCTCCCCTTCTCCCTCTCTCCACTCTTCCCTCACCTCCCCTTCTCCCTCTCTCCACTCCTCCCTCACCTCCCCTTCTCCCTCTCTCCACTCCTCCCTCACCTCCCCTTCTCCCTCTCTCCACTCCTCCCTCACCTCCCCTTCTCCCTCTCTCCACTCCTCCCTCACCTCCCCTTCTCCCTCTCTCCACTCCTCCCTCACCTCCCCTTCTCCCTCTCTCCACTCCTCCCTCACCTCCCCTTCTCCCTCTCTCCACTCCTCCCTCACCTCCCCTTCTCCCTCTCTCCACTCCTCCCTCACCTCCCCTTCTCCCTCTCTCCACTCCTCCCTCACCTCCCCTTCTCCCTCTCTCCACTCCTCCCTCACCTCCCCTTCTCCCTCTCTCCACTCTTCCCTCACCACCTCCTCCTCCTCTCTCCACTCCTCCCTCACCTCCCCTTCTCCCTCTCTCCACTCTTCCCTCACCACCTCCTCCTCCTCTCTCCACTCCTCCCTCACCTCCCCTTCTCCCTCTCTCCACTCCTCCCTCACCTCCCCTTCTCCCTCTCTCCACTCCTCCCTCACCTCCCCTTCTCCCTCTCTCCACTCTTCCCTCACCACCTCCTCCTCCTCTCTCCACTCCTCCCTCACCTCCCCTTCTCCCTCTCTCCACTCCTCCCTCACCTCCCCTTCTCCCTCTCTCCACTCCTCCCTCACCTCCCCTTCTCCCTCTCTCCACTCCTCCCTCACCTCCCCTTCTCCCTCTCTCCACTCTTCCCTCACCACCACCACCTCCTCCTCTCTCCACTCTTCCCTCACCTCCCCTTCCCCCTCCTCGCCTTCCACCCAATCGTCCTCCCTTGCCTCCCGGTCCCCCTCTGCCTCCTCAACCCACTCCTCCACAGCCTCCTGGCATTCGTTGGTGTGGGCTCCCCCTGTGGGCTGGGTGGTGTCGGTGCCGTCCCCCTGGCTGTGGCTGTGGTTGCAGTCCCCCTGGCTGCTGCAGTCCCCCTGGCTGTGGCTGTGATTACAGTCCCCCTGGCTGCTGCAGTCCATCCCCTCCAGGTAGCTGTCGTCCTCGGGACAGTAGCGGATGTAGTAAGTCACGCCCTCGTCCTCCTCTGCCAGACCTGGAGGTTAATTCATAATCACACACAAACACGTTGCTCAAAGAATGATCATTCAGAGCTCTCACTCGTGTCTTCCTGCTTCTTTTACACTGCACTGTGTGTACAGTGTTAAGCCCCTTCTAAACATGCAGTGGAATCCGGATTATAACCAGCTCCTAGCCGGTTGGTCTGCATGTTTAGAAACAATTAGCCGCCTTATGCGCACTCCCGCAAGTGCGGATCATGACCATCTGAGCCCATAGTATAGGATCCGCATTATTGGAAAAGCGGCTGTTGTTTAACACTGGCAGCTCATGATCCAGATCATGTAGCTGTTCTGTCTGAGTGGGCGGGTGGTGGCACTTTACAAACCATTAATGTCCCAGTGATCATTATTTTCATGAATGGAGTTACGTGGCTGGATTATTTGGAAGAGAGCCAAATTAGGTGAGTAAACAAGTAAAAGTTGAAGCGTTTCTTTGTCCCCCATCTGCCAGTTTAAAAATGCAACAAGGAGATGATAGCCTACTACTAGAGTTGCCGATCTTGACCTCAGTCAGATCGTCAATCGCCACCCTTTGACATCGCCAATACACGATGTCATCGTGCAAGCACATGGCCAATTAATATGGACATTAACATCCATATTAATTAGCCATGTGCTTCAGCTGCGCTCGGGTACTTTGCTAACTTAGCATCGATGCTAGTGGGACTTACCCAGCTATCGTCAATGCCTGCTTACTGCTGCTTGCTGGTAATCTTAATCCCATGTCAGAAAAAGGCTCCAGATTTGTCGCTAACGTTAGTCTCTTCTGAGAAAGATTGTCTCCAGGAGGGTCTGAAAAGTTGTCTCGAGTTGGATGCAGCCAAGTATTGTGAGACAGTGTTGTGACTGTGAGCGTCCAATCTAACACAGCTGCGGAGAGGAGCTGACTGACTGACAGCCTATATCGAGACATAGGCCTAGCCTAACTTTTGTGGGGAGAAATAAATTGAAAACTAGTCAGATATGACTTGAATGGCACTTGTAAAATAAATCACCCACAGTGATTGACGACGGTGCGACCACTATTTTGACTGGGCGGCTTTTGGCCGATATAACAAAGGCAAGCGCTCATTTTTGGCACATTGCCACCCCTCGTTATTGCCTGAATGGTCGGAATGGATCCTCCGTTAAAACGGCATGTTTTTGAATGGAGTTTGGTTAACGATTTGCTGAAGCTGTTTCCATATCACATTTCTTGTTATCGATACACGCTACCACACCCCCTCCCCCCGCCCACTGGCAGAGAGAATACGGACCATTTCCAGCTGTTTCTAAACACAGACTCCTCATGTCTAGAAAGGTCAAACCGGAAAATATCCTGCTCTGGCTAGCCGGACATGATCCAGACTTCATGTTTAGAAGAGGTTACTGTTACTGTAATTGAGTAGCCTTTTTCGGCCCTTGTACTTGAATCTGTAATGATACTTGTATTTACAGTGAGTAGGTTTTTGCCTAAGTATTGCACTTAAACGCTACATTTTAAATCAAATCCATGACATACTGTAGTATCATGTGGGCTCTCCATAAGCATCAGAAACTGGACCATGGTAAATTGGCAGTGAGAGTCAGAGAAGAGAGAGAGAAGAGAACAGAAGTCTGCCTTTACTTTGTTTCTGCACTATATTTTGCAATTTTGTTTGAACTCTGACCTCTCATCCGATTAGAGTAGAGATCACAAGAGAATCAAGATCACATGTAACAAGCTGTTTTTTGTAAAAAGGAACTCACACTTTACACTGGTAATTTTACATCTTTTTGGCTTTTGGCCGATATAACAAAGGCAAGCGCTCATTTTTGGCACATTGCCACCCCTCGTTATTGCCTGAATGGTCGGAATGGATCCTCCGTTAAAACGGCATGTTTTTGAATGGAGTTTGGTTAACGATTTGCTAAAGCTGTTTCCATATCACATTTCTTGTTATCGATACACGCTACCACACCCCCTCCCCCCGCCCACTGGCAGAGAGAATACGGACCATTTCCAGCTGTTTCTAATAGGGATGGGCATCGAATTTCGAATTTTCGAATAATCGTTGTTATTATCAAGGTCGACTTTTATTATTGAAATTCGAAATTCGATTTTTTTTTTTTTTTTTTTTTTTTTTTTTTTTTGAGTGAAATGTTGCATTGTCTCCCCTGATTCTAAGTACCGGTATAGTCAAATCGCTATAAGCATTTTAAGCAAGGTTTATGGAAAAATGAATGGCGGATGAAATCCCATGAAGAGGGAGAGGGGGTGACTTTGGCACCCCTTTGGCACTCAGACCTGAGCCTACTAAATATTTAATGAACCACAACCACTCATGATTGTCAAAACTGTTTTTTATTTTCGAAAATGTCAATGTAAAAAAAATTAAAAATGTAATTTTTTTTTTTTTTTTTTTTTTTTTTACATTTTTTTATTTATTTTCGAAATTCGAATTAAATTCGAATTTGGCCAGCGAATTTCGAATAGTGTTTTTGCTAGAAATGCCCATCCCTAGTTTCTAAACACAGACTCCTCATGTCTAGAAAGGTCAAACCGGAAAATATCCTGCTCTGGCTAGCCGGACATGATCCAGACTTCATGTTTAGAAGAGGTTACTGTTACTGTAATTGAGTAGCCTTTTTCGGCCCTTGTACTTGAATCTGTAATGATACTTGTATTTACAGTGAGTAGGTTTTTGCCTAAGTATTGCACTTAAACGCTACATTTTAAATCAAATCCATGACATACTGTAGTATCATGTGGGCTCTCCATAAGCATCAGAAACTGGACCATGGTAAATTGGCAGTGAGAGTCAGAGAAGAGAGAGAGAAGAGAACAGAAGTCTGCCTTTACTTTGTGTCTGCACTATATTTTGCAATTTTGTTTGAACTCTGACCTCTCATCCGATTAGAGTAGAGATCACAAGAGAATCAAGATCACATGTAACAAGCTGTTTTTTGTAAAAAGGAACTCACACTTTACACTGGTAATTTTACATCTTTTTAAGTACAATTTCAGCAAGTTAAAGGAAAATTCAGTTTTTTTACACCCCAGACCTTATTTCCAGGTTAAAATATGATGTTTTACTCACCCAGATAACTTTGGTTTCATTCTGATCGCCATAGAAGATACTCAGGTCCGAGTAGAGTCCTCGAACTGGCCAAAACGGGCGAAAATGGGGCATGGATGAGGAATGAGGAAACCGAGGCTGTCCGAGGCAGCCCGGAGGAGACTAGACGGATTCACGTTCATATATGGACGAGATATTATGAGGATATGAACCGCTAGTTGCAGAAAATACGTTATTTACAGTGTGTACTACGTATGCGCCGTTTTCGCTCGTTTTGGCCAGTTCTGACTCTACTCGGACCTGGTTTCAGTATACATGCTACAGCATGCGCTGGGACGCGTCATCAGTGATGTTGACTGGGGTCGTGGGGTGTTTCGGGTCTGACAACATCATACACCCTCGCCCAGTAGACCCAGCCGAGGCCGATTACGACCCCGACCCACGTCCCAGAAGCAGCCGCTCACGGATCAGCCTTCCTACTCTGTCTGCAACGTTGCCCACGGAAGGGTTGATCACGCCCAATCCGCTGCAATAGAGTTTAGTGCTACACCGCAGTATTGCAAGACCTTCGGTGCATGGAGGTCTAAGGCCCTGTGGGGTGATTCCAGGCCGGGCACCTCCTTCGTCTCACCAGAACCTCCTGCGGAAAAAGGCAATCCTACCATGCCGTACCATGGGCAGGGAGGATCCCTCAAGGAGGCATGTGACCTGAATATCTTCTACGTCGATCAGAATGAAACCAAAGGTATCTGGGTGAGTAAAACATCATATTTTAAGCTGGAAATAAGGTCCGGGGTGTAAAAAAAAACTGAATTTTCCTTCAATAGTACTTGAGTAGGATGTTTTAGTACTCTCTCTTTCCACCCCTGTGCGTTACAATCAAAACGATTGACCCTCATTACATTACATTACATTACGTCATTTGGCAGACGCTTTTATCCAAAGCGACTTACAATAACACATTTTTTGTCAGCAATAGAACAATCAACTATGGAGCACAGTCTATGACAACTACAACTTCTGAAGGAACAGTGGTACAAGTTTAGGTTAGTGGTACAAGGTTGGTTAGGTTTTTTTTTTTTTTTTTTTTTTATAAGGAAAGAGAGAGACGAAGTTAGATCAAGAAGGGCCCAGATGGAGCCTGAAAAGGTGTGTCTTTAGTCTTTTCCGAAAGATCGGCAGTGATTCAGCAGTCCTGACCGAAGGTGGAAGCTCGTTCCACCATTGAGGTGCCAGGGACGAGAAGAGTCGAGATCGGGATGAGCGACTTTTGAGCCCCCGTAGCGAAGGAGGGGCGAGGCGACCTGCACTGGTGGAGGAGCGAAGGGAGCGGTGAGAGGTTTGGAACCTGACCATGGATTGCAGGTACCGGGGAGCTGACTGGTGTACTGCCCTGTAGGCCAGTACCAGTGTCTTGAATTTGATGCGGGCCAAGATGGGAAGCCAGTGGAGCTCCTGGAAGAGGGGAGTGACGTGAGAGAATTTGGGTTGGTTGAATATCAGACGGGCTGCAGCGTTCTGAATGAGCTGAAGCGGTCGGATGTCGGTGGCAGGTAGGCCGGCCAGAAGCACGTTGCAGTAGTCCAGGCGGGAGGAGACAAGAGACTGGACCAGGAGTTGAGTCGCTTCTCTTGTGAGAAAGAGACGGATTTTGCGGATGTTGTAGAGAGAGAACCTACAGGAGCGCGCTGTAGCAGCTATGTTGGCAGAGCAAGACAGCTGGTTGTCAAGGATCACCCCAAGGTTCTTGGCTGTTTGGGAGGGAAGTACAGTGGTGTTGTCAATGGAGATGGAGAGATCTGCAAGAGGGCAGTCTTTTCCTGGGAGGAAGAGTAGCTCGGTCTTACCAAGATTGAGCTTGAGGTGGTGGGCAGACATCCAGTCGCTAATGTCTTTGAGGCATGCAGAGATGCGAGCCTCGATTTGAGTGTCAGAGGGGGGGAAGGAAAGGAAAAGCTGGGTGTCATCAGCATAGCAGTGATAAGAAAAGCCATGAGAAGAGATCACATAGGCAAGAGATCTGATATAGAGAAGGAAAAGTAAGGGGCCCAGGACTGAGCCCTGGGGGACACCGGTGGTAAGAGGACAGGATCTGGAGAGGGACCCTCTCCATGAGACCTGGTATGAGCGGTTCGAGAGGTAGGAAGCAAACCAGGAGAGTGCAGAGCCTGAAATGCCGAGGTCAGACAGAGTGGAAAGAAGGATTTGGTGGTTGACTGTATCGAAGGCAGCAGACAGGTCAAGGAGGACAAGAACAGAAGAGAGGGATGAGGCCTTAGCAGTGTGAAGGGCCTCTGTGACAGCAAGAAGAGCTGTCTCAGTGGAGTGAGAGGCCTTGAAACCGGACTGCAGAGGGTCCAGGAGGTCATTTTGGGAGAGATAGAGAGAAAGTTGTTCGGACGCTGCTCGTTCGAGGGTTTTGGAAAGGAATGAGAGAAGAGAGACAGGTCTGTAGTTGTGAATAGCAGTAGGGTCAAGGGAGGGTTTCTTAAGCAGAGGCTTGAGTCTTGCAGTCTTTAGAGCAGGCGGAACAAGACCAGAGGACAGAGAGGAGTTAATGAATGTAGTGAGGAAGGGAGATATGTTAGGTGAGATGGTTTGGAGGAGAGAGGAAGGGATAGGATCGAGGGGGCAGTAAGTGACTCGGTTTGAGCTGATGAGTTTAGGCACTTCATCAGGAGAGAGAGGAGAGAAGGAAGGAAATCCAGGGACAGGGGGCCGAGGAGCAGGATTGGAGTCGGGAGTGTTAGTGAGGGTGGCTGGAGGATGGAAGGAGGAGCTGATGTCATCCACCTTTTTAGTAAAGAAGGTTACAAAATCATCAGCAGAGAGGGAGGAGGGAGGGGGAGGGGAGGGAGGGTTGAGGAGCGTGGAGAAGGTGGTGAACAGTTTACTGGGATTGGATGCAGAGGACTGGATTTCAGAGATGAAGAAGGAGGTTTTTGCTTTAGAGACAGCATCAGTGAAGTTTGAGTGGATAAGGTGGTAGGAAGAGAGATCTTCAGGGAGATGTGATTTTCTCCATTTTCTCTCAGCTGCCCGAAGCTCAGTTCGATAAGTTCGCAGAGATTCAGTCAGCCAAGGAGAAGGGGGAGAAGATCGGGCAGGCTTAGTGGTGAGTGGGCAAAGAGAATCAAGAGCGGAGGAGAGAGAGGAGAGAAGAGTAGTGGAAGCCTCGTCGGTGGACAGCAGAGCAAATTGCTCGGCAGGGGGAAGTAGGGAGAGGACGGTAGAAGAGAGGGAGTCGGGAGAGAGAGTTTTTAGGCTCACCGTCATCATAGTCTTCCTCTTCTGAGGTGTTGTTGATGTAGTCGGAGCTGGAATCTTCGTCCAGGCTGTCAGCTCCACCGTGGAGGTCCACCCGCCCGTGCTCGTCTTTGACATGCTCATGTTCCAGCGTAGAGGTAGGGGGCGGTGCTGGCCGCTGCTCTTTCAGCTCTGCGTTTGATTGGCTGCAGCAGTGTGTCTCTTCTACCTCGGCCACTAAATCCTCTTCTGGTTGGCTGTGACCCGAGTCCCGGGACGTGGGAGGAGAATATTGTGGCTTACAAGGTCGGGGGAGGATTTTGGGATCATGTGACTCTTTGGGGTAACGGACCGGGCGTGAACGTAGCGGGAGAGCTTTCGGGTCACGCGGTTCTGTAGGATGAGGGGCGGGACAGGGGGCGGGGACTGGAGCGGCCATATTGTTTCCCCCGCTGGTCCCGGGCCTCTTCCGGTGAGCCATGATTGGCTGCTTACAGGCCATGCATTGTTATTGGTTTGATCCTGGAAGACAAACAGAGACACAGCTTTAGAACAGAAGCAACCATAAAACAAATCTAACAAATTAAACAACAAACACACCCTCTCTCTCTCTCTCTCTCTCTCTCTCTCTCCACTTTGCATACAGCTGCAAAATATTTTCAGTGCCTGACAGGCAGATCTATTGCAGCCATTGAGTAGGACAGCCGCTCATTTACCTTAGCCACATCCAGGGCAGCGCTTATGTGCTTAGTTAGCACAACTACAGCTTCAACTACAACTACACAACACCAAGCTCAATATCTTACTTAGCACAACTACAGCTTCAACTACAACTACACAACACCAAGCTCAATATCTTACTTAGCACAACTACACTACACCAAGCTCAATATCGTGGTCAGGCTCCTGGCACAAAAGACTCGGACAAAAGTATGACACAAAGAGTCGGGTGTTTCTAAGCACGCCACCTTCACAAAATGACTAATGAGACATTGACAGACAAGGAATCAATAGCTAAATCAATGTCATCTACATATGGGGCACATAGGGGCGGCTTTAGCTCAGGAGGTAGAGCGGGTCGGCCAATGACGCAAGGGTTGGCGGTTCGATCCCCGCTCCCTCCCAGCTGCTGTCGCTGTGTCCCTGGGCAAGACACTTAATCCTCCTTGCTCCCGATGGTGTGTAGGCACCCTGCGTGGCGCCATCGGTGTATGAATGGGTGAATGTAGACTATCTACTGATTGTAAAGCGCTTTGTATAAAAGCGCTATATAAATGCAGGCCATTTACATATACATATATACATATAGCTGCTGCACATTCTGCACTGATAACATCAGGTTAGATTTGCAGGCGATCAGTCAGTCTAGACTAGTATTGATCTCTCTGTAGCTTGCTGGGAGAGAATGGTCCACCTGCGAGAGAGTGAACTCCACTCTCATAGACACAAACTGATTGAGTAGTAAAGTGTGAAGACAGCACAATGTTTCTTGTTATAGAGCCCGACGTGGAACTTTTTGCTTCGCAGCAGCAACAGCGGCCTCTGCTGCCACAAGTGGCAAATACAGATGCTAATAAATGCTACACTTTCCTGTTTGCACGTTCCGATATCGGCCTTATTTGACTGTTTCTGCTTGTATTCTGTGCTTTGCTAACCTCGCTAAGCTAGCTCCAAATATCCCCAAATGTTGTTGTCTCAAGAAGCTAATCGGGCTGCTAATCAAGCTAGCAAGCAATAAACACATTTCACTTCCTATACGTACTTCGCAGGAGAAGGAAATGTCTGGTTTAAAACCTGCCTTGCAGCTATATTCACTCGTAGAAAAGGCTTCAGGAGTAAACCTCGAGGAAAAATCAGTCAGAGGCCCTAAAGCAGTTTGTCGTCTGTGAACCTCTTTCTGGCAGCTCCTGCGACGGCGCTACCAAACTGTAAAGGCTCTGCTGTTCCTTTGGATCCACCAGTGGAGAGAGGGAACGTGCTATATGGCCAACTGCCTGCCCTCCTTCCACATTGCCCAGGCTTGCATCTAACCAGGATGCACCACCCATTGTCAATGTCAACCCTTTATTCAGATTCATTTATTTAGAAGATGGGACATTGCACATTAATGGACAGTACAGCCGTACAGTAAATATGCCAGGTTTTAGCCCAAGGGCTAGTTTCCACCTGTAGTCCCATGGCAGGTTGATGTAATCTTGAAAAGAAAAAAAAAATAATAGTACAAAAAATTAATAGTATAAAAGGTTAGTAAAACATAAGGTGAGTAAAACACACAGAGCATGCAGTAAAACATGACAGACAATATGTTAAAAATGATCACATTGTTGGTTTGATCTGAGCCACAATTTCAATTGGCCTTTAAAGGTGGCGAGACTGGGGCATTCTCTAATAAAGAGAGGTAGATTATTCCAGAGGGTGCCTCCCATGTAGGATAAGGTCCTCTGGCTAAAGCAAGTTTTTCTAAAGGGGACCTCACAGACCTTGTTCGTGATGGCCCGAGTGACACGGGTCGAGTTGGCGGTCGAACGATATTTGATGAAGTCAGCTAGAGGAGGCGGCGCCAGTCCATGTAGAACTTTGTATATTAGACAGGCAGAGGTGAAATTTCTAAAGTTCTCAAAACTTAGCATGTCATATTTACGTATGACATGACAGTGGTGATGAGAAAAAGGGTTTTTTATCTAGTATTTTCAGGGCTTTTTTATAAAGTAATTCGGCTGGTTTGAGAATAGTTACTCCTGTCAACGACCAGCTATTTATACAATAATTCAGATGCGAAAGGATCATCGAGTGTAAAAATAAAAACGCAGCGTCTGTGGACAGACAGCTCCTTATTTGTCTGAAGTTATACAAGTGGAATTAAATTTTTTTGGAGATCATTTTGATGTGGTTGCTGAACGTTAGGTTGGAGTCCAACATCACGCCTAAGTATTTAAACTCGTTAACCACAGATAATTCCTCTGACCCCAAGAAGACATTGGAGCGCGCGGGTGCAATGTTTCTTTTAGAAAAGAACATGCAAACTGTTTTTTTTGCATTGCCGCCCTGACCGATGGTTTACCCTGACCGATGGTTTACCCTGACCGATGGTTTACCCTGACCGATGGTTTACCCTGACCGATGGTTTACCCTGACCGATGGAGGCCCATGATGGCTGCGCGGCATTTCCCCTCCCTATTAGAAGTCTGTGTAGCATCAAAATGAGTGAGAAGCTGTTATATTAAAGGCACTAAATGTGATATTCAGCACTACTAGATGCCCACAAAAGACTATTATATATATCTAGCGAGACATGCGAGACATTGTGTTGAAAGCAGTGAAAGAAGCCACGCCCCCTCTCTGTGTTGTGGAAACAGACTTTGTTTATATCAGCCTGCTGCTTCGTCGGGCCGAAGGCTCCTGCTTCGTTTCTGTGGATTTAGCTCTTAGGACGGTTTAGGACTGTGTATTTCCTGCTCTGCGTTTACAATGCGCAATGTTGGCTGTAGGGCTCGCTAATGCATGTCTCGATGGCAGACGAGTGTCTGGCGTTGCATAGTGTAGATAGCAGACGCTATCAGAACAATGCCAGTTAATTGTTTACGTTTTGATGTTACAGCTCCAGTGTGACATCTAGTGGGGAAAAATCGTACAAATAGTGCCTTTAAGGTAAGAACGTTATACATATTGGGGGGTTTAAGATGAGATGGTAGCCTAAGAATGAGACCTTTGAGACCCCCAAGGGACACATGTTTGATCTCCTTCACCTCCAAGAGGCCGGACCTCTACCTGCTCCAGGTGTGGCCCGAACACCAAATGCAAATACTAGTGTACGCATTCGTCTCAGGGAACCTGAGGAAACAAATAGCTAATTTTACTATGTGTAATGGAATCCATCAGGTGCTCTAAGTCAGGGCCTAAACCGTCACAGGTGATCTCTAAGAGACAAAGAGGCGCAGCACGTCGACTGTGACAAGTGACAGCAGAGAGATAGAAAGTCTGTAGATCACCTCTGCATGCAAACCCCCCATAACAAATGACCATCTGTTTAAACGCTACCCAATGAAGAGAGGGGGCGCTATAAATCATGAAAGAATCTCATTATAGACGGCAGAAGCACACACACACACACACACACATTAATACGCAAGCAAGCAAGCAATCACACACACACCCACACACACACACTCTCTCTCAAACAGATGTCAGGATGAGTGCCATGAGAATGCATTACTATCAGATGTACAGTAAGTAGCGTATTTTAACAACAATGGATAGAAAGAGACTGGAGCATGTGTTCTGCGCCCTGTCCTCCATGTTGTCAGCGTCTCCACTCTGTTGTGTGCCGTCTTCTTCAGTTGCCCTGAACAACTGCCCTCAGAGGCGTATTGTCGCTGTTTGCCCCCTAGTGTCCTTCCCCATAATTACATTTTCCACCACTAGTGGTTAATTACCCCTGCACAAGCCCCTCCCCCCCCACACACACACACACAGACACTGCTATATCAATATGATGTTGTATCTAAATATATTGTATGTGTTATGTACTGTAAGAATAAGAAAGAGCTGTAAGATTAGCTGTAGCATTTGCTGCAGCTAATGGGACCCTAATAAACTAAACACACACGCGCGCGCGTGCACACACACACACACACACACACACACACAGTATATACATACATACTGTATGCAGTCAGATACACACAGGAACAGGCAAACAGGCACACGCACACACATATACATTGACCTGATGAAATGTAAGCACACTACACTCAAGCAGCTAAAAACTGGCAATGCAATAAATTAATCTGTGTGGGCTTTAGCTCGAGGAGAGCATCATGCTATGTGGGCTTTAGCTCCAGGAGAGCATCATGCTATCCATCTTCAGAATCTCTTACCTGAGGTCCTGAAGTCCTGAGCTGTGCTGAGGAGTCAAATAGCATCTGGTGCAACCACGGTGCCCATCCTCCCTCCTGTCTCCCCCTAGCTCCTCCCTTCCCCCACCAGCTGCTCCACACAGCATGCTGCACCACCTCCCCTGGCTCCACCCTCCCTGTTCCCCTCATTACATCCCCGTATCCTCCAGAGGCCCAGGCAGCCACGCCTCGTGCAGTGCCCCCAGAGGTAAGTGAGGGGAAGGACTGGTAACTATGGGTAACTGCTTCCCCGGGGGAAACAGCAGCCTTTGACCTGCTCTTTGTTGGCCTCCTGGATTCACCAGCCAGTACGCTGCAGGGTTTGTTTTGATATGATACAGTGTCTCTTTCCTGATCTATCTGCTGCGTACATGTGGAAATCCTCAGAGTCCCTAGTAGGGGTGTCACGATACCCTCAGTTCACGATACACGATATTGGGTTCACGATAACGATACGATACGATATTTATTAGTTTTTTTTACAAAACTTGAATAATGAAAATATATGACTGGAAAAATCTTATTTTAAATATTTCTTATTTGAATAAATATTTCTTATTTGAAATACACAAAATGCAAAACAAATGCTGTTGTTGGAAATTGTTATAATAACTAGAAAACGACATGGAAGAGAATTGGCTTATATTGCAATATAATGTGTCACACTGTCACAAACTAAACGTTTGTTGCATGGTAGACCTAAAAGAAAAATAAACTATACAATCTATATCTTAAATAACGTATGCAGGCAACGAGCTGTGTATTGTGTAGGCTACTATCTTCATATGTAATTGTCATCCTCTTAACTCATTGAATGCCATGGACGTCCTTCGACGTCCAATTAAATAGTGACGTAGAGTGCCACGGACGTCCTTCGACGTCCAATGCGTTTTTTGACGGTGGGACGTCGATCAAAGCCTTCCGCAGCTCCTGTACAACTATAGTAGCTATTGGAGGTCTATAACCTATTTTACAGAACCCTTAGGTGGCGACAGTGCTCTCCAGATTACAGAAATGTCAGGAATACACAGCCTGAATTAGCCTTGATGAAAGAGAACCCGCTCATGCTGCAGTCCAGAGCCATGTAGATTGTTCTGGCTGCAACTGACGGTGCGTGCGAACACAGTCAATCCGCGCACACAACTGAGTCCTTCTGCCTCTGTCTGTCTGTCAGCATAGTTTCTCCACATGATTAGCCGCTAGAAAAGCAGCAGCGCGACACTGAAAAGCCAAACCTTTCACTGCAGTCCGCGTGTGGCTTCTCCATGTTGCGCTGCCTGGGAGGCGGCGCTTCCCAGGCTTCCTAGAGACGCTTGGTGCGAGGCTGTGTGTTACTAGTGTGGGGAGGAGTTTTCAGCTGAGGGGGGGGAGGGGGGGGTGGGGCACGCAGGGCAGGACCAGGGCAGGACACAACTACACCACATCACTACATCAGAAAATATTACCGTATCTAGAGTCAGTGAATGTGCTTGAAATGCTGCATTTCACAAAAGGCTGAATATCTCAGCTTATAATTTGAAATGCCTGAAAACGCTGAAAACAACCTATCTTCTCCGGCTCATAACTAAAGAACGGAAAATGGTATCAATAAACTTTTTTTTGCTGATGATACAATAGAGTCTCCTTGTTCTTTTTGCGTGTTCGGTGTTTACATAGTAATATCACACAATATTCTGTGGGCCTCGAGAAATCACTGAAAACGCTCTGAAAACTCTGGCACTGGGAGCGTCCGTTCTCCAAAAGTGGCTGGCACTCAATGAGTTAAGGAGGATGATTCCTCTTCAATTAATTCTCTGACTGCACTGTATGTTGAGCGTTGCGGAGCGTTAATTGACGATTGAAACGTAGTATCAAGTTAACGTTACTCGTACAATTAGACATGGTAATCGTAGACATGGCTAGCGACTGGATCTGACCAATGAACAGTGAACTTCCCAGCTCAAGTTTTCTGCAAATGGAACGCTAACAAAACGGATGTGACGTCATTTAGCCTCCACATCCCAGTTATTTTTGCGATAAAGGAACGCACGATATTTTGTTCCTCTTTCAGATTTGACAGTTTACTGAATTTGTATTGTGCCTAATGTGTGTGTAATGCTATCACAAGAGAAACACACAGGGGGGTCTGTCCCACCTGTTTAGTGCCACTAGCATTTCCTTTCATGATGTATTGACTGATTTAGAATTCATTGTCACAGAGGACTGTGTGTCTAGGCATCTGACTGTGTGTCACAGAGGACTGTGTGTGTGTGTCTAGGCATCTGACTGTGTGTCACAGAGGACTGTGTGTGTGTCTAGGCATCTGACTGTGTGTCACAGAGGACTGTGTGTGTGTGTGTCTAGGCATCTGACTGTGTGTCACAGAGGACTGTGTGTGTGTCTAGGCATCTGACTGTGTGTCACAGAGGACTGTGTGTGTGTCTAGGCATCTGACTGTGTGTCACAGAGGACTGTGTGTGTGTGTGTCTAGGCATCTGACTGTGTGTCACAGAGGACTGTGTGTGTGTCTAGGCATCTGACTGTGTGTCACAGAGGACTGTGTGTGTGTGTGTCTAGGCATCTGACTGTGTGTCACAGAGGACTGTGTGTCTAGGCATCTGACTGTGTGTCACAGAGGACTGTGTGTGTGTCTAGGCATCTGACTGTGTGTCACAGAGGACTGTGTGTGTGTCTAGGCATCTGACTGTGTGTCACAGAGGACTGTGTGTGTGTGTCTAGGCATCTGACTGTGTGTCCCAGAGGACTGTGTGTGTGTGTCTAGGCATCTGACTGTGTGTCACAGAGGACTGTGTGTGTGTGTGTCTAGGCATCTGACTGTGTGTCCCAGAGGACTGTGTGTGTGTCTAGGCATCTGACTGTGTGTCACAGAGGACTGTGTGTGTGTGTCTAGGCATCTGACTGTGTGTCACAGAGGACTGTGTGTGTGTGTCTAGGCATCTGACTGTGTGTCACAGAGGACTGTGTGTGTGTGTCTAGGCATCTGACTGTGTGTCACAGAGGACTGTGTGTGTGTCTAGGCATCTGACTGTGTGTCACAGAGGACTGTGTGTGTGTGTCTAGGCATCTGACTGTGTGTCACAGAGGACTGTGTGTGTGTGTCTAGGCATCTGACTGTGTGTCCCAGAGGACTGTGTGTGTGTGTCTAGGCATCTGACTGTGTGTCACAGAGGACTGTGTGTGTGTCTAGGCATCTGACTGTGTGTCACAGAGGACTGTGTGTGTGTGTCTAGGCATCTGACTGTGTGTCACAGAGGACTGTGTGTGTGTGTCTAGGCATCTGACTGTGTGTCACAGAGGACTGTGTGTGTGTCTAGGCATCTGACTGTGTGTCACAGAGGACTGTGTGTGTGTGTGTAGGCATCTGACTGTGTGTCACAGATGACTGTGTGTGTGTGTCTAGGCATCTGACTGTGTGTCACAGAGGACTGTGTGTGTGTGTCTAGGCATCTGACTGTGTGTCACAGAGGACTGTGTGTGTGTGTCTAGGCATCCCTGGGACTAGTTTGTGACTACGCACGCTTTCATGAAATAGAAACCCAGGTCTATCATCGATCTGTCCATCTATTCTTCTATCCATTCATCACATTCATCAAGCCATCCATCCGTCTGAGAATGTGTGCATTCATTGATTTATCCGTTGGCCTATTTATCTCATCTCCACTAGCGCTGCTGGAGTACAATGCTTCCCTCCACAACGAATCCACGTATCTGAATAGGTTCATTTCAAAAGCAGGCAGAAATAGCATTTAGATTTAAATTTATGCTCGCTTAAAATGTGAAAAATGTATTTGCTATTTGCAGTCTATCTATCTGCACTTCATACATTCCCTTCACAAACCCTTAGAAATCTTCGAGAAAAGTAGGAATTGTAATAATTGATAGAGATAAGTTTGGGCGATATTAAATTGTGAGGAGAGATGACATTTTAGTACAGGACATTTAACACGCATCAGGAGCATACAGTGTTGGCTTTATTAGCTATTAGCATTAGCATTATTGCATTGTATTGTATGTTGAGCATTCTGTCAGAAGAGTGACACTTCATTTTCAGGCTACAGTACATGTACGCCTCCACTGTATTCAATAAATACAGAAACGGAATTGTTACAAGTAAGCCGAACTGCACAACATACACAATAACCTTTCTTTAATTTAATTTAATTTTTAATTTAATTTAATTTATTTCACAGCGACTATCTGTAGAGGTTAGTTCCAAGGGGAAGGGCTGTACACATCTCACCCACACCTGGAGCTGCCTATAGTATCATCAGCCATGTGTTGGTGCTAACTGACTAACTGGACTGGTTGGAGGCTCAGTGCCTTGCTCAGGGGCACTTTGTTTTGTCTTGTCTTCTTGTTTGTGCCGATCATCAAGGTCCTTAACATTAGACCTGCCGGTGTCTGCTGCACACACTCATTCAGCAGAGCTGGAGATATCAGAGCTTGTTGTCCTACATTTCAGGAGAAGCAAATAGCTGTCATTTATTTTGGTAAAGGATGATGAAGACAACTTCCACAGACGTGAAGATCGCCCGAGCGAGATGATCCATCACAGGAAACATGAAGCCTCCATTTGGTTTGGTCAAGGTTTCTCTATTTGAGAGTGATTTCATTGTGCCTGAGTGTTGAGTTGAGTTACATTACACACTAGCGTCTTTGAGCACTTGGAAAAGCGCTATATAAATCCGATGTATTATTATTATTATTATTACTAGGGCTGTGAATCTTCACTGGCCTCACGATTCGATTACGATTCAGAGGGCTACGATTCGATTCGATTACGATTATCGATGCATCTGGATGCATCTTAAATCAATGCATCACTTTTCTCCGCAACACATGATTTATTTTTTCTCACTTTCTTTTTTCTCACTGTGTGGCTACTTTTAAAATAAAAGTGCATTTGGAATTGCATTGTATTATGATCCATAATTAAAATAAACAACTGCATGTACTTCCATTATATTTTATTCGATTATTTAAAAAAAAAAAAATTGACATTTGTGAATCGATGCAGAATCGTGCACGTCCGCATCGCGACGCATCTTATAATCGATTATTTTTGACACCCCTACAATTGATTAGTCTCACGTGGTCAGACCCAACGTCTGATCAGCACGCTCAGCGGCGGAGGGCCTGAATCACAAGTCAAACCTCCGGGTTCCGCCAACAGGAAACGTGCGGCGAAATCTGATTGGCTGGGCTGTTATAGAAGTCCGGCATGCCATCCGTGGTTGGTCATTTCATATGTCTGTCACGTGACGCCTCTTTTTTTTTTGTCTTGGGGGCGGCTAACCACTTTTCAAGAGTTGTGTTCCAGACGTAGATGTAGCGCAGTGATACTCAACTGGCGGCCCGCGGCCCACATGCGGCCCGCGGGCGCCCCCTGTGTGGCCCGCGATGGAATTGCACACACACACAGTGTGTTTACAGTGCACTTGAACGCAACATGCAAGATACCCGCTGAATAAGTGTCCAAATGTTCGTGTCATTCTGGCCAATACTCACACTTCTGTTATAGCATTTCAGTCTGGAATATGGAATATCTTTCAATAATCTATGATTTAGCTGCTAAATTGTCAAATACCGCCGTCTGCTCGCTACCCAGGCACTTATGTATGTACTTCACCTAACTAACTATCCGGTGTGCACAACATTGTCAGACTAAACTCCGGCTGACACCCCAAAAACCTACAATCCGCTACAGAAAAATGTATATTGATTGTTTATTAACTAGCCCCATGGCCTTCTATCATTTCACGGAAGTGGCCCCCGGGCCCTGGGCAAAGCAAGTTGAGTATCCCTGATGTAGCGTATCTACAGCTGGCTTCTGAGAGACCATGACTGGTTGCTGATTTTGTTGCTTCTGGTTTATCTCCTTGATGATGATAGATGATGATGATGATGAATAAAAGAAGATGCATGCTGAGGCTGAGACAGACCTGCTGAGGTTGTGAGAGGATGTGTGCACTATTAAAGAGTCCAGCTGGCGTGGAGAGACATTAAATGAACAGGCCGCAAGCGGCAGCCAGGATACGGGCGTTTGCTCGCAGCGGCGTGTTCGGCAGGAGCTAGACCGTTTCTTCTATACTGCCCCCTGGCTTCAAGTAGAGGTTAAACAATGAAATAATAGACACCTGCATAGAGCCTGTGTGTATTATTAAGATGTACCTCAATAAAAAGCAACGTTGTGAAAGTAAGCCATTACTAAGATTTTTTTTTTTTTATGCCGTTATGCTCTATTTGTTGCCTATTCATAGCAGTTGACGCTGGTGCTCTGGTGTGCTCCTGCTGGGACGATGGTACGTCATGTGAAGAAGGAGCAGGTCGTTCCTTCATGATGTCTCATCACCAGCTCAAGCTGCTCACGTCTCACATGGAAGATCTACTCTGATGGAGAGACTGCTTTGCCTGCCTTCTGCCCAGGCAGGCTATGCTAGGACCAGCTCCAGCCCTGCCTTCTGCCCAGGCAGGCTATGCTAGGACCAGCTCCAGCCCTGCCTTCTGCCCAGGCAGGCTATGCTAGGACCAGCTCCAGCCCTGCCTTCTGCCCAGGCAGGCTATGCTAGGACCAGCTCCAGCCCTGCTTTCTGCCCAGGCAGGCTATGCTAGGACCAGCTCCAGCCCTGCCTTCTGCCCAGGCAGGCTATGCTAGGACCAGCTCCAGCCCTGCCTTCTGCCCAGGCAGGCTATGCTAGGACCAGCTCCAGACCTGCCTTCTGCCCAGGCAGGCTATG
Source organism: Poromitra crassiceps (assembly GCF_964638095.1). NCBI lineage: Eukaryota > Metazoa > Chordata > Actinopteri > Beryciformes > Melamphaidae > Poromitra > Poromitra crassiceps. The sequence continues at coordinate 18,737,874 of NC_139651.1, read as the reverse complement.
CTAGGACCAGCTCCAGCCCTGCCTTCTGCCCAGGCAGGCTATGCTAGGACCAGCTCCAGCCCTGCCTTCTGCCCAGGCAGGCTATGCTAGGACCAGCTCCAGCCCTGCCTTCTGCCCAGGCAGGCTATGCTAGGACCAGCTCCAGCCCTGCCTTCTGCCCAGGCAGGCTATGCTAGGACCAGCTCCAGCCCTGCCTTCTGCCCAGGCAGGCTATGCTAGGACCAGCTCCAGCCCTGCCAGACCACGAGTGAGAGGAATTGGATAAAGGAAATGAAAGAAAGAAAGAAAGAAAGAAAGAAAG
>NC_139651.1:18725073-18732573 GCF_964638095.1 Poromitra crassiceps | reverse complement strand
TTCAATTCGCCCCTCCAGACTGAATGATGGCAGAATGAATCAGGCAGATGGCCATTTGTTTTTCGTGGGCGGCGCCATACGGCAGCACCGTGCGGTCAGGGAACATCGACAACGAGCCTACAAATCCATCAAGGAGTTTACACCACTGAAATCACTGAGACCACTGAAATCACTGAAATCACTGAAATCAGCAAGGATTCCAGCAATAGACAACCCCTCCAGTCCAGACATCATGTTCAACAAACTAATGTCACATGGTAAGTAGGTAGCTACAATGCTACACGGGTTGCTATAGCAATGCTACACGGGTTGCTATAGCAACCTATAGCCTGTGTTTGGTCCCCCCCCCCCGAGTGGGAAGTGCAGCGTGAACGCAAATATGTCCGAGGCGGAGGTTCTGTGTTGAAACGTACGGCGGTCCCAGTTGTCATGAATGCGGTATAAGTATTTTGAATTCTAACAGGCTCATAGCATAATGCTGTTTGTGTTTCTCACTTGGATTGTGGTTGTTTTGATTCATCAAAACGTTCAAAATCCAGAGAGAGAACTTAGTAAAATATTGAAAATGGTTGTCCCAGCGGAAATAGGACATACATTAAATAAACAGGGTTGGAAGCAAGTGTGCAGAGAGATTCATAAAACAACAAATTCCAAATACTGGAGAGAATTTATACACAATATTCTTTCTTACCCCAAACGTGCTCTCTAAAATGAATACATCAATGAAAGCAGACTGTTGGAGAAAATGTGGTGAAAGAAAGGCTAACCACTCACACGTCTTCTTTTTCTGCCCTGTACTAGATTCCTTCTGGCACTCAATCATAGGGGATATCATGAATATTTTAAATTTAAAATCAACAGTTGAACCTGTCCATATCATTCTTGGAAAACCTCCAGCAGAGCTAGTGAAGGAAACAGAACAGTATATTTGTACAGAATACTCAGGATCGCAGCTCTGAAGCAAAGAACTAGATCCTGGTTGGACCGCGCAACTCCATCAGTCCAAAAATGGAAAGAAACAATACATGAAATTTTAGAGATGGAAAGGGTAACTTATAAGATTAGAAACGCAGTGACAGAATATGAAAGACGATGGAACAAATGGATGAGATACGAGGCCGTAAACTAATCGATTTTGTTATATACGTATGTCTTAAGCTGTGTTCACACCGATATATTTATTTTTCTCTCTGTCGCTCGATTCAACCCTTTGGAATCGCTCTGTCGCTCTGTTTAAATCGCCCGTCAACAGGCACAATAATTGACGGACATCTGGGGGCTATAACGTTACGCAATGTCATGATGTTTGTCCACTACGAGCCACCGTAGTTGTTTACAAGCTAAGCCTATCAGTGTGCTCCTAACGCGAGCTCTATACCGGTAGTACAGACTTCACTTCATGTCAGCTCTCAGCCTGTCAATCAGCTGTCAATGCGGTTTGTTGCCACACAATAAACCTGTGGTTTGTTCCAAGCCAGTGTGATCCTTGACTCACTCTCACACGGCAGCCAATCAGCGTTGAACAGCGAGCGACTGATGCCAGCGAAATCTCGCTCGAGTTGGGATATTTCATCTCGGGCGACGAGCGAATTTTCACCCTATCGCTCTGTCTCTGTCGCTCGGGCGCCCAGCGATTTTTCTCCCAGGCGAATATACGCTCAATCGCTCGTTTGCATTGACTTTGTATGTAAACTCGATGCCAGCGAAAAACTTTAATAGATCGGTGTGAACGCACCTTTAGAGGTGGAGTAGATACAGACATACACTCATTGATGGCGTCATAGGTCTGTGGCGACGCGGACGTGGTGCCGCGTAGACGCAGCGTCGGCGTAGGTGTGGCGTCATCAGTCGCCACTGACCAATACCTCCCAGTGGTACTGATGATGTCAACCTGGCTGACCACAACACAGCAGCATGACGCCATCGATGAGTGTAATCCCCTTTCCCTCCCTACCCCGCATCCCTCCCCATCTCCCATCTCCCATCTCCCATCTCCCACCTCCCATCTCCCCAGACCCTCTCCTTACTCGATCGACTTCCCTTCCCTACCCCCTACCCCCTACATACACATACACACCTTAATTTCTTTTCTTTCTCATTTATAGATTCTTCTGTTGTTGTCTTGTTTCTTTCTGTCTTAATATGCTGTTGTCTGTGCCCTGTCTTGTTATCTTGTTTTGTTGTGTAAAAAAAAAGAAAAATAGTATAAATGCTGCAGGTTGTATGAAAAGAAATGGATTTGTAAAAGTATACCGCCTAATGCCTGAAATAAAGTATTAAAAAAAGAAAAGAAAATTGTTGTCCCGAGCAACGTTACATGACACACGTTGTCACCGCCCCTTCTGCAGGAAGACTCTGGATTGGTTCTGCAAAGCAGTTTTTTTTAACTCTCTAATTGTTTCCACCCAGTTTGAACTTTGAAAGCTGGGAGAAAGTTCTCAGTCTGTAGTTGAGTGAAGCAGATGAAGACTGAGAACTGAGTGTACAGTAGGTGGCACATGGGGCTAAGTTAGCCTATATATATATATACAGTACCTGCTCTATCAGGAAAGAACAGCCAGCTCTCTGCAGAGTTTGCCTGGCGAGCGGCCCAGCTTGGAGACAGCTAAACACAGCTTAATGGCCCCAGAGGGAGAGGGATACAGGGACAATTTCACAGGGATGAAGTGCTATCAACTGCATTGTGTTAACCCATTGATACCTGATGCAGCATTTGTGTGTGTATCCCTTTAAGACCGGTTCGCAGTCTTAAAGGGATACACACACAAATGCTGCATCAGGTATCAATGGGTTAACTTATTGACGAGTAAGAGTGAGATCGAGATAGAGAGAGGCATATTAAGTTAATGATCAACTTTATCATCACTACTGCAAGTAAAGCCTTTTAGTTCAGCATATAATGAGCAAACCCTCCTCACACCCAATCAGAGCAGTTATATTCTAACAACTAAATCAATGGGTGTAAAATCCAACAACTAACATCATCACTTAGGGATGAGCTACTAAACATTGTGGAGATGCAGCTAATAGCGAATTGCATTTGTTTGGTCTGTCTGCTCATCAAATTGGGAATGGGAACATAACAGACGACAAAAAAAATAACGAGCGCTGTAATGCTAAACTTATGACAAAGCTATATTAGCTTTTTCATTTTTTTTTACCTTTTATTTATACAGGGGGAGTCTCACTGAGAGCAATGCTCTCTTTTTCAGGAGCGCCCTGTTCACATTCACACACACATTCACACCTGGAAGCTGACCAGTACAACCAAAGTCTGATCTGCTGGCCACTGAGCAGCTCCACTGGAGCAGTTGGGGTTAAGGGCCTTGCTCAAGGGCACCTCAGTGGTGGTAATGAGGGAGGGGCAAGCGCTGCCTTTTTTCATTTTCCCCACCCAGATTTATCCTGCCGGTCCCGGGGATTGAACCGACAACCTTCCGGTCACAAGCTCGCTTCTCTAACCATTGGGCCACCACTGCCCAAATTTGCACCTTCACAACTGATCAAATGTCACTTTAATTAACAAAATAAATAAATCCATATTAGAGGAAACCACTAAAGTAAAGATAATCCTGGATGTAGTGAGAGGAAATCATTTGACACCCCGATTCATTTTCTTGTTCTCGGATCGGGAATCCCTCATGGAGGTAGAAATATGATGTCACAGTCACACTTGACTGGTCTATGATGAGGCGCATCATCATTCCCCCAAGATTAATCTAAGCCAATCAGCGGTGTCGGAGATGTGACGGACGAGCGCACAGACAAATGAACAAGCACACGAACAGACAGGTCCCGGTCACGCGCCATTTAAAGCCGTATTTCACTTTGGTACAAGATGACCACCTTTTCAAAGCGTTAATATGGACTGACATGGGGAGGGCGGGGTCAGGGGCATGGGGAAGGCGGGGTCAAGGTTGGGGGGCGGGGTCAGGGTTGGGCTAAACTGAATGACTGAATCATTTTTTGGGACAGGTGGAGACTGGACAGCTGTCTGCTAGGTTGAGCTGTCACTCCTCCTGAATTGTCAGCGACAGTCAGGAGAGATGGTGAGAATGAATCACTGGCTGACACACAGATCCAACTGACCTCACACTGAGAGGTCTTCAACAATACTACTTCCTGTTGACATTTCTCACTCTAGCCTCTAACCAGCAGCATTCATCCAAACCCAGAACAACTGTTCAGCAAGGTGACTTCTGTCCTTCCTGTAAATAGCACCTATTAACGGACATAGAGATTTGTTTCTCTATGTTCCAAGATGCTGAGTAGTATAATGGAATGCAATGGCGTACAATAAAGAAATATATAATATATAATATTATATATATAATATATATATATATTATATATTTTATATATATATATATATAATATTATATATATATAATATTATATATTATATATATATATATTAGGGATGTTCATTTTGAAAATTTTCCAAAATCGATAATCGGTTAATATTAACTCATTGAGTGCCAGCCACTTTTGGAGAACGGACGCTCCCAGTGCCAGAGTTTCAGAGCGTTTTCAGTGATTTCTCGAGGCCCACAGAATATTGTGTGATATTACTATGTAAACACTGAACACGCACAAAGAACGATGAGACTCTATTCTATCATCTGCAAAAAAAAGTTTATTGATCCCATTTTCCGTTCTTTAGTTATGAGCCGGAGAAGATAGCTTGATTCATCCAAAAACAGCAATTTTTTTCTAGAAGCTGAGATAATTGGCCTTTTGTGAAATTAATCATTTCAAGCACATCACTGACTCTGAAGCTAATCTTTTCTAATGTAGTCACACCTCAAAAATAATTTCCTTCAATAAAACAGTTTAGGCCAGGGAATTTTGTTTGGCAGAATAATATTTTTAGCTACAACCAGCAGCGCTGGCCCCTGCGTGCGCTGCTGGTTGCAGCTTCTTGCTGGTTTTGATTTGCTGCTGGTGGGTATCGGATATTCTGGCTTGCGTTTGTCAATCCTGTCCTGCTGCCTGGGTCTGTCTGGGTGTTGCGTGCTGCTCTGCGTGCCCCCCCCCCCCCCCCGCCCCGCCCCGCCTCGCCTCAACTGCACACTCCTCCTCCTGTCTGTGGTGGCTCTCTGCTGAGTTTGCTGTGCGCACAGTGAAGGGTGCGGAACAGCCAGGCTTTTTTACAGCGTTCCGCGTGTGTTTGTCACCGGCAACGATGCTTCCAGTTGAGAATAATAACAACTCCACGGTGTGGATGTGCAGATGTGCTGTCGCAACCGACACGGAGCGGCTCAATTGTGGGAGCAGATTGGCTGCTGCAGGCACAGCTGCAGTAACGTGCTTCAGCATATCGATGCATACGGATGCGATGCGATTTCCGTTTCCATAACGACTTCTTCTTTGTTTTTTCCTTGCCTTTCTGTTATGTGGAGAGCACTGTCGCCACCTAAGGGTTCTGTAAAATAGGTTATAGACCTCCAATAGCTACAATAGTTGTACCAGAGATGTATCAGGGATTGATCCACGTCCCACCGTCAAAAAACGCAATTGACGACAATCGTCGTCTTTGGCACTCTACGTCAGTATTTGAATTGACGACAGCTGTCGTCATTGGCATTCAATGAGTTAACGATCAATTATCGATCATCGATTTTATTAATACTTTTTATTAATTCATTTTTTTTTTTTTACAAAATGAATGCCTATGGCAGAAAATACGAAAGACAACGTGTTCTCCTCAATGAACTCTTTATTTCAATGTGTCTCCTCTCCAACACTGCTGTCCCCGGCGCATGCCGGTGTGAATTTCCCATGTTTAAAACAGTTTTGTTGGCACAAAGGCCCGTGCCCAGCCAGAAAACTAGAGACTATATGAAGCTCCACCTCACGTTAGTCGGCTGTGCAATGGAGTGGGGCGAGGAGGAACGAATTCCACCCAAACCTAGTCCAAAAAAAAAAAAAAAAAAAAAAAAAAAAAAATTAATAATTAAAAAATCGATCCAAATGCCACAGGATCGATTCCAATCCTTAACGATCGATTATCGATTTTCGATAATTGATGAACATCCCTAATATATATATATACATACTGTATATACTGGGGTGTAGTGTACACAAATATGTCAGTCATGGTCTGGGCCTATGAAGCTACGTATGTGATTTTACAGTAGCCTACTTAGAAAATCGAAAAAACAACATTTTCAATGTCAGAATTGAGACTTTGACTATCAATTTCTCCAAAATGGCACAGTGAAAAGTGAATATATATATTCACTATATATATATATATATATATATACATACATATTGATTTTTTTGGGTATATAAATATACAGGTGCAGCTCAAAGAATTAGAATATCGTGAAAAAGTGCAATATTTTTTGTCACTCATTTCAGAAAGTGAAACTCATATATTATACAGATTAATTACACATAGAGTGAAATATTTCAAGCCTTTATTTCTTGTAATTTTGATGATTATGGCCTACATATAATGAAAACCCTAAATCAGTGTCTCAGAAAATTAGAATATTACATCAATAAATCAATAAAATAAAAATAAATAAAAAAAAGTTAATTTCCATGCACTCAATACTTGGTTGGGCCTCCTTTTGCATGAATGACTGCATCAATGCGGCGTGGCATGGAGGCGATCAGCCTGTGGCACTGCTGAGGTGTGATGGAAGCCCAGGTTGCTTTGATAGCGGCCTTCAGGTCATCTGCATTGTTGGGTCTGGTGTCTTTCATCTTCCTCTTGACAATACCCCATAGATTCTCAATGGGGTTCAGGTCAGGCGAGTTTGCTGGCCATTCAAGCACAGTAATACCATGGTCATTGAACCAGCTTTTGGTACTTTTGGCAGTGTGGGCAGGTGCCAAGTCCTGCTGAAAAATGAAATCAGCATCTCCATAAAGCTTGTCAGCAGAAGGAAGCATGAAGTGCTCTAAAATGTCCTGGTAGATGGCTGCATTGACTGTGGACTTCAGAAAACACAGTGGACCAACACCAGCAGATGACATGGCACCCCAAATCATCACTGACTGTGGAAACTTCACACTGGACTTCAAGCAATGTGGATTGTGTGCCTCTCCACTCTTCCTCCAGACTCTGGGACCTTGATTTCCAAATGAAATGCAAAATTTACTTTAATCTGAAAAGAGGACTTTGGACCACTGAGCAACAGTCCAGTTCTTTTTCTCCTTAGCCCAGGTAAGACGCTTCTGACGTTGTCTCTGGTTCAGGAGTGGCTTGACACGAGGAATGCGACATTTGTAGCCCATGTCCTGGATTGGTCTGTGCGTAGTGGCTCTTGATGCGCTGACTCCAGTCTCAGTCCACTCCTTGTGATGCTCCCCCACATTCTTGAATGGATTTTGCCTGACGATCCTCTCAAGGCTGCGGTTATCCCTGTTACTTGTGCACCTTTTCCTACCACACTTTTTCCTTCCACTCAACTTTCTATGAATATGCTTGGATACAGCACTCTGTGAACAACCAGCTTCTTTAGCAATGACCTTTTGTGGCTTACC
>NC_139651.1:18585073-18720073 GCF_964638095.1 Poromitra crassiceps | reverse complement strand
AGTGTAAGTATGCAGCGTAGCGGTCGTATCGATATTTACAGATAAAAGAAGATATCTAAAAGAAAATGTGCTAAAACACCCCCCAGGGCACCAGGGTTACACCCCCCAGGACACCGGGGTTACACCCCCCAGGACACCGGGGTTACACCCCCCAGGGCACCAGGGTTACACCCCCCAGGACACCGGGGTTACACCCCCCAGGACACTGGGGTTACACCCCCCAGGACACTGGGGTTACACCCCCCAGGGCACCGGGGTTAGGGAGAGTCAGCACCTCGGTTTAACGTCTCATCCGAAGGACGGTGCTGCTCACTCACATGATAGAGTCCCTGTCTCTGCCCTGGGGCATTGGGGAGATTATACATGAGACCAGAGGGAAGAGTGACTCCTACTGGTCCTCCAACAACACAACAGCACCAGTGCTAACAAAAAATAACAAAACAACATTCACACAGAAACACAGAAACACAGCCTCCTTTATCATCAATGTTGGCTTCTTCTCAGACCCAGCGATGAGGCTTGCATTCGTTCTTTCTCGTTTGTTTCTGTTAAAAATGGATGATAATTATAATAAGTGCATTAAGCCACTTTGCGTAATGTCAACACAAATTGGGGACACTTGTCACAGCTGGAGATAATATTCTGTTAGCAACTTTGCAACCCTCGTTTAATATGTTTCTTGTTTTGTGCTCTAATGCAATCATAACAACAGAAATGGTGTTTTTCTCCATATTAGCTTTGTCTTTCACACACAAGAGTATTTATGAAAGGAGATTTTAATGACTTGACGATGCTTAACATAAAAGATTGCCAGGCAAGTCTCCAGAGATGGATAATGTTCTCCAAAATGTATTAACATGGTTAGGGGTGACTTTCATACCAAATGTAGGCTTATGCTTTCACTGATCATGTTTATGCTTTGACTGTCATCGTACTTTTATTGCCTGGGGATCTAAGAGCAAAGACGTAAAGCAATGTGAAGATGGCAGCTGCTAGATACAGCACATAGACTACAGCACATAGACTACAGCACATAGACTACAGCACATAGACTACAGTCAGCTGGTAGATACAGCACATAGACTACAGCACATAGACTACAGCACATAGACTACAGCACATAGACTACAGCACATAGACTACAGCACATAGACTACAGCACATAGACTACAGCACATAGACTACAGTCAGCTGGTAGATACAGCACATAGACTACAGCACATAGACTACAGCACATAGACTACAGCACATAGACTACAGCACATAGACTACAGCACATAGACTACAGCACATAGACTACAGTCAGCTGGTAGATACAGCACATAGACTACAGCACATAGACTACAGTCAGCTGGTAGATACAGCACATAGACTACAGCACATAGACTACAGCACATAGACTACAGCACATAGACTACAGCACATAGACTACAGCACATAGACTACAGTCAGCTGGTACATACAGCACATAGACTACAGCACATAGACTACGGCACATAGACTACAGCACATAGACTACAGCACATAGACTACAGCACATAGACTACAGTCATTTCACTGGAGAGTGGACTGGAGAGCATTAATAGCACTGATCATCAGATAGTAACAGAGGACAGGGGGGGTCTGGCAGGACTGATCATCAGATAGTAACAGAGGACAGGGGGGGTCTGGCAGGACTGATCATCAGATAGTAACAGAGGACAGGGGGGGTCTGGCAGGACTGATCATCAGATAGTAACAGAGGACAGGGGGGGTCTGGCAGGACTGATCATCAGATAGTAACAGAGGACAGGGGGGGTCTGGCAGGACTGATCATCAGATAGTAACAGAGGACAGGGGGGGTCTGGCAGGACTGATCATCAGATAGTAACAGAGGACAGGGGGGGTCTGGCAGGACTGATCATCAGATAGTAACAGAGGACAGGGGGGGTCTGGCAGGACTGATCATCAGATAGTAACAGAGGACAGGGGGGGTCTGGCAGGACTGATCATCAGATAGTAACAGAGGACAGGGGGGGTCTGGCAGGACTGATCATCAGATAGTAACAGAGGACAGGGGGGGTCTGGCAGGACTGATCATCAGATAGTAACAGAGGACAGGGGGGGTCTGGCAGGACTGATCATCAGATAGTAACAGAGGACAGGGGGGGTCTGGCAGGACTGATCATCAGATAGTAACAGAGGACAGGGGGGGTCTGGCAGGACTGATCATCAGATAGTAACAGAGGACAGGGGGGGTCTGGCAGGACTGATCATCAGATAGTAACAGAGGACAGGGGGGGTCTGGCAGGGCTCAGCAGAGTTGGCTGATCCCGTGATGACAGACAGAGGTCTGGATTATTGTGAGTCTGAATCCTCTTACATCACACCACTTTGGATCTGATCCCTCTGCTCTGCTCCAAATCTACACTGAGGACCTTTCCTCCTCGGTCCCCAGAGTCATGTTAGAGACAAAGACAAAGGAGGACAAAGACAAAGGAGCTGGTGGTGGACCTGAGGAGGGTCAAGGCTCCGGTGACCCCTGTTTCAATCCACGGGGTCAGTGTCGACATAGTGGAGGACTACAAGTACCTTGGAGTGTACATTGACAATAAACTAGACTGGGCTAAGAACTCTGATGCACTCTACAAGAAGGGGCAAAGCCGTCTTTACTTTCTGAGACGGCTGAGGTCCTTCAACGTCTGCCGGACCATGCTGAGGATGTTCTATGAGTCGGTAGTGGCTAGTGCCTTCCTGTATGCTATCGTGTGCTGGGGCAGCAGGCTGAAGGCAGCGGATGCCAACAGACTCAACAAACTGATCCGTAAGGCCAGGGACATTGTGGGGCTGGATCTGGGCTCTCTGACTGCGGTGTCAGAGAAGAGAACGTTATCCAGGCTACGCTCCATCATGAGCAATGACTTGCACCCACTCCACGGCGTGCTAGTCAAACACAGGAGTACGTTCAGTGAGAGACTGATTCCACCTAGATGCAATACGGAGAGGCACAGGAAATCATTCCTGCCTGTGGCCATTGGTCTATTTAATGCCTCTCTTAAAAGAGCACCTCGGAGACACTCAGTCTCCCTGAGACTGAGCCAGCCGATAGGTTAACTGTGCCTGGCTGAGCCACGTGTAACGTATAGGGCAAACCGACTTAATATAAGTCCAGTGTGCAATAATGATAATTGGCACGGAATGTATACTTACTCTACGGATTTTGCTTACTTAGGCATATTCTACTTATTTTTGCTTCTATCGCATTTACTACTGTTATTCTATGCTATGTTGTGTTCTTATTCTGCTTATTTTGCTTAATATCGCATTTACTACTGTTTATTTTATATTTCCCCCGGGGATCATTAAAGTCTTTCTGATTCTGATTCTGATTAGGTGACACAGAGGCCTAGTGGTTATTAGGGCTGTGAATCTTCACTGGCTTCACGATTCGATTTGATTACGATTATCGATGCATCTCGATGCATCTTAAATCGATGCATCACTTTTTTTCCCAATACATGATTTATTTTTTCTCACTTTCTTTTTTCTCACTGTGGCTACTTTTAAAATAAAAGTGCATTTTGAATTGCATTGTATTATGATCCATAATTAAAATAAACAACTGCATGTACTTCCATTATATTTTATTTGATTATTATTTAAAAATATATATTAATTTTTTTTTATAATCGATTTTTGACATTTGTGAATCGATGCAGAATCGTGCACGTCCGCATCACGATGCATCTTATAATCGATTCTTTTTGACGCCCCTAGTGGTTAGAAAGAGTATTCTTCAACTGGAGGAGCCGGGTTCAAACCTTGTGACATCAAACGTTACGTGATCTGCTGAAGTGTCCATGAGCATGGCAGTGAATCCCCACCACCAGCCTCACGGGTTCACTATTTTGCAGCTGACCCTGCACTGCACTCTGACCTTCCTGAGCAGGCTGACGAGCAAAACGGTCAGTAAAGTATCGCACCTTTTCTTTTCCTGTATCTGAGTTTGTTCGTTTTTCTGTGTTCTAAATTTTTTTTTTTAATTGCAAAATAAAATATTAAAAAAAATAAAAAATTAAGTATCACACCTCCATGATGGCACCAGCTGTGGTTGCGAGGAGATTTGTGAAGCAACTGAACAAAGACCTCTATTCAACACATCAAGCCTCATTTTAAATGAATTAGTGAGAAGCCCTCCAGAAGCCCTGATAATACTGCAGTGTGTTCGGCAAGTGTTACAATATTATGTCAAATAATATTACGTCAATTAATTGCTTTACTTTTTTTCATTTTCTTTTCTTTGTTTGCGACTCAGAGCTTGAATATAGCAAATGTACTAATACACCTCGACTGAGCTAAAGGGACTGGCAGGAAGCAGCTGCCTGAGCAGGGAGACCAAAGATGATTTGCATGCTTTCAAAAATATTCTTACCTATTTTTGTTCACAACTTTCTCAGAGGACCTCATACATTTACGGTGACCTCCCTTGTACATTTTGTGCCGGCAGAGGCAAATTCAGCTAAATGAGAATTTCCACGCTATATCATAATGCACACTGTGGTGCACAAATAAAAAGACACACAGACACCCACACACACCCACCCACACACACACACACACACACACACACACACACACACACACACACAAAATACTTGAAACTGACTGGGAAAATGTGCTCCGGCAAAAATCAACAGAATAAAGTCCAAGGGCCATATCTTGGCCCTTGGATATATAAAAAAAATCTTTGCTAGTTTCTAGCACTTAAAATCTCCCTTTTCCCCCCTTTTAATTACCACTGGGTCAGTACATCAAAGGACGTGTTTCAGGTTCAACTTCGTTAGCACAGCCAGCAGGGCTGTTAGCATGCTAGTTAGCTTGCCAGTTTTGGGGCAGAGCGCTCTGGGTGCCTCGAGCAGAGAAATCAATGTCACTTTTTTCGACAGCAACAAATAAGCGATCCACAGTGCGCTGTGTGTCTGTGCGTGTCGGAAGCGCTCTGGGCATGATTTCCAAAGCATTCTGACCTGTCGACACGGCCCCTAAACTGCAATACAGGTGAGCTAAGCTGCTAAGTTATTCATCTTTATTTATTTATTCTAACGTTAGTTTCAGACTGCTTCCTTGTATATTGTGCGCTGAGATCAGCGCTTCCCAGCGTACTTCCAGCGTTTAACGGTCGGAAAAAGACACTAGATGGACACACGGCCTTACACACCCTGTGCAACCATGAGTGTAACAGCACCACAGAATCAGTCTACTCTACACGTGACATGAATGGAGCCACTCTGACTTTTGATGATTTATAGCAAAATAAGAGACAGCAGCTTCTGTGTCCTCTCCTTCATCTTCAACCTTCTAATCAGAAGAAGAAGAGAAACATGGCAGCTAGCAGACTGATCAGATATGACTGAATATGGCTTATTATGCAGTCATCCCAAAACTGCTACTGAAATGCTCCACATGAGGCCTAACAGCCATGGAGTTCCCATAAGTACTATCAGTGACATGCAGATGGACGGAGACCTATTTCGGAGCTGATTATGGACCTAGGCCTGAGTGAGCATGGTGTGAAGCTCACGTCAGTCATCTGGTTCTGACTGAAGGCACAGTTCTTAGTAGGACCGCAGAGCGGGCCCGAGCCTGAAACCCACAACAGACCTGCCCCTTCTCTCTCTCTAATCGCCTTACTGCACAGTCAGTCATAGTGTGATGTGTTCGAATGCAGTGAAATAAAGAGAGGAGTTTAAAAAGGATTTCTCGCCATATGAAGAAGGAAGCCTTCATTTAGCTTGTTCCTCGTGTAGTATTGGCTCTCTTCAATACACTAATGGCTCATTTCCACCACATAACAGCACAGTACAGCTCTACTCGATCTGGTCTTACTCGGCTCTACTTGATATAGACTCTGTTTCCATAGCAAGTTTACTCGCCTCCGCCCACACCTGGTCGTCATAGCGACCGCATATCTGTCCTCCGCCCATAGCCGAAGTAGGCTATAACATATAACGTTCAAATTAAATCCATACACAGAACTTTTAAACTGTTTATGAAATACTGGTGCCTCTAAATGACCTACAGTGTACATGGGCAAATGTGAGAATGGAGATCACTTTGTTGTTAGTCAAACTCACATGCATGCGCTGCGCGAGGGACGGGGGTTGCGCTACAGGGAGAAGTGAAGCCTCTACCCCGGCGGCCTCTCAGCAGGCAAGACCGCGGCTTCACCAAAGCCCCGCCTGCGGCCTAGCGGAGCCGACGCTACACTCAACTACAAAGGGCTTCCTGAGGAGCGGATTTTTTTCCTCTCTCAAAACAATTGAAAACCACCGAAGAGAAGGTAAGCCCCACTAAACTGGTATGCAGCATTGCATTGACAGTCATTAGATAGAGTAAACACGATTCTGTCTGACCGTCGTCTGACAGTCGTCTACAGTGTTTTCACGTCACCGTATGAACCCGGGTCCACAGCGCTGGAACCTCAACAGAGCAGGGACCAGAACTAGCACGACTCAACCCCGACTCAACCCGGGCTGTCCACGTTTTTGACCGGTGGAATGAGACAAAAAAGCGAGACGAGCTGGGCGGGGCCGCGTTGATACCAGCGGTGGAAATGGGCCATTATATGTATGTATATTAGAGCCCGACCGATATATCGGTCCCACCGATATTATTGGACGATATTGGCTGATAACCGATATAATGGTATCGGCCGATATGTTTTTTTATTTTGTATTTTTTAATTTTTTTATAGACAGCATGTTGTGTATATTTGATCTTTTTTCTTAACTCAGGTTGTATTTTATATTTGTTCTATTTGTGTTTTTGTATTTCTATTGAATTATTAAAATTAAATTAAAATTATTAAAATAATTATTAAATTCCCAGCTCAGTTTACTGTTTCATTGCATTGATGTCATTTTGGACAATAAAGTTTATTGATAAGCTGTAAGATATCCTGCCTACATTACATATCTCAAGTCATGTCGAGTCGTATCTTTGTCAAGTGTTTATTTGTGGGATCACTGCAAAAAAAAAAAGTGTAATATAATGTGTATATATAATGTAAGAATATCAGCCGATATATCGATATCAGATTTTTCTTTACTCCCTAATATCGGCCTCAAAAATCCAGTATCGGTCGGGCTCTAATGTATATATATATAATGCTACTTGTGTAGAATTATACAAAAGTAGAAATGGGGTCAGATCCTTCGGTGGCTATTTCAGCATTAATGTAGCAATCGTGGACGATGATCTTAATCAAGTGTGCAACATCAAACAGCACTTTGATACTTTGATGCTGTGTTGAGTGTGGAGATGATCTGTGGCTCTCAGAGCATGGCACAGTGCCGGGTGGAGGAATATATTCAGGCAGCAGATGAATAAGAGATGAGGGGAGAGGCAGCGTTGAGACGATTGCCCAACTGCTGTTTTAGCCTCTTTCTCCTCCACCCCTGTACGTCTGCTCTCCCTCCTCCACAAGCACCACCGCCTCCTCCCTCTCCTCCACCCCTGTACGTCTGCTCTCCCTCCTCCACAAGCACCACCGCCTCCTCCCTCTCCTCCCCCGCTGCACCTCCCTCCAAACCTCTCCAATCCATATCGCCCTGTTCACCTTATGTAGACGAGACCGTCTGGCTTGAGAGACTAACAGGACGTGTAAATGCAATCGGAGGTTCCCATTCTATTTACACTTCCTGTGACACGTAAACCGAGTCTGACTCATAATGTGAGTCAAACTAGGTTTGACCAGGTGAGTCCGATCATGCGTTCCTTTATCGCAAAAGAACTGGGATGTGGAGGCTAAATGACGTCACATCCGTTTTGTTAGCGTTCCATTTGCAGAAAACTTGAGCTGGGAAGTTCACTGTTCACTGGTCAGATCCACTCGCTAGCCAGGCTAGCCATTGTTAGCAATAACAGTTGATAACAAGGCATTTCGTGGCATTTTGCGCATACAAACACTGCAGCCTCATGTCCACACAGATAGAAGTAGGCCGTGCTGTGTGTACAGCTGATTTAATGAGACACAAACAAGACAGAAGTGCTCAATAGCATTTATACGATTATAACTACTGTTGTTGCGCGGAGCAGCCATCTTGGATTTTTGAGGTTGGGGCTGCTGAGGCTCCTACGAGTTTGGAATGGGAAATACCAGCTCTGGTGACATCACGTCCCAGCTCATGAACTTTGAACCGTAAGATTACCAGTTCCCAGTTATAAAGGAATGCAGCACGACTAGTTTGAGCGGGAAAAACAGCCCGGCGTTTTGAACAGGAAGTGGTGATACAATGGGTCAAGTGGGCGGGGCTACATAAGGTGAACAGGTCCTCTTAGCTCGCTCATTGTTCACCTTCCCCTCTGTCTCTTGATTCTCATCTCACCTCATTCATTGCCTTCATTCAATTTTTCAGTATCGTAAACAACCTGCCAAGGCACAGTCAAGATGGCTTACCGATATCTGACTGTAGGTAGGTAGGCAGGTAGGCAGGTAGGTAGGCAGGTAGGCAGGTAGGTAGAGAAACTCTACACTCCAGGCGTTGACCTAAAACACAGAAGAAGAAGAGAGCGTCAAACTGAGCACCCGACTGAAAAGCCAGATGAAAAGATGCACAGTTCAGCGTAGGAAATGGTCTTGACCCCCTCTCCCCCTCATCTTGACTCCTCCCTCTCCCCCTCATCTTGACTCCTCCCTCTCCCCCCTCATCTTGACTCCTCCCCCTTGCTACCTGGCTCTCAGAATAATAACAAGTTAAGCCATTAGCATAGCATCATTAAAGCAACACCTCATTCCCACATTTATTTCTGAGGGACATCGGCCATGACAGCAATGTTCATATCGGTTATCGTATTGGCCAAAATGTTCACATGGGTGCATCCCTGTTTTCAATCCAAACCCCAAGTCAAATGAGTCGACTCGTGAAATAGGGGGAAGACAGGATGAAAAATGAGGGCGAAAAGAGGAAGGATGGAGAGATGTTCTCCAAACGAGACGACGTGCCACCCAGAAACAAGGTGATGGGCTCAGTGTGGTGGGCTCTGCCTGTCACATCGCAGAGTCAGACACAGCATGTCAGAGGCTAACAGCAAAGCTATGGAAGCAGCAGCAACACGACCAGCTTCTCTCTAACCCTGACAGCAGAGCTTCACCACCTGCAGCAACACGACCAGCTTCTCTCTAACCCTGACAGCAGAGCTTCACCACCTGCCACTGAGCCCAGGCCACACGTGTCACAGCTCATCGTCGCCGCCCTGCAGTCCCCTCGTGACAGACAGCCTCAAGGTTGCTGTCCCCACTCAGCAGAAATCACACCAGCAGCTCGTACGCAGTGTTTGGTGTCAGAGTGACAGCTCTTTTACAACACCTGGGGAGGGAGGGGGAGTGTGTGTGTGTGTGTGTGTGTGTGTGTGGGGAGGGGGAGGGGGAGTGTGTGTGTGTGTGTGTGTGTGTGTGTGTGTGTGTGTGTGTGTGTGTGTGCGTGTGTCAGAGCCAGATTAACACCCCCAGGGGCCCCGGGGCACTGAAGCTCCCAGGGGCCCCCCTACCCATCGTCCGGATGTTTGGATGTTTTTTCGCCATATTTAGAGGAATATCTCATTTTAAATTAACATTAGTATTATACTGTTATGTTATTATTCCGTTTCTGAGATTCAGTTTCTCACTCACTCATAGGCGATTCTAGGCTTTGCAAAGAGGTAGCATCAGCAGGATAAAGATATTAGTCTGACTGGGGGGTTTCAAGGGGGGCCTGTGCCCCCCCTGGACAAAGAAATTTTGTACATTTTAAAGTAAAATGCATGAATCTGATGCACTCTGAGAGCAAAAGGAAGAGGCTAATCTTCACATTAATATCCTCTTCACTGTGCTGTGGCTTTACAATGATGAAAAAATAATTGACATTACATTTCCAATACAAAACAGCAGAGGGTGCCGCAGCACCACAAGCACCCCCACTTCCCGCGCCCCTGGTCACCCCTTGCCCACAGGCATCCAATGAGACTAAATCATCAGACTTAATCTTCTTGGAAACACATTTTATTTTGTCCTGATTGGTCTTAGATTTGTGTCATAGTTCTGTGGAGCCCAACATGAGCCCAAACCAAAAAAAAAAAAAAAAAATTTTTTGGAGGGCCCCTTCACCCCGAGGGCCCCGGGGCACCTGCCCCGGTTGCCCTATGGTTAATCCGGCCTTGGCGTGTGTGAGTGTGTGTGTGTGTGTGTGTGTGGGGTGTGTGTGTGTGTGTGTGTGTGTGTGTGTGTGTGTGTGTGTGTGTGTGTGTGTGTGTGTGTGTGTGTGTGCGTGTGTGCGTGTGTGTGTGTGTGTGTGTGTGGGGTGTGTGTGTGTGTGAGTGTGTGTGTGTGTGTGTGTGTGTGTGTGTGTGTGTGTGTGTGTGTGTGTGTGTGGGGAGAGGAGGTGTGAGATTGGGTAAAGAAGACAGACAGCAGGGATGATACATCAAGTAGTCATGTGTCAAATAACAGAACAGTTATTTCTAGAATGATTCCTTGGAGGCAGAATCATGTGGTCCTCCTCACAAACTAGGATGTAGCCTACATCCTCTTACGTCCTATATACATCTTACTATACAGTACTTATGCAAAGCTATTTCCACTTCACCATTCAAAAATCACTGAGCAAACGGACTTATTATCAGAAATAAGCTTCACAAAAGTGCTGACATGCTGTTGATGCTCAGAGCATTTATCTTCCAGAATGCTGCCGCATGTTGGCAAGAGAGGAGCAGGAACAGTGTTTTGATCAGCTCCCGGGAGGAACAGAGAGCTCGTTACCGAGACAGAGAGGAAACGAGCGCCTGAGCTCGTTACAGTGCACACGCTGCCCGTTAGGAGCTCGTTACAGAGCACACTAGGGGTGTCAAAAATAATCGATCATAAGATGCATCGCGATGCGGACGTGCACGATTCTGCATCGATTCACAAATGTCAAAAATCGATTATAAAAAATAAAAATAAAAGATTTTTCTTTTTTTTAAATAATCGAATAAAATATAATGGAAGTACATGCATTTGTTTATTTTAATTATGGATCATAATACATTGCAATTCCAAATGCACTTTTATTTTAAAAGTAGCCACACAGTGAGAAAAAAGAAAGTGAGAAAAAATAAATCATGTATTGGGGGAAAAAAGTGATGCATCGATTTCAGATGCATCGAGATGCATCGATAATCGTTTTATAATCGAATCGTAGCCCTCTGAATCGTAATCGAATCGAATCGTGAGGCCAGTGAAGATTCACAGCCCTAGCGCACCTGTTAGGAGCTCGTTACAGCGCACACGCTGCTTGTTAGGAGCTCGTTACAGTGCACACGCTGCCCGTTAGGAGGGAAAGCAGCAGCTTTTAGCACCTCTACTCCACTAACCAAGAGAACACTTCTCTCCAGCAATTTGCTCTCAAAAACAAACAATTAATCAAGACACTTTTTCCTGATCTGATTAGTTCTGGAGTGTGGACTTCCAGAAAAACACGTGTGCACACACACATGCACACACGCAAGCACGCACACATACACACACACACGCACACACACACACATGCACACACGCACGCACGCACACACACACACACACACACACACACACAGAGTCACACACACACACACACACACACAGAGTCACACACACACACACACACACACACACACACACACACACACACACACACACACACACACACACACAGAGTCACACACACACAGTGTTAGACAGATAGAGTTACACTGACAGTGTCTCTCCCCTCCTTCTTCTTGGATCCAGCCCTGAGGCGTGTGCTGGTCCCACAGGCCCACCTCACACTGCAGCACTGCAGCTCCAGTCTCAGTCTCAGATCAGATCTCTGGTCCCACAGGCCCACCTCACACTGCAGCACTGCAGCTCCAGTCTCAGTCTCAGATCAGATCTCACTCACAAGCAACCTGAAGGACAGAACATTTAGACAGGGCACTTCCTCTGGGCACCTGCAATCTAGGAATCTTTGGGTGTTGTATTATATTACTAGGCATCTGGCGTGCGTAGCTCGGCAAGCTGGCCCCGCAGCTTGCATACACAGCACGGGCTCACTTGCTCTTATGACATCACTGATGACCACTGCGCATTGCAGCCTCGCCTGCTCTATGACATCACTGATGACAATTAGGGCAATCACCTTAATTAAAAAATTCGGCTCGGTCAGGTCACCCGCACGGGTGCTCTTTACACCCCCTGAAAGGTTCAGCGCGATCGCACGTAAAACGGCATAGCTGTGGCCGAACACAGAAATTGAAACAAACAGTGGACAGAGCCCACATACTCAATTTGAGATAGAATGCTGTTATATAGAATGCTGTTATATAGAATGCTGTTATATAGAATGCTGTTATATAGAATGCTAACCCGAACTACTAGACTCAGAGTAGCTTCACATGCTGAAGAGAAAGAAATAGATGCAACTCAAAAGTGGCTCCAAACACCAAACAAATTGTAAGACAGGAAAAAAGCACCAGTCACACCTATACCTGCAGTACATACCTATACCTGCAGTACACACCTATACCTGCAGTACACACCTATACCTGCAGTACACACCTATACCTGCAGTACACACCTATACCTGCAGTACACACCTATACCTGCAGTACACACCTATACCTGCAGTACACACCTATACCTGCAGTACATACCTATACCTGCAGTACATACCTATACCTGCAGTACATACCTATACCTGCAGTACACACCTATACCTGCAGTACACACCTATACCTGCAGTACATACCTATACCTGCAGTACATACCTATACCTGCAGTACATACCTATACCTGCAGTACACACCTATACCTGCAGTACACACCTATACCTGCAGTACACACCTATACCTGCAGTACACACCTATACCTGCAGTACATACCTATACCTGCAGTACATACCTATACCTGCAGTACACACCTATACCTGCAGTACACACCTATACCTGCAGTACACACCTACAGTATACCTGCGGTACACACCTATACCTGCAGTACACACCTATACCTGCAGTACATACCTATACCTGCAGTACACACCTATACCTGCAGTACACACCTATACCTGCAGTACACACCTATACCTGCAGTACACACCTATACCTGCAGTACACACCTATACCTGCGGTACACACCTATACCTGCGGTACACACCTATACCTGCGGTACACACCTATACCTGCAGTACATACCTATACCTGCAGTACATACCTATACCTGCAGTACACACCTATACCTGCAGTACACACCTATACCTGCAGTACATACCTATACCTGCAGTACATACCTGTACACACCTATACCTGCAGTACACACCTATACCTGCAGTACATACCTATACCTGCAGTACATACCTGTACACACCTATACCTGCAGTACACACCTATACCTGCAGTACATACCTATACCTGCAGTACATACCTGTACACACCTATACCTGCAGTACACACCTATACCTGCAGTACACACCTATACCTGCAGTACACACCTATACCTGCAGTAAGTACACACCTATACCTGCAGTACATACCTATACCTGCAGTACACACCTATACCTGCAGTACACACCTATACCTGCAGTACAATTCCCCCATATAGCATCACAGCACAGCAGAGTGGTTCTCTGAGAGGAAATCTATCCCCATCTATCCTTGTCCTCCCGCCCTTCTCTCCTCTTCCTAACAGAAAGCCTGGCATCAGCTGTTCTCTGCCACTTTACCCCCCGTCAACACTTTACAAGGTTGCCCACATCACTGCCATGCTGCCCTGACCTCGTGTCCCACAGCAAATCACTGAGCTCTCCGTTCTGAATTCCAGACCTGAGCAGCGGCACCCAGAGATGGAACGGAGGAGGAGGAGATGAGAGGGCTTGAAGGCAGAGCAGAGGTAAACACACGCCCCCTGACTGTTAATGGTCCAGTTAGGACGGCCTGACCTCCAGCTTTACTACGCTTACTATCCAGTCAGGTATGTAAAATGTAAGAAGAAATATAGGTTATAGCATATTATCCAGTACAACACCTGGATTATTATTACTAGGGATGTCACAATATATCGTCCCATCGCGATATCAAAACGTGACAATATGTATCGTTGAGATGAAATCTCATATCGTGAGAGAAAGAAGCTGAACATGGTGGCACTGATCTGCATCTGATTGCATGCTCGCTCTCCTTTTCATTGTGATGTGTTCGCACTGTAGCCTGGTAAACCAGCCCGTCACGTGAACTCATATTTCATTTGGTTCTGCGTGACGGTCTGGCCCCAAAGCCAGTGGGGGGGGTTTAGCAGAAGCTGCAGAGCGGAAGAGCCAATCAGCGACTGCGCTGTGACTGTCAATCACAGCGCAAGTTGGCCAATCAGGAACGCTACTAGCACTGCACTAACAAAACAATAATGGCCACCTCCTTGTCTGATCGTCTCGAGGAGTCATGTCAGCGTTTGTCTAGTTTAAACAGCCAGAAAGTGCAGTTATTGCAGAAACAGACTCAATAACAAAAATTAAACAAGTACAAGGAGTGTCGTCGCAACCACAGAGTTTCTCGGCTTTTGTTTTTGCCATTCTCCCGAGTGGATTTGGGTTTGACTGGATCCGACCCTGATTGGCTGAAAGAGTTGTCTGTCAAGGCAACTACGCCCGCCCATGCTCCCGCCCCTGCTAAAGACTGGGTGAAGAGTTGGGGCCAGACCGTCATGCAGAACCAAATGAAATGTGAGTTCACGTGACGGGCTGGTTCACCAGGCTACTCGCACTGTGCGTTCGGACCATCAGGCCCAACCTGAGTGCTCACACTGTATGTGTCAAATGGAAAATAAAACAGCTTGTTTTGGCTATTGACAATTGTCAATAAAGATTTGTTTGAATTTAAGCTCCGAGGCAGGCAGCGATGCACCTGTCCTCTCTCACACACAGCCTCACTGTAGCCTCACCGCGAGACTCATCAGTCATCCTTCCTTCAGAGTGTCGGATCCGGACCCCCTATATCCACTGCAAGCCCTGCTAAGTGGCTGCACGCGATCTACACGTTATCAATCACAATAAAACTGTACTACTCACCCAAGAGACAATGTTGTTATCTAGCGTTTGGGTGACATGGCACTCACAAAATAGTGCGCATTTTCCAATACGCAGCCCTTATTCGCATGCTAGTCCCGAAGTTTAGAGCTAAAACACAGCCTTCTTCGGCTGTGACATTTTGGGTTTCGACTGCTCCACAGCGCCGCCGCCGGAAGTATCGGTCGGGAGGCTGTACTGCACTGTTTACAATGAGGAGAGCGGCTTCTGTGCCAACCGAAGTCTAGAGTCTAGACTACCCCCAACACTATCTTTGATTTAAGCCTAACTCAAAGTCTAGAGTCTAGACTACCCCCAACACTATCTTTGATTTAAGCCTAACTCATCTAGAGTCTAGACTACCCCCAACACTATCTTTGATTTAAGCCTAACTCATTGATCAATCTAGTCTGGTACATAAAATGACCACTACTCATTTCATAAGTCATGTTCCTTTCATTGCTTTTCTCTCATGTGACTTACTGCACCAAACACAAGGACATACTTGAGGGTTTGACTCCCCACACTCGGCTGTCATTTTTTGCTGCCGCTATCAGCATCTGGATCTAACTTACTGTTTATGACAATTAATCCCACAGCTTTGTCTTTCTCTCGGCGTCAGCTTCCCCCCCAGCTCCCCCCCCCCCAGCTCATCAGTCAGCACACTTTGCTCCGGCCTGGATGCAGGCAGGCAGCAGGGCGTGGTGTACCTGAGGCTGAGCTAGAGCTACAGCGCTGCAGCTGAGCCTCACACACTTTGATGCTCCACTGACTTTATCCTCATTGTGCGACGCTTGTCTCTCAGCGTGATGCGCTTTACGCCGAATCAGCGGCAGCACAGGAAGGAAGTAAAAAAATAAAAAATCATCATTCCTAAACCCCCACAGTCTTCCAAAGTAAAGCTCTGCATTTCTATCCTGTCATTGAGAGCGTTAGCATTCACAAAGCACACGAGATAATAGCCAGGATTATATCCACCGCTGGCGCTGAGGTCTTACTCTGAAATAAGCTGTGTATTTGTATTTTGTATTGCACTCACGAATAGCCCGGTGTAAACGAATCAAGAGAACCTGCAGCATAAACCCTCAGCTACAGTAGAAAATAACAATAAACTAAATAATGAACGCATCCCTCAGTAATCAGGCTAATGCCAGCATACCCCATATTTACATTATTCTGTTTATTGGGAACAGAATATGTTTTTACTACATGCACAAGCTCAATAACGACGTACTTGAGTCTCCCGAATAACGACAGGATATTGATGTGCGTGTGAACACACTCATTATAGCAATGAGCCCACTGTCGACTCCTGTACCCAGTCATTATTATTCCAAAACACTGCAATGCTTCAGGGGCGTAAACAAACTGTACTGCACAAAATGTATTCACAAACAAACTGTACTGTACAAAATGTATTCACAAACAAACTGTACTGTACAAAATGTATTCACAAACAAACTGTACTGCACAAAATGTATTCACAAACAAACTGTACTGTACAAAATGTATTCACAAACAAACTGTACTGTATAAAATGTATTCACAAACAAACTGTACTGCACAAAATGTATTCACAAACAAACTGTACTGTACAAAATGTATTCACAAACAAACTGTATAAAATGTATTCACAAACAAACTGTACTGTACAAAATGTATTCACAAACAAACTGTATAAAATGTATTCACAAACAAACTGTACTGTACAAAATGTATTCACAAACAAACTGTATAAAATGTATTCACAAACAAACTGTACTGCACAACATGTATTCACAAACAAACTGTATAAAATGTATTCACAAACAAACTGTACTGTACAAAATGTATTCACAAACAAACTGTACTGTACAAAATGTATTCACAAACAAACTGTACTGTACAAAATGTATTCACAAACAAACTGTACTGTACAAAATGTATTCACAAACAAACTGTACTGTACAAAATGTATTCACAAACAAACTGTACTGTATAAAATGTATTCACAAACAAACTGTACTGCACAAAATGTATTCACAAACAAACTGTACTGTACAAAATGTATTCACAAACAAACTGTATAAAATGTATTCACAAACAAACTGTACTGTACAAAATGTATTCACAAACAAACTGTATAAAATGTATTCACAAACAAACTGTACTGCACAAAATGTATTCACAAACAAACTGTACAAAATGTATTCACAAACTGTACAAAATGTATTCACAAACAAACTGTACAAAATGTATTCACAAACAAACTGTACTGTACAAAATGTATTCACAAACTGTATAAAATGTATTCACAAACAAACTGCACTGCACAAAATGTATTCACAAACAAACTGTACTGCACAAAATGTATTCACAAACAAACTGTACTGCACAAAATGTATTCACAAACAAACTGTATAAAATGTATTCACAAACAAACTGCACTGCACAAAATGTATTCACAAACTGCACTGCACTGCACAAAATGTATTCACAAACAAACTGTACTGTATAAAATGTATTCACAAACAAACTGTACTGTATAAAATGTATTCACAAACAAACTGTACTGCACAAAATGTATTCACAAACAAACTGTATAAAATGTATTCACAAACAAACTGTACTGTATAAAATGTATTCACAAACAAACTGCACAAAATGTATTCACAAACAAACTGTACTGTATAAAATGTATTCACAAACAAACTGCACAAAATGTATTCACAAACAAACTGTATAAAATGTATTCACAAACAAACTGTACTGTACAAAATGTATTCACAAACAAACTGCACTGCACAAAATGTATTCACAAACAAACTGTATAAAATGTATTCACAAACAAACTGTACTGTATAAAATGTATTCACAAACAAACTGCACAAAATGTATTCACAAACAAACTGTACTGTATAAAATGTATTCACAAACAAACTGTATAAAATGTATTCACAAACAAACTGTATAAAATGTATTCACAAACAAACTGTATAAAATGTATTCACAAACAAACTGTACTGTATAAAATGTATTCACAAACAAACTGCACAAAATGTATTCACAAACAAACTGTATAAAATGTATTCACAAACAAACTGTACTGTACAAAATGTATTCACAAACAAACTGCACAAAATGTATTCACAAACAAACTGTACTGTATAAAATGTATTCACAAACAAACTGCACAAAATGTATTCACAAACAAACTGTACTGTACAAAATGTATTCACAAACAAACTGCACAAAATGTATTCACAAACAAACTGTATAAAATGTATTCACAAACAAACTGTACTGTATAAAATGTATTCACAAACAAACTGTATAAAATGTATTCACAAACAAACTGTATAAAATGTATTCACAAACAAACTGTATAAAATGTATTCACAAACAAACTGTACTGTATAAAATGTATTCACAAACAAACTGCACAAAATGTATTCACAAACAAACTGTATAAAATGTATTCACAAACAAACTGTATAAAATGTATTCACAAACAAACTGTACTGTATAAAATGTATTCACAAACAAACTGCACAAAATGTATTCACAAACAAACTGTACAAAATGTATTCACAAACAAACTGTATAAAATGTATTCACAAACAAACTGCACTGTACAAAATGTATTCACAAACAGACTGTACTGTACAAAATGTATTCACAAACAACAGCAAAAAGAATGGAGTTAGAGTAGATCATTTGGATGTTTGCCTGACATCATAACCCACAGAATGGAGCTGCAGCTGCACAATCTGTGACCTCTTTCATTACAATATGAAAGCAGCAGTGAATCAATTCATTGTTAGCTGAAAATGATGATCAGTATTATTGATCAGCTTCTCCAGCACTGTGAGTAGAGCAGCATGCACTGGAAAACACCACCCGTGGATACTCTCATCATCATCGATCTGCAATGTTCAGTGGCTTCCTGGAGTTGTGTGTGTGTGTGTGTGTGTGTGTGTGTGTGTGTGTGTGTGTGTGTGTGTGTGTGTGTGTGTGTGCGCGCGCGCCTGTGCGTGTTAGTTATTTCCTACATTTTCCACAATAGCTTTTGACAACCTCCAGACAACATGCCTGAACTCGTTGCATTCAGTATGTGTAGGAAGCAATAACCGCAAAAAAGCAAGATTTGTTTATTTTCTGTTATAAAACCCCATTGCATGCTAGAAATATTTCAATGTGACATCAAATCATCTATGTTTGGCCTGCTAGAAAACCACCGCCATGGGCCCAGACATGTAAGTGTTGTAGGTGTTTTCTTGTCTTTAATAAGCCTTGCTGCACAGCACGCTCCACATAGCCGACACTTAGCCTAGGAAGTGAGTGTGTAATAGCAACAGAAAGAAAGCTGGCCCACAGAACCGCCACCGCAGAACAAAGAGGAAGGTGTGGGCCAGAGATGCATAGACCCGCTGCTGAGTCTGGCCTCTGATGTGTTAGTGAGGTTCTGAGTCTGGCCTCTGATGTGTTAGTGAGGTTCTGAGTCTGGCCTCTGATGTGTTAGTGAGGTTCTGAGTCTGGCTTCTGATGTGTTAGTGAGGTTCTGAGTCTGACTGGCCTCTGATGTGTTAGTGAGGTTCTGAGTCTGGCTTCTGATGTGTTAGTGAGGTTCTGAGTCTGACTGGCCTCTGATGTGTTAGTGAGGTTCTGAGTCTGGCTTCTGATGTGTTAGTGAGGTTCTGAGTCTGACTGGCCTCTGATGTGTTAGTGAGATTCTGAGTCTGACTGGCCTCTGATGTGTTAGCGAGGTTCTGAGTCTGACTGGCCTCTGATGTGTTAGCGAGGTTCTGAGTCTGGCCTCTGATGTGTTAGTGAGGTTCTGAGTCTGGCCTCTGATGTGTTAGTGAGGTTCTGAGTCTGGCCTCTGATGTGTTAGCGAGGTTCTGAGTCTGGCCTCTGATGTGTTAGCGAGGTTCTGAGTCTGGCTTCTGATGTGTTAGTGAGGTTCTGAGTCTGACTGGCCTCTGATGTGTTAGCGAGGTTCTGAGTCTGACTGGCCTCTGATGTGTTAGTGAGGTTCTGAGTCTGACTGGCCTCTGATGTGTTAGCGAGGTTCTGAGTCTGGCTGGCCTCTGATGTGTTAGTGAGGTTCTGAGTCTGGCCTCTGATGTGTTAGTGAGGTTCTGAGTCTGGCTTCTGATGTGTTGGTGAGGTTCTGAGTCTGGCCTCTGATGTGTTAGTGAGGTTCTGAGTCTGGCCTCTGATGTGTTAGTGAGGTTCTGAGTCTGACTGGCCTCTGATGTGTTAGTGAGGTTCTGAGTCTGGCCTCTGATGTGTTAGTGAGGTTTTGAGTCTGGCCTCTGATGTGTTAGTGAGGTTCTGAGTCTGGCTGGCCTCTGATGTGTTAGTGAGGTTCTGAGTCTGGCCTCTGATGTGTTAGCAAGGTTTTGAGTCTGGCCTCTGATGTGTTAGTGAGGTTCTGAGTCTGGCCTCTGATGTGTTAGTGAGGTTCTGAGTCTGGCCTCTGATGTGTTAGTGAGGTTCTAAGTCTGGCCTCTGATGTGATAGTGAGGTTCTGAGTCTGACCTCTGATGTGTTAGTGAGGTTCTGAGTCTGACTGGCCTCTGATGTGTTAGTGAGGTTCTGAGTCTGGCCTCTGATGTGTTAGTGAGGTTCTGAGTCTGACCTCTGATGTGTTAGTGAGGTTCTGAGTCTGGCCTCTGATGTGTTAGTGAGGTTCTGAGTCTGACTGGCCTCTGATGTGTTAGTGAGGTTCTGAGTCTGACTGGCCTCTGATGTGTTAGTGAGGTTCTGAGTCTGGCCTCTGATGTGTTAGCGAGGTTCTGATGCGTCGCTTTTTCCACATCCTTCACCATTACGCACTACACAGCCTGACGGGAATGAAAGGATATTATCAGCAGCACATCAGTCTCTCTAGTTGACTTGATGGTGATGCTCTCCACTGACAACCTTAATAACCAAGCTCCTGTCAGAGGCTTCATGCTGAGGAGCTGTCCAAGGCACGGCAAAGGCAATTATGGCCGCTCGCCTAGCTGTCGAAAGGCGAAAGAGAAATGCACTCAAATCCAGTGCCGCATACAAATTTGTGCAACACATTGCCGGTTTGTTTGTTTTGTTTGTTAACTTTGCATGTGTATGGGGGGTTGGTTTTGGTCGCCGTAGCGTAATCACATTAATATCTCCTATGACTCTACATCCAGATTGAAATAATGAGTCAAAAGAAATGCATTTGTGTCACCTCTCAGTTCAGGTTGAGTCGTTCCAACATGTTTTGCTGCATGAAGGATGCTGTAGATGTCTTGGATGTATCTCCATCCTCCTGCTATAACTCTCACATTCCAAAATCATCTAAAAAACAAGCCCAACTGGACTTGATTCAAAGACAACATCGATACGATCGAATCAATATTTCATCTCTATAAAAACCACAATGTGTGTGTGGAGTGATAGAAAGACATGTGAAAGTGAAAGGCCAATATATGATTTTTCTTGTCCCAATTTCTGTCTCGGGAATAAAATTTGTCTTAGAAATAAAAATGTGTCTTAGAAATGTAAAAGAAATAAAATGTCATTTAAGATGAAACTTTATTGATCCATATGGGGGAATTGGGCAAAATTGCCTTGCGTTGCTCGCTCAAATTTCGCTTTTTTCTTTCTTGTTGTGGTACTAACTCTCTCTCTTCCTCTCGGGATAGTAACTCTCACGCGGCAATAGATCAAACTACCATCTGGTTTGCTCTGCATCAACTCCATCACACCACTGATTAACAATCATCTGTGCTGTCAACCAAGAAGAAACACCACTGTGGCTGTAGCAGTAAAGGCCCAAAGCCGGTACTCCAACACGACTGGCTGTAGCAGTAAAGGCCCAAAGCCGGTACTCCAACACGACTGTGGCTGTAGCAGTAAAGGCCCAAAGCCGGTACTCCAACACGACTGGCTGTAGCAGTAAAGGCCCAAAGCTGGTACTCCAACACGACTGTGGCTGTAGCAGTAAAGGCCCAAAGCCGGTACTCCAACACGACTGGCTGTAGCAGTAAAGGCCCAAAGCCGGTACTCCAACACGACTGGCTGTAGCAGTAAAGGCCCAAAGCCGGTACTCCAGAACAGTTGGAGATTCACTCCAGTTCACACTCATCATCATGCCTGACTCAAACCAGCGTGCAGCATCGCTCCTGGAATCACACCTGTGATTCCACTTCCTGTTTCTGTGAAGAGCAGCAATAGAGAGCCAAAGTGGAACGTCACTTCCTGCTTCAGCACTGTACCAGAGATTTTCATCCGCCATTTATTTTCCCATCGACATTTCGTAAAATGCTTATAAAAAGAGTTTTACTTGTTCAAACCAAACGGTACGGATATATTTAGAAGAAACAGGAGCGATCGCATTCGCATAACATTTCACTCGGACCAAAACGTAAAAAAAATGCGGGTTTGAAGAAAATGTTTTTTCAATGTCGTTTTTTTTAAGTTTTGGTCCGAGTGAAATGTTCTATGTTCTCTTCCGATTATAGCGTTAGCTGAACCGTTTCGTTTTGAACCAGTAAAACTCTTTTTATAAGCATTTTACGAAATGTCTATGGGAAAATAAATGGCGGATGCAAATCTCTGGTACAGTGCTGAAGCAGGAAGTGACGTTCACTTTGGCTCTCTATGTCTCGTTGCAGAGAAGGACATTTCACGGAATGTGTCCATGCATGCAGCCCAGCACAGCAGTGACAGCAGCAGGTGAGGACACTCAGCACATCTAAATGCTAATGTTATTATGCTCTTCTCTCAAACAAATGCACTGGCTAACGAGCTGGCTTGGTGAATGCATTCTAAGCCTAAGTAACGGTAACGACATAACGGGAAGGCGTATAGCGACGGAGAGGAGTCACCTCGTGTGACTTGCGACACAGCAGGAGGGTTGGTCAAACCGGTACATCAAGGTCACGCACCAGTCAGTTTGCAGCACAAGATGGATCTACTGCTGCCAGGCCAAACTAAGTGACAGTTATTGACTTAGTTGCTGGGAAGCGCACACACACACACACACACACACACACACACACACACACGCACGCACACACAGACACACACACACACACACACACACACACACACTCTAGCTGGGTTTCCATCCAAATGTATCGCAACTTTTAATCGAATTTTCAGAAAGTCGGCAAAATAAAATGCGAAACAATGCGCGTTTCCATCCACTGCTATTTTGAGAATTATAGAGCTGTCAATCAACTCGTGTTTGAGGCTGTCTGAGCTGCTGACCAGCTGCTAGACCCGATATACAGCTCTGTTAAACACATCTAACGTTATTAATTTAAAGTTTCTTGATGATCTACAAGTAGACAAAAGTTAACGCCATTTCTGGATTACCAGGTGCGACTCGGCAAAAACTAACGTTATAATCCCAACCCGATCTCCAAAACAATTGTAAAATAGCAACGTTTGTGGACCAACGTTGCTATGTTACAATTTCGGCTCCGAAATTGTAAAATGGTAATCCACGGAGCAGATAGTAAGTGAATACAATTTCATTCAAGTCTAGAAGTGAGTCGCCTTAAAGTTAATATCCCAGTCTTCTTCTGTTTACCACGGCGGGTATTGTGCTGCGCGTACCATTATTTACCGTGTGTAGCCCTATTGTGTGGAGGCTACACACGGCATGTCATGTTCTGCAGTGATCAAGGCAAACTGTGTTGTTTTTGAATGGAGAAACAACGGAATATCGCATAAACTGTTTCCACCGCACGTTTCGCATTTTCCTTTTATAGATACACCCGACTTTTCCGCCTCCCTCAAGCGTGAAAACTTTTTTGCGACATTTGGAGGTTTTTGCGAATTAGGCAGCGTTTCCACCCAGTTTTCTTATGCGCAAATTGAAATTTCGCATCAAAACAGGTGGATGGAAACCCGACTACAGTCACAGCACACACACACACACACACACACACACACACACACAAACAGACGCGCTGAACTCTAGAGGGTCTAAGCAGCGATAATGAACGGTGTTCTGTAATGACGCATACTCATGCAGCACACCATGAGAGTGCAGCGTCTCGTCTGTCATCAACACATGAGACAGGTTTCTCTGCTGACTCTTGCTGCTGCTGCTGCTGCTGCTGCGCTGTGGTTCAGGAAAACACACACAATTTGATTTGATTCAACTGTCAACCAAATGGCGACAGACAGTAAGTGGAGCACGGAACAGTAGATCAGGGGTCCCCAATTAGTTTTCCCCCCAAGGGCCAAATGATGCAGAGCATGCCAAGCTGATTGTGGTGCGGGCAGGCGGGGAGTGCGTTGTTGTGGCAATAAAAGTCTGTTTATGTGGAGATGTTGTTGTTGTTGTTGTTGATGCTGCTACTATTACTACCATTTTTCATCTTATTTTGAAGAAAAATAAAATAAGGGACAGTTAATTAGATCAGAGGTTCACAAATGTTTTTCAGCCAAGGAGCCCTTACAAGATAGAAAATATACCGGGGGACCCCCCTCATTCTGATTTGTGGTTTTGGGCTAAGCTTAATTGTTTCCCCGGTAACGTGCTTGACTTTTAAAGTGATAGGTTTGTTAGATTATTTAGAATGTAATCCATGAACCATTTTAGATTTAAAGCTTCAAATATTTTCGTTGAACTATGAAGCTTTTGCAAAAACAACAACAACAACAACAAAAAGTTTTTAGCTTTATTTCCCTGAAAGCTTTTCGCGGACCCCCTGGCAAGGGTCCCCGGACCCCCATTTGAGAACCACTGAATTAGATATGTAATACTGGTTACTCACTATCAATTTGTACGGACATTTACCAGCGCTGGCCTCTGGACATCTCACTACTGATAAGCCCCTATCGAGTAGAGCTGATAGAAATTGTGATACATGTAAGTTGGATAAAGGCTGTGTGGTTATTCATCAGATGTTGAAATAATAAACTTGTCACACAGAATAGAATTGTGAGGGGAAAGCTGAATGCAGTGAGCAGGCTGATGTCATTTAGATCATTCTCACACATCACAGTTTTAAAATCAACTTGGTTTCAATGCTTTTCTCTCTGTCCCTGCCTGGGTGTTGCCTCAGAGAGCCATTCTCTAGTGCCACCGTGATTAATGCTTTGAGTGGGTTTCTCTCTCTGTGTGAGAAGTGGCTTCATTCTTTCTTTCTTTCTTTCTTTCTTTCTTTCTTTCTTTCTTTCTTTCTTTCTTTCTTTCTTTCTTTCTTTCTTTCTTTCTACTTTTCTCTAAATGTGGGCTGATTCAGGCTCCGAGAGTGAAACTGATTTGAGGCCATTTGCATGCTAATGCCAGAGAGAGGTGAAATGATCTGTTAGATTATCAGCTCATTAATTCTAGAGGACACCACCACCATGCGAGACAAAATCATCTGTGACACCACCACCATGCGAGACAAAATCATCTGTGACACCACCACCATGCGAGACAAAATCATCTGTGACACCACCACCATGCGAGACAAAATCATCTGTGACACCACCACCATGCGAGACAAAATCATCTGTGACACCACCACCATGCGAGACAAAATCATCTGTGACACCACCACCATGCGAGACAAAATCATCTGTGACACCACCACCATGCGAGACAAAATCATCTATGACACCACCACCATGCGAGACAAAATCATCTATGACACCACCACCATGCGAGACAAAATCATCTATGACACCACCACCATGCGAGACAAAATCATCTATGACACCACCACCATGCGAGACAAAATCATCTATGACACCACCACCATGCGAGACAAAATCATCTATGACACCACCACCATGCGAGACAAAATCATCTATGACACCACCACCATGCGAGACAGAGGACACCACCACCATGCGAGACAGAGGACACCACCACCATGCGAGACAAAATCATCTGTGACACCACCACCATGCGAGACAGAGGACACCACCACCATGCGAGACAAAATCATCTGTGGCTAAAACGATATCATTCGTTGACAGTCTTCACTTTCATCACATCGACTCATCTGGTCATTGAACTAAACCAGGGGATGATGTGTGCAGCTGTCGAGAGGGGCCTGTATGTATAGCACAATGTGTTATATATTATATATAGAGGGCGAGGGCCTGTATGTATAGCACAATGTGTTATATATTATATATAGAGGGCGAGGGCCTGTATGTATAGCACAATGTGTTATATATTATATATAGAGGGCGAGGGCCTGTATGTATAGCACAATGTGTTATATATTATATATAGAGGGCGAGGGCCTGTATGTATAGCACAATGTGTTATATATTATATATAGAGGGCGAGGGCCTGTATGTATAGCACAATGTGTTATATATTATATATAGAGGGCGAGGGCCTGTATGTATAGCACAATGTGTTATATATTATATATAGAGGGCGAGGGCCTGTATGTATAGCACAATGTGTTATATATTATATATAGAGGGCGAGGGCCTGTATGTATAGCACAATGTGTTATATATTATATATAGAGGGCGAGGGCCTGTATGTATAGCACAATGTGTTATATATTATATATAGAGGGCGAGGGCCTGTATGTATAGCACAATGTGTTATATATTATATATAGAGGGCGAGGGCCTGTATGTATAGCACAATGTGTTACATGATATATGATTTCTTCATGCCCTATTTGTCTGGATGGGCCAGTTAAGATAAGAACATTCTCTCATTTTTGTAAAGGTGCTCTTGTAAAAAGTGCTTTTTGGGGAGAGTAAAGAGAAAGGAAAGAGTGAGACAGCGTTACAATTAAAGGAATGCACAAAACAAAGTGAGACATCACTTTGTTTTGTGGTGAGGGGTAGGGTAGGGATGCACCGATCCACATTTGTTCACTTCCGATCCGATTCCGATACCTGAATTTGGATATCTGCCGATACCGATATTATGCTGATACCAATATTTTTCTTGAATATACAGTATAGGGAAAGATTTGGCCAAAAAAAAGATTTTTTATTTAAATATACCTTGCAAAAAGCAGACAAAATTAAGAAAATATACAAGGCAAAGAAGATACTATTATACATGGGCAAATTACGGCCAGCTGTGCGGCCAGCTGTGCGGCCCGCGCTGGAATTGCAAAAAAAAGAAAAAAGAAAAAAATCCCGATTCCGATCCCATTCCCATCCCTAACCCTAACCCTAAGACATCACAAAACATAACAGATTACAAATAGCTGACGGGCTACGAAACGCTGAGCAACATCTGAGAAAGAACAGATATTACAAGCAGACAGAACCTCCTGAGCACCGGCAGGTTCTAAGAAAGCATTGGGGCATCTGACACAGTACACACTGGTGTATAAACAAGATGCAGTTCATCTTCACGCTAAAGCAGACTGGGGAAAACAAATGGGCCGTGGTGGTATCAGCTGGTTCTGAGCACCAGCCAGGTCCGAAACAAATGGAAGTCCTTTTTCTAAAAACTCCAGACACGACAACATTGTGATTTCCAGCTGGAGAGCACAGCATATTTCCCTCTGCATTGAGTTCTACTGCAAATGTTGACTTGCTAAGCAGTTTTCAAACAATGAGATGGTTGTAATGTAGTAGAACATCGACAAATCTGTAGTAAGTCAAATAAGATCAGACCAGATCCCAGATCAGATTAAGATAAGATACAGTAAGATAAGATAAGATAAGATTTTATGAATGCCCCTTGGGAAATTCGGGAATGCACACAGCTAGATCAGAGGCAGTATATCTTCTCTGTCTCCACATAATAGTATATGTGTGCTGTACGTCCAGCAGAGAGCCAACTGAGTAGCCTATGTTTGTTAATTCATTGGGATATAGTACTGCAAATGGTGAATTTCCATAGAACAGACGTATCGCTAAAATAACTTTGAATATTATAAGGTAACAGCAGGGCATGCATTTTCAGCCATGTCACAGTACATCCAGTCTGCAAAGACATGATGAATTTTCCATGCGGCACTTGCTGGAAACTTGTCCTCTCTGACTTAGAAAGATATTGGAAGCAACTGGAAGTGGCAAAATGAATGTCATTTCCTGCTTCAGAATCAGCACTGTACCAGAGATTTTCATCCGCCATTTATTTTCCCATAGACATTTCGTAAATGCGTATAAAACATAGTTTTACTTGTTCAAACCAAACGGTTCAGATATATTTAGAAACAGGAGAGATCGCATAACATTTCACTCGGACCAAAACGTAAAAAAAATGCGGGTTTAAAGAAAATATTTTTTCAATGTTGTTTTTTTTAAGTTTTGTTCCGAATGAAATGTTCTATGGTCTCTCCTGAACGGCGCCCCTGCATCTCTCTTAGACTTCTTCATGCCCCGGCTAGCCACCTCTTTGATACTGACTGCCTGAAGGTGCGGGCCACTGATGTTCTGAAGACTATCAAGGGAGTAGAGATCATAATAGATATAGATAATATATGATAGAGAGATATGGCGTAAGAATTGTTAAAACAAGACCCCACTGATTTACAGCGAGTGACATAAATCAAGCTACTGTACGACTGAGTACAAAATTTCCCGTTCAGTAAAAATGACACTGGGCCTGTCACGAGCCAATCAAACCATCTCAAATCAATAGTGAGATCAATAGTATGTTCTCCCGTCATGTTCGCGTGGGTTTCCTCCCACTAGGGCTACACCAGGGGTGCCCACACTTTTTCAGCTTGCGAGCTACTTTTAAAATGACCAAGTCAAAGTGAGCTACCAAGCATATTTATTTATATATATATACACTGAGTATACAGTGGAAAACAGTGGAACAGTGGAAAAACAGTGGAAAAACAGTGGAAACAGTGGAAAAACAGTGGAAAAACAGTGGAAACAGTGGAAAAACAGTGGAAAAACAGTGGAAACAGTGGAAAAACAGTAAAAAAAAAAAAAAAAAAAAAAAAAAAATTTTTTTTTTTTTTCTTCCTCAATGCCATGCGATCGACCACACTACCTTCGCGATCGACCGGTCGATCGCGATCGACGTATTGGGCACCCCTGGGCTACACGATCAATTTTACTTTCATCGTCATCGCAATATGAACATGCGCAATAAACACATCGCAAAGACTGCCTGAAGCACTCTTACAGCAGAAAGACATAGGAACTGTAGCTAATATGCATTCTTCAATATTTGTTTATTTTTCGCAAATCATATCGATCGATATCAATCAATTAATCTGTCGATTATTTTCTCGATTAATCGATTAGTTGTTTGGTCTATAAAATGTCAGAAAATGGTAGCAAATGATCAGTGTTTCCTAAAGCCCAAGATGACGCCCTCAAATGTCTTGTTTTGTCCACAACTCAAAGATAATATCAGTTTACTGTCATACAGGAGTAAAGAAACCAGAAAATATTCACATTTAAGAAGCTGGAATCAGAGAATTTTGAGCTTTTCTCTTCAAATTGTACTCAAAACGATTAATCGATTATCAAAACAGTTGTCTATTAATTTTCTGTCGATCGACTAATCGATTAATCGTGGCAGCTCTACTCTGAATAGGAATAAGCGTTAAATAAGCGAGCATGGATGGAAAATGACTGAATGATGAGTATCAGTGGGTGGAGGCTGGAGGAAGGACTTTGAGGGCTGCAGGTTCTCTGACATCTCTGTCTCCAAATCAAGTCAAGTGAGAGTCCAAACACAAAACCCAAAAACATGCAGAAGCAAAAAGACAGATCATACTCCAGAAATGGGAAGAGACAGGGCTGTCAAAACAGCTTGAGTCACAGTGTGATATGACCATCATAGCATGTGTGTGATACTCAGCCTGACCTAAATCCTTCAGGGCATCTAAGCTTCGTTTAGTGACAACTGCTGAACTATGTTGTAGCCTAGCTAGCCTTTTTCCCCCCCAATGGCAAATCCAAGCCTGGCTGTTCTTCACACATCACGAGAGAAAATGATCAAAAATCAATCCCACGATGCCTGTGAAAATATGCACCAGCAATCATCCAGTGTGCAATGTTCAATGAAGAACACAGACTTGAAAGAGGAAGCATGTATTTTGTAGATCAGTTGCAAATTGAATAATGTTACTGTATGGTAGAACGCTCAGCATCGTCTGGTGTGTTGTTGTGGTGAGTCAATTATCTTTGCAGCTCTGACTCAACTTTTGATGTAGTACGTAATCAAGGCCAGAAGTGGAGCACAAAGCTCTTTCCCTTTGGGATGAACAGTCAGTGGAGGTGAAATCAATGCTACTACTGACTACTGTCTACTCTCTTTTTTTATACCAAATGAATGTGCACACTGCACAGTGACATCATTTGCTATGTGTGTTGATTTTTCCAATGAAGGTCAGAGAGGTTAATCATCAGTCTGTTTTTAATGGAATTGTACTCTGTAACTCAACAGCAATCAAGTATACTCGTCGTGTGTCATGTGACATGTCCAGTGTTTTTCCAGACCTGCAAAACACATGGTGACCATTATTGATTTAAATTGTCAGCCTGTGTTGGGTCCCCCCCCCTCTCTCACACAGCAGCAAAGGAATTGAATATGGTCATAAAAGCCTCATGTAAAGTGGTTTGATGTAAAAAAAAAAAATCTGATGGGAGCCAGAAGATGATGTCAGTGGCAGCATGCAGCTGTAGGTGTGATTAGGGCTGCTCGATTATGGCAAAAAAAATCATAATCACGATTATTTTTGACTGGAATTGAGATCACGATTATTTAACGTGATTACTCACTGACGTTGGCAACATCATGCATTTGCAAAATGTGTCTTTTTAATACTGGATATCTTTGAACTTTAAATATAATTTAAGGGGAAAACAGGGAAATCAATGAAAATAAAAGTATTATTTTTAGATAAATAAATAGGCTAACTAAAATATTAATATATAAAAATAATAATAATTGTTTTATCTCGATTATCTTGTTTTCATAATTGTGGGAATCCAAAATTGTAATTGAGATTAAAATCCAATTAAGCCCTAGGTGTGATTATAGATTATAGCCACCCTCCTCATCTGAGATGCCTCATCATGTGTGTGTTGGCGAGCTAACACACTGTAGCTAACACACTGTAGCTAACACACTGTGAGCTAACACACTGTAGCTAACACACTGTGAGCTAACACACTGTGAGCTAACACACTGTAGCTAACACACTGTAAGCTAACACACTGTGAGCTAACACACTGTGAGCTAACACACTGTAAGCTAACACACTGTGAGCTAACACACTGTAAGCTAACACACTGTGCGCTAACACACTGTGAGCTAACACACTGTGCGCTAACACACTGTGAGCTAACACACTGTGAGCTAACACACTGTGAGCTAACATACTGTCAGCTAACACACTGTGAGCTAACATACTGTCAGCTAACACACTGTGAGCTAACACACTGTGAGCTAACACACTGTGAGCTAACACACTGTAAGCTAACATACTGTAAGCTAACACACTGTGAGCTAACACACTGTGCGCTAACACACTGTGAGCTAACACACTGTGAGCTAACACACTGTAAGCTAACATACTGTCAGCTAACACACTGTGAGCTAACACACTGTGAGCTAACACACTGTGCGGTCCACAGTTCACCCTTTACATCCTACATCCTGTGTTCAAAGAACATTACTACAGTAGCTGCTGCTTCCACACAAAGCAGCAGCAGCATGGTTGACTTGGTTGTCACACAAAGCAGCAGCAGCATGGTTGGTTGTCACACAAAGCAGCAGCAGTATGGTTGGTTGTCACACAAAGCAGCAGCAGTATGGTTGGTTGTCACACAAAGCATCAGCAGCAGCATGGTTGGTTGCTCACACAAAGCAGCAGCAGCATGGTTGGTAACTTGTCACACAAACCAGCAGCAGTATGGTTGGTTGCCTGTAACAGCAGTGCAGCAGCATCGCTTATAGCTTACCAAAGCCTCATCAATCATACTTTCATTTGCCTTTTTTGCCTTCCTGCTGAAAACTAGTATTTTATGCAACTTGAATATCTATAGCTACCTTATACTCATCTACCTTATACCCATCTACCTTATACCCATCTACCTTATACTCATCTACCTTATACTCATCTACCTTATACCCATCTACCTTATACTCATCTTGGAATATTTTATTTTGGCCAAAGGGCATAACAGTATTCTACTTCCATCTATGCCAACGGTAGGCATAGTATACATGAGCAGCATAGAAAACATAGCCTAAATGTAAAATCTATAGCTTACACTGTCAGTAAAAACAAAAAAAAGTATATCTAAAGAACTATGAAAAACAGACACGTTTTTAGCTTAATGTCTGCGTGTTTTTGTGTTTTGAAAAGGTTTCATGAAGGAAGGAGGGAAGGAAGGTAGGTAGGTAGGTAGGTAGGTAGGTAGGTAGGTAGGTAGGTAGGTAGAAAGGTAAGTAGGTAGGTAGGTAGGTAGACAGGTAGGTAGGAAGGTAAGTAGGTAGGTATGTATGTAGGTAGGTAGGTAGGTAGGTAGGTAGACAGGTAGGTAGGAAGGTAGGTAGGTAGGTAGGTAGACAGGTAGGTAGGAAGGTAGGTACTTTTGTTAATCCCCCGGGGAGAATTGAGCCCATAGAGGTGTCATGTCATTCTTCAATTCAAGCAAAAAAAAAAAACAAAAAAAACAGACAAGGAGCGTGACTAGTTTTGTTTAACTGAACCTACTAACAATTGTATTTAAATCAATTGTCTTTATAGGCTAATGATTTTAATTAATCACAGATGCTCCAATTAATTATGATCATCTCGGCGGGGCGGACTGGAGGCGGGACGTCGCCCTGCTCTCCCTGATCCTGATCCTCCTGCTGCAGCACCAATCAGATCCCAGCCGGCTGCATGCGGGGACAGAGGGTTTGTCCTTCAGCGCACAGGTGTCACACACTAAACTGTCCCCAGCCTCCTTTCTCGCGCTGTGTGTGTGTGTGGGGAACGAGATGGTGAGGAGAAGCAGACGTGAGCGAGCACAAGAGGACAGCGTGGGGAGGCAGAGCGTGACGGAGGAGAAGGAAAACAGGCTGAGAAATAACACAGACCAAGAAGGAGTGAGGCAGAAAGGACGATGTGGAGACGGATCTCCACCTGCTGTGTCCATCCTCTCCAAGGCCTCATAGGTTTCCATCATGGCTCCCAGGGGGCTCCTCACTTTCTCTAATAGCCATGGATCACTCTGCTCTATCTGCCCGCATCCTCTGTTATTATGGCCTCGGTCATCACTCTCCTGCTCAGCCTTTGTTCTCCCGCTCTCTGCTCTCCACTCACCACGACATACAAGCCCCTCTCTCCATCTAGACACTCTCTGCTCTCCACTCCCCACTCATACAAGCCCCTCTCTCCATCTAGACACTCTCTGCTCTCCACTCCCCACTCTACAAGCCCCTCTCTCCATCTAGACACTCTCTGCTCTCCACTCCCCACTCTACAAGCCCCTCTCTCCGGCATCTAGACACCTCCTTGTTGTCTTCACCTCTTCTGTGATCTCCTCTTGGTCGTAGCAGGGTTTCACACAGAGATTTGTCCACACTTTAAGAGCCACTCTGACGCAGCGACACATCGACGCTGTGTCTGTTTGTCTTTTGCAACATCTACTAGGGATGCACCCATATGAAAAATTTAAATGTTGGCCGATACCGATAACCGATATTAACATTGCTGTTATGGCCGATAACCGATATTTTCCGATGTCGATATGATCTGTATAAAATAGGGATGCACCGATATGAAAATTTTGGCCGATGCCGATAACCGATATTAACATTGCTGTTATGGCCGATAACCGATATTTACCGATGTCGATATGATCTGTATAAAACAGGGGTGGGCAATTATTTTTCATGGGGGGCCACATGAGAAACCCAGATTGTTGCCGGGGGCCGAACAAATATTGTCATGCCGTAACCCATGGATGGGTAACTTTGAGAGAGGGCCCCAAAAAATATCCTCGCTAAGAATAACTCATTTTAAATTAACAGTTGTGATGTCATTATTCAGTCTTAACCACCAATATTTCATCCTTTTCTCACTCACTCCTATGTCACCACCTGCTCTCAGGGCTTGAAATTAACTTTTTTGACCACCTGCCAATATGGCTGCTAGATTTTAAAGTTACCAGCCAATTAGAATTTCCACTAGCCAAAATGTTTTTCTTGAAATAAATCAGAATATGAGTGGGTTAATTTAAGCGCAAGTATATCAGTAAGTGGCCCGGGATGATCAAAGCCTGTGTTGAGGGTCACACAAAAATGCAGTCTTGAAGCTAAATAAATCCAAAAACAATGAGTTAATTATTTAAATTTCTAATTCAATGTAGCCTTTTAGTCATAAAGATTATTGAAAGATATTCCATATTCCAGACTGAAATGCTATAACAGAAGTGGAGTATTGGCCAGAATGACATGAACATTTGGACACTTATTCAACGGGTATCTTGCATGTTGCGTTCAGGTGTACTGTGTAAAAAAAAAAAAAAAAAAAAAAAAAAAAAAAAAAAAAAAAAAAAAATTTTTGCAATTCCATCGCGGGCCGTAGTTTGCCCATGTATGGCTATAAAACCACATTTTTATGATCATCACATTTTGTACATACTGAAAAACACATGTTAACACTGAATTTGAAAAAGTTATGCATTTCTTTATTTGCAAAGCCTTTGGAAAAGCCCATAAATCATAGATTTACTGCATTATTTCATATCAATGTGAAGAATTTGGCTGATAATGATAACCGATATTAACATTGCAACATCTGACCGATACCGATATGACCGATATGTTAAAAAAATCGGCCGATACTGGCCGATACCGATATGATTGCCGATATATCGTGCATCCCTAGTATAAAATAGAGCCCGACCGATATATCGGTCCACCGATATTTTCGGCCGATATTGGCCGATAACCGATATATCGGTATCGGCCGATATGATATGTTGGCCGATATGCCGATATTTTTTTATTTTGTATTTTTTAAGTCATAGACAACATGTTGTGTATATTTGATCTTTTTTCTTAATTCAAGTTATATTTTATATTTGTTCTATTTGTGTTTTTGTATTTCTAGTTATTTATAATTATTAAATCCCCAGTTAAGTTTACTGTTTCATTGCATTGATGTCATTTTGGACAATAAAGTTGATTGATAAGCTGTAGAATATCCTGCCTACATTACATATCTCAAGTCATGTCAAGTCATATCTTTGTCAAGTGTTTGATATTTGAAGGATCATTGCAAAAACATTGTGTAATATAATGTGTATATTTAATAAAAGAATATCGGCCGATATAACGATATCGGAATTTTTTTACTCCCTAATATCGGTATCGGCCTCAAAAATCCAGTATCGGTCGGGCTCTAGTATAAAAACCCATTTGTATGATAATCAAATGTTGTACATAGTGAAAAACACATGTAAACACTGTGAATTTCAAAAAGTTACGCATTTCTTTGTTTCCAAAACATTTGGAAAAGCCCATAAATCATAGGTTTATCGCATTGTTTCCTCTCAATGTGAGGATTTTGCCTGATACCGATATGAATGTCGATATATCGTGCATTCCTAAGATTGACTGTATATACAGCAGGGCCAGAACTGATTCTGACTCTGGTGACAAGACTGTGTCATTAGAAAATAAACAGCAAAGCAAGACTTATTAAAACAGAGTTATTAAAACATTGTGCAAGTGGATGACGGCTATCGAGATGCATTCTGCGACTGGACATGGCCGGACACTAAGGACACAACACTGTGTGAGGCAAAACACACACTCATCTGACAAAACACCAGCCCCGTCCCTATACTCCCAACGAAACAATACACAGACGGACATAACGCCTGTCAGCAACTGCCCTCCCCTATGGCCAGCACTGGGACAGAGTGGTACACAGCAGACAACGAGGAAATACACAATAGACAATATGCCGGTTCACCAAATGTAGGATAAACCAACTGTATAAACGTCGCCATTGCTTATTGTAAACGCTTTATGTTGTAAATGAACCTGTGGAGGAGGAGGAGGTGGTGGTGGTGGACTTGGATGGATTCAGGAGTGTATTCTTTAGCCTTCCCTTCTTCCTCACACACTTTGCAACTTCAAGCATAACATGAAACATCACCATGATCCCTGAATGATGTAGGAAAAGCTTCAGGATAGCCTATCATGGCCATTCTCGCTTCAAAGTCACACATTGGGACCCGATATCAGATTAGGCTGGGATCGCATTTTGGTCCACATTTACCAAGATCTACAATAAAGAAAGTGAGTGAATATATAGCCATCTCCATAACGCCTGGGGGTAACGTTGAATACAACGATAGCTGGTGGAGATGTATTATTTTGGACCATTAAGGACATCTAAAAAAAAGAATGTCTTTGCCTTCCTCATGCACGAGGCAGGCACCACATATACAGCCAGGCCTATTGTACTGTAACTCTAATCGATTTTAGGCGTAGACTAGACTGCAACTGTGCAACATAGGCGAGATAACCCCCCCCCCCCCTCCCCCCCAATATGGAGCGCAGCGCACATATCACTTCAGTCCTTTTTTACAACTTGCTGAAATAAATGTCGCCTGGCGGTAACATTTAAAGCAGTAAACATCTCCCGTTAACGATAACCGCCCATCAACACTGGTGATGCTGAGGCTGAGGTCGAGATACACTGGCTGGGTTAGATCACAGCATCCAACGCTCCTCGCTGCCTCTACGTGTCTTGGAGGAGGAATAACGTTAGCTTGCATACAGTATAACTAGCCTTGCTGAGCGTGTTCTTCTTTGTTTACATTTTCATAAGCGGTATATCTTACCTGGAGGATTTCACGTGCTGCTCGAGTCACCTCGATCTTTCCTCCGAGATGTGTGAAGGATGATGCCGCTGGCAGCTTGCGCGCCTACAGAGCACAGCCTGATGGAGGCGGAGCCCCGGAACCTGTATACATACAAACGTGCCCACTGCAGTTGTCTGCCTGGCCTGGACCTCAGGGGCGTTTCTAGGGCGTGGCCAC
The DNA here is from genome assembly GCF_964638095.1 of Poromitra crassiceps. NCBI lineage: Eukaryota > Metazoa > Chordata > Actinopteri > Beryciformes > Melamphaidae > Poromitra > Poromitra crassiceps. The sequence goes on along the minus strand of NC_139651.1, from coordinate 18,683,096 downwards.
TGGCCACCCCTGGTTCACTACCCTGGTTAAACCGTCCTAAAATGTGTTGTACTTAATTAAAATCGCTAAAGCTAATAAAATTAATACAAGCACACAAGCTATATGACATTTTAAAAGATTTTCCCATTGAATTAGATAACAGACCAAATCCCCCCTGTGATGTAGATTATTTATTTCGTTTTCTTGACATTTTTTTTAAATTGGCTATCATTATTTGAGTTATTAAATTAAATTATTATTATTATATTAATTATTTCCTTTATTTATATATACACACACACATATATATATATATATATATATATATATATATATATATATATATATATATATATATATCGTTTTTGCTCCAACTTAAATGTTTTATGGTCATTCATGATTCAGCAGTTGGCTTGGTGCCTTAAAACTTGTTATATAAGGATTTTTCTAAATGTCTATGGAGAAAATAAATGGGAACCTCATTTCCGGGGCTTGATATATCACATGACTGTTCAGCGAGAGGGGAGATGTAGTAGATGTAGTGGCATTGTAGATGTAGGCTACAGTGAGTGAATACATCCCTCGTCCTCCATCACTGCAGTATGACGCCCCCTGCTGATAATCCCACACCATGCTTTTTCCACTGATTTATTTTCTTTCTTTCTTTCTTTTTCACTTTGAATTGTAGCCTATTGAATGTATAGCGACATAATAACAGCAGAGATGGGAAGTAATTAAGTACAAATACTTTGTTACTGTAGCATTTTAAGGTATCTGTACTTCACTAAGTATTTAACTTTTCTGGCAACTTTTTACTTTTACTCCCTACATTTGAACAGAAATGTCTGTACTTTCTACTCTTTACATTTTCAAAACAGGCTAGTTACTTTAGTTTTAACGCAGACAAAAACGATGTAATGTAATTTGTCTGACTTGTCGCACATCCAACTCGAGCATAGTGATGTCATCAGTGAGTGATTCATCAGTGATGTCACTCGAGCAATTGTGATGTCATCAGTGAGTGATGTCTTCAGTGATGTCATTCAAGCAATTGTCATGTCATCAGTCATATTTATTACAATGTCATGTAATCATGTCATGTCATGTTATGTCATAATATCATGATGTCATAATGTTATAATGTTAATGATGTCATAATGTCCAACCTGTTTGAGACAGCATACAAGTCGGTGTGGTACAGTGGCATATCCAAAGGAATGGCTTTTCAAGCAGGGCATGGCGACAGGTGGCTGCTCCACGAAGCTGCTGGGGCAGGAGACCTGGACAAACTGAGGAGAATGCTGCAGAGAGAGGGCATCAGAAAGCAGATCAATGAGCCTTGTTTTGATGCGTTTTGGTGGACCAGGTGGACCCCTCTGGGGAAGGCAGCCGCGCAGGGTCATGCTGCCTGTGTGGACTACCTGATCACCCAGGGAGCACAGGTAGACCTAGCGGACAGCTGGATGCCCCTCTACGCTGCCGTGTGCAATGGTCACCTGGACTGTGTCCGGATCCTCCTGGAAGCTGGTGCCGACCCCAACAGAAGCATACGTGGCACATGCACCCCGGTCTACTTGGCTGCCAAGGATGGAAGGCTGGAGATACTGCAGGAACTCATAATGTGCCGTGCTGCTGTTCCTGTTGACATAGACACCGATTACACGCTCAAGAGGTCTCCTCTCTACATCAGTGCTGAACGCAACCACCTAGACTGCTTCTGCCTGCTGCTCCAGGCCGCTGGCGTGCTGACCAGTCACGTGGCTTCTCTCCTGCTGGGGGTGGTCCTGCATCACAGGTGCAACACGGCCTTCGTCCAGCTGCTGCTGGACCACGGCGCTGACCCGGCCCTGGTGACCACAGAGCAGGCACAGCTGGAGACCACAGAGCAGGCACAGCTGGAGGAGAGTGCGGATCCCGACGCTCTCAAAGTCTTTCTGGAGGCCAAGAGATGTCCTCGCAGTCTGGCCCACGTGTGTCGGATCCGGATCCGCCAAGCGCTGGGCACACATCGCCTGAACCAAGTCCACTCCCTGCCACTAACGCAAGTTATGAAGGACTTTGTGCTCCACCAAAACTGACTTGAAGAACCGTCAGTTTATTTATTTTGATTTCCTAGATTTAGTTCTTCAGTGACCGTTTCAAACAAATCCGAGACCAGAGATGATATACTATCAGCATACACCACCTGTAAAAGACTGTATGATGTATGGAATAAATTGACTGTTTCAAAGATGTTGTTTATGGAAAAATGTGTGGATCAGAGAGCCTCTGACTGGTGTGCACATTAAAACACAATGAGGATCCAAGGGCCGTTTAACTACTTATTTTGGTAGAAGGCAAGAAGGTTGGGTTTTGGATGGTTTACAATGGATAGAGGAAATGGATGGTATGAGGGATGGGTCGTTTCTATTTAATGCATCCACTAAGGTAAACTTCACCAGGTAAGCCTTCACCAGGGTCACAAATTCACTGACAAAGGTTTCTCACAGGTGAGTGGCAAAAGGTTTCTCACACAGGTGAGTGTGTGTGTGGGTGGGAGGGAGGGAGGGAGGCTGAGTGAGTGAGTGTCTAAGCAGGGGGGGTTGTGTGAGAGTGTGTGTGTGTGTGTGGGGGGGGGGGGGGGGCCGAGAGAGTGAGTGTATAACTCGGAGCAGCAGTTCTGCAGACAGAGAAGTGCCTCGTTGATGAGAGAGGTCAGGGGAGGTTGGAGCTGACAGGAAGGCAGCAGTAACTCAACTAACTGTGGAGAGCAGGAAAGAACTGTGGAGAGCAGGAAAGAACTGTGGAGAGCAGGAGAGAACCTCAGAAGGCACCACATGTCGGACCTGGAGGCGGATGGCACACAGATAACGACCCAGTGTTAGTACGGAGCACTTTATTACCAACACTGTGTGCCTAATACAGTGCTTGGTGGCGAGTGCAGCTAAATCGCTATTGCATAGCTTGACTAATGTGATTATGAACAATGCTGAAGGCTATGGATTGATTACTGCAATTAGGCTGTTCCACATTTTGCTATTTTTGTTCCGTTAAATTCATAACAGCCTGGAGACTGGGCCGATAAAACAGCAGCCTGCAAGAAAGAAGATAAAGCACACACACACACACAATACACTGTATTTGCCTGTGTACTGCTGCTTTCATTATGCTGAAACATGAACATTACACTTTTAGCTGTTTGAAATTTAGCTCTGTCTAATCAGGTTATAGAAAACAAAAATAAAAATATGCTGACAAGAGCAAATCAAACAAGTGTATAGTAATTAATAATTATTTTAACCTGTTTTATGGTTAATAAACACTTTGAATCAGGACAAGTGTGGTGCTGTGCCCGCAGCCCAAAAATAGGAGAGAGGAGAAGAGAATGTCAGCCTTGGATGTTGACGTGATACAATCTGGAATGCACACGTTGTAAAGCAAAGTGGGGGGGAAAGAGTGGCAGAATTGGAGCAAAAACTTCTTGGAGACACACTTCGGAAACGCAGAGATCAAAATCGCTATAAGGGACAATATTGCAAAACCAACGTTTGTAATTATGATTATTACAATAAACATAAAAATCGTAGACAAGGAGAGATCACCACCCTTGGTTGTTGACATGAGTGGGCGATACAATCTGGTCGCACCTTCAAGTTCTGTGCATGGTGGTTTATTTTGTTTCTGTGCTACAAAAGTAAACTGATATAGAAGAGTGCATTTCTTCTTTCCCCCACCAGGGGGCTGGAGCCTGTATCCGTGCATGCACTGGGAGGAATGCAGGGATACAACATGGATAAGTCAGCACGGAGGAAAAGCTCTTCCCTCATTTAGTCTGGACATTTGATTCATGACCAAGTTCCCATTCAGTGTCCTCTTATGATATTGCCCAGTTGATGTTCAGCAGTGTTGGGCAAGTTACTTTCAAAATGTAATATACTACATATTACTAGTTACTTTCATTTGAAAGTAATAAGTTACTTTACAATATTACTTTCTGTGTAGAGTAACTTGTTACTTATTACACTACTTTTGCATTACTTTTACCAAATCAACAGCAGCAGCAGAATGACATCGCCGCCCCGGAACCATCCCAAAAAATTATTTCAACCGCCTTGAAGTCAGTGTAAACAATCCAAAATTCTAAATGTTATTATTTTCCTTTGTTATTGTCATCTATAGTGGTTATTTGCATAAAAACACAGTTTGATTAGGAAATGATTGTATCTTTTTTTTAAATGTGCTTTGATTTAATAAAATGTAACTCAATTTGTAACTTGAGTTACTTGACAAAGTAACTGGTATAATATTACTGAAATCCTATAAGTAATAAGTTATATTACAGAGTTACTGCTAAAAGTAATATATTACATGTAGTAATATGTTACTTTTGTAATGAGTTACCCCCAACACTGACGTTCAGTACATGTTGATAGAACATCAAATGCACTTGTGAAATGGAACTGCATTCTAAACAACCTCCACTGTCGCGTCCCGTGAGGGACATACTTGATGAAATATACCTCCAATTAATTGTAATTCAATTTCAGCAGCATAATATACAGTGTAGTCACTCTGTTCTAGATGTGCCTGCTTCCAGCGAGGGTACAGAAAAGTCCAACCCCAAATGTAGACAGAAGTGTGAATATTGTGTGGTATCTGGTATTACCCTATGTTTGACAGACACTGTTGTAGAAAACATGATGGAATGCAGATTATAATTTATTCACAAGAAACCGGCAGGAAGGGGGGGGGGGGGTGTTGAGTGGCAGAATTGGAGCAAATTCTTTGCTTGGAGGCACACTTCTGAAATGCAGAGATCGAAACCCAACTAAGTGCTATAAGGAACAATATTGCAAAACTTGTAATTATGATGATTACTAGTACAATGAGTGTGAAATTTACAAATGAACAAGTCGTAACCAGTAACCTCAGAAAAACAGGTGCTCATGCTTCTTCCAGCTCAACCAGCACGCCGTCACAGTCTTTAGGGTGCAGAAACATGACCGGTTTGCCATGGGCACCTATCCGGGGCTCTGCAGACAGAGTCCTGATGTTGCGTGCTTTCAGGTCCACTATCGCAGCGTTGATGTCGTCAACCTGCAACCAGAGAAGCACAGTCAGTATGTACAACCTCAGTGAAGCATCAAACATGAATTAATCCTATACACACACTCCAATACAGTACTGGCACTTTGATAGTCAGCTATAAAAGGTGCAGCCTCACAAATCAAACACTCTTTAATGGCACATGATGATATGATATATATGATATCTGATATGATATAGCTCGGTCACGTGAACTCACATTTCATTTGGTTCTGTGGGAACGTACAACAAAATGAAATGTGAGTTTCATGTAACCGGCTGGTTTACCAGGCTAGCCAATGTACACGCAGTGGCCACTTTATTAAATACAACTCTACATTTATGTAAACAACTCTTCTGCACATATCAGTCCCTGATCAATAATGGACGATATAAATAATAAATAATAAATAAATAAAATAAATAATGCATGAGTATAAAGCACACAGAGTCAAAAGGTCCAGGTACTCTTTGAATCGAGGCAAAAACGGGCGAGACGTGTATTTTAAGCAACTGTGATTGAACGACGTGGTATGATCACCGATCTGAGACGCAGCACCGACTCCAGCATCTCAGAAACACCTGTCTACGATTTCACACACCAGTACCCTGTACTACGAAGCTAGTTTAATGCCTTATCCGAGTAAGTTTGAGTTTAAACCTGGTTTAGCCGTACTACAAAGCAAGTTAACTTTCAATCACCATGGCAACTGACGCTGCAAAGCTAACCTGGTCGCGACCAGGTTAGCTTCAGAGGATAAGATCAAAATCCATGACAGACCCATATAATCGGCTCTCTGGAGTCACTCACCGTTCATATAAGATCGCCATATGAAAAATAGATTGCAGTCAACTGAGAATATAACAAGAAAAACATTTGTGGCTCTGTAGGCTACATAATTAAATTAAGCCTACTTACCACTTTATGTCTTAACAGCTCAACGATGCGTGGAGAAATATGATCCCTATTAATCACCGCGGCGCATATCATGAATGGACCCTCAAATGGAGTGAGGGTGATATTCTCCTACATGCCAGAAAAGCCTATAGGCCTACATATAATATAGATATGGGATAATATGGATAGCCCCAATACTAAATATGCAGGCTATTCTTGCATCTTTCAGCTGGAACTGTGAAAGTGATAGAGATCATTATTCATTGAGCATGCGTTTCTAAATCTATGGTCTAAATAGGCTTACAGATTGTGGAAATGTATAGACTGAGATTACACATTACATTTGTTGCTGCTGTATCAATGTATGCAGCTGTATCAGACAGAAATCGCTGATCACAGTAAATCAAATGACTGATGTGAATACAAGCTGCTGCTTTAGACAGCCCTTCAGCAGACTATCCAACGCGGATTTTCATTCTGACATTAAATCGGGGATACATTAAATATCCGCTAAAACTCTGATCATGCACTGCGCTTTCATGGAACGAGGAAATGGGTGTGGAAATGGGTGTGGGCGTGGATCAACTCAGCTGTTCATAAGGTGATTGGCTAGCGCACCTCTTTCGCGTGGACGCGCGCCTGTGCACGAGCGAAAAACGTGCGCGTGCACAGGCAGATCCCAGGTCCACTTACCTAGTAAAAAACCAGCGTCGTAGTATCAGTTAACTAGATAGCTTTGATCCTGTTCAGTCAAACCAGATCAAAGGGACTTATCGCGGATCTGTTAAACTAGTTTCGTAGTACAGGGCTCAGGTGTTAACCACAAACAGAGCAACAAACAAAACAAATGCTGTCAGCTGCAGGCCGGCCTTATTCATGAGAGAGGTCAGAGGAGAACGGTAAGACTTATTCATGAGAGAGGTCAGAGGAGAACGGTAAGACTTATTCATGAGAGAGGTCAGAGGTCAGAGGAGAACGGTAAGACTTATTCATGAGAGAGGTCAGAGGAGAACGGTAAGACTTATTCATGAGAGAGGTCAGAGGAGAACGGTAAGACTTATTCATGAGAGAGGTCAGAGGTCAGAGGAGAACGGTAAGACTTATTCATGAGAGAGGTCAGAGGAGAACGGTAAGACTTATTCATGAGAGAGGTCAGAGGAGAACGGTAAGACTTATTCATGAGAGAGGTCAGAGGAGAACGGTAAGACTTATTCATGAGAGAGGTCAGAGGTCAGAGGAGAACGGTAAGACTTATTCATGAGAGAGGTCAGAGGAGAACGGTAAGACTTATTCATGAGAGAGGTCAGAGGAGAACGGTAAGACTTATTCATGAGAGAGGTCAGAGGTCAGAGGAGAACGGTAAGACTTATTCATGAGAGAGGTCAGAGGTCAGAGGAGAACGGTAAGACTTATTCATGAGAGAGGTCAGAGGAGAACGGTAAGACTTATTCATGAGAGAGGTCAGAGGAGAACGGTAAGACTTATTCATGAGAGAGGTCAGAGGTCAGAGGAGAACGGTAAGACTTGTTGATGAAGCTAACAAGTGTATGATGCACACAACAGCTCAGGCAGCTCAACAGTGATGTGCAGAAGGGCATCTCAGAACACACCGGTTGTCTTTTGAAGCAAAGGGGCTACAGCAGCAGAGAGGACCAAGACCCGGTTCCACTCCTGGTCTTAACTATGCCTGGTCGTAACTCCTACGTCGGTCTTAGTTAAGACCAGCCTTTAGAGTGGACTTACGCCTGTTGCACCAACAGGGCTTACGTCTGGTCTTAACTACGCCGGTCGTAGCGATGCGCGTCCATGTGAAAGCATGGGAAGGCCCACTGGAATGCGGCGCGCGACCTGTTTAGAAGAGTGTGCTGACGTCAAATGACGCTCCGCCGATGGGTAATCGGCTGTAATAGTGTGGCTAATGTTCGCGGCTAACTGTTACTTGTCGTTACTTTACATGGCAGTAAAACGCCACTGAATGACCAAATTGATTTAACTTTTAACCATTTCGATTTCCACTTTCCATACGGACCCCCAGCATTGGTTAGTTGTTAACGTCGTGACTATATTTATAACGTTTATAACGTACTCCGGTTTACGGTTTATAATTGAGGGCTGAATACAGCCGTGCTGAGGGGTTGTGACTATTGCGCAACACACCGGTGAAAACCGTCTATACTGCACCTTACGCCTGCTCTGGACTAGGCGTAATATTTACGACCGGTCTTAGTGAGAAAAAGGCTTACTTTGGTGCAACCGGCGTAGCTGTTAGGCCGTAAAGTTACGACCAACTTAGCTTAAGACCAGTCCTAAGACCAGTTGGTGCAACCGGCCCCAGTTGACTAAGAACAAAAAGACGAAGCTACAGTGGGCAGATGATGATGATTAAGGAGTGGGGACACATTGCCAGGTCTGATGTATCCCAATCTGGGAACCCATCGGTTAAGCAAAACTAAATATATTGTTTTCTCTAACCTCTGGGGGCAGCAGCCCCGTTTCAATGTGGTGCAACAGGAACTCAAGAGGCGCGGTCGGCAGCGGAAGAAAATCCCTTTCCGCTCCCTGCGAGCTCTGCCATTGGCTCCAACCGACCGGCTCCGCCCATTAATGCATTTCTTTTCCGCTCCCTGCGTGTCGCTCTCAAATCCGTCCGTCGCTATGAAACAACAATGACAACTCTAGCTCGTTGCAAGTAGCAAGTAGCAACTTGCTATAGGCTGAAAATGTTAAGTTTTGACTACTAACACACCGGTCACGTTCACTTCATTTTGATCGGGTAAAGCGCAGCATGCGTGCGAGCGCTGTTGCACCCCTTTTGACGGAGCCCGCCGACAGATTTTCGATGCGAGTCGAAAGTCTGTCTGGAGAGATGATGTATCCTGGTTGATGTTGTGACTAGAGATGCTGCGATCGAGATTTTTCAATTCCCGATCCGATTCCGATATTTTAGCCTCAAAACCGATCCGATTCCGATCAAATTTCGATACCCGATTTCGATCCGATACCGATACAGCACATATTTAAGCCTCTCTATGCTGTCTGATAGCTAGCAGGCAACACACATTTTTAGGGTTAGGTATGTATGTGTGTGCTTTGGTAATATAGTATGTAAACGATTTAGTTCATCTAATTAATTTGATGTAAAACTAAAACATAACAATCAAATACACACTTCTTTTGTAATGGGTGAACACTGGACACAAATAATTATTGTTTCCTCACACATACACCCCCACTCTGTCCCACACAGGACACACACACACACAGCCCTGTCCCTGTCTCTCACTCACTCACTCACACACACACACACACACACACACACACACACACACACACACACACACACACACACACACACACACACACACACACACACACACACACACACACACACACACACACACAGCCCTGTCCCTGTCTCTCACACACACACACAAAGTTTGTGCATACATTTCCACTGCCAGATTGGAGGAGTCTTTTGTCATTTTCTAATGTTACTTCTCTTCAGTGCAATACGTTTTGATAACGACCTGCTGTACAGCGCCGTTCGCTCAGTCAACTATGTGTCGTTAACGTGAGTTAGAGGAGAAAGATAGCTGCTGTTGGCTAGCTAATTAGCCACGTTAGCTGCCTCAGTGGGTAACGTTAGCCTATAGAGAGTATTTATCTGACGTTTATGTTAGCTACTCCTCAAACCTGCGGGTGGAAATGGTTTATGCGATGCGATGTATGTTGAAGCAAGACAACGTTTTAATGTACCTTGAATTGGACAAATTACGACGGGTCGTGCTCACGCAGATCTAAGCCCTGGCCATCCTAGGCTCAACGCGAGACTCATCAGTCATTCGGTTGAGTCTCGCAAAGTTACACAAAGTTTGTGCATACATTTCCACTGCCAGATTGGAGGAGTCTTTCGTCCTTATCTAATGTTACTTCTCTTCAGTGCAATACGTTTTGATAACGACCTGCTGTACAGCGCCGTTCGCTCAGTCAACTAACGTGTCATTAACGTTAGTTAGAGGAGAAAGATAGCTGGTGTTAGCTAGCTAATTAGCCATGTTAGCTGCCTCAGTGGGTAACGTTAGCCTATAGAGAGTATTTATCTGACGTTTATGTTAGCTACTCCTCAAACCTGCGGGTGGAAATGGTATATGCGATGCGATGTATGTTGAAGCAAGACAACGTTTTGGCCATGGCCATCCTAGGCTCAACGCGGGCTCTGTGTGCTGCTGCTGCTGCTGCTGCATGCTGGATAGAAATCCTGGAGCGGAGTCATGGAATGGAGTGCTTATATCGGAGCCTTGGATCGGTCATTTTCGCTGGAATCCGATCCAATCCGATCCATGTTTTTTGGCTGATATCGCGCCGATATCCGATCACATGATCGGATCGCAGCATCTCTAGTTGTGACCTCCATGACTCCATCCTGCATCCCTTCATGGCCAAAGTCTATTTTTTCAAATGCTGATACTGTCAGCAGGAGACGGCACCTTGTTCTGAAACGTGCATCGCCTCCAGGAACATGCCACTGTCTTCAGTCTACTACTATAATGAATGGCCTGTCCAGTCCTCACATCTCAACCCAAAACAGCAACTTTAGGATGAAGTGGAACGGAATGATCCTACCCCAAATGTGTTGACAAGATGATGCATGAATTGTGCAAAGCTATCAAGTCAGCATGGACACAGATTGCAGAGAACATTTCTGGCACCATGTTGAATCCATGGATCGAAGAATTTGGACTGTTCTGAAGGTGAAAGGGCTTCTTAACGGTACTAGTAAGGTGTACTTATCGTGCGCTCCTTTATCGCAAAATAACTGGGATGTGGAGGCTAAATGACGTCACATCCGTTTTGTTAGCATTCCATTTGCAGAAAAGTTGAGCTGGGAAGTTCACTGTTCACTGGTTAGATCCACTCACTAGCCAGGCTAGCCATTGTTAGCAATAACAGTTGATAACAAGGCATTTCGTGGCATTTTGCGCATACAAACACTGCAGCCTCATGTCCACACAGATAGAAGTAGGCCATGCTGTGTGTACAGCTGATTTAATGAGACACAAACAAGACAGAAGTGCTAAATAGCATTTATACGATTATAACTAGTGTTGTTGCGTGGCGCAGCCATCTTGGATGTTTTAGGGCGGGGCTGCTGAGGCTCCTACGAGTTTGGAATAGGAAATACCAGCTCTGGTGACGTCACCGTCCCAGCTCATGACCTTTGAACCGTAAGATTACCAGTTCCCAGTTATAAAGGAATGCACGATTAAAGTGACCATTGTATGTCTGGGTCTGGAAGCCTAATTATCGTGCATTCCTTTATAACTGGGAACTGGTATTCTTATGACTTCAAAGGTCATGAGCTGGGCGGTGACGTCATCAGAGCTGGTATTTCCCATTACAAACTCATAGGAGCCTCAGCAGCCCTGACCTCAAAAATCCAAGATGGTTGTGCCGCGCAACAACAGTAGTTAATCGTAGTAATGTTGTTTAGCACTTCTGTTTTGTTTGTGTCTCATTAAATCAGCTGTACACACAGTACTGCCTAACTTATACCTGCGTGGACATGTTGCTGTAGTGTTTGTATGCTCAAAATGCCGAGAAATGCCTTGTTATCAACTGTTATTGCTAACCATGGCTAGCCTGGCTAGCGACTGGATCTGACCAATGAACAGTGAACTTCCCAGCTCAAGTTTTCTGCAAATGGAACGCTAACAAAACGGATGTGACGTCATTTAGCCTCCACATCCCAGTTATTCTGCGATAAAGGAACACACGATTACTCATGTTGTCTGGGTCTGGATGGAAGCATAATAACTAAATGTCTGCTAAACCAGAGCTGTCTCACCTCAATACAAATATGATGCATCCCTCCAGCCTTATTCTTCTGCAGAAAGCCAGCGATGGGACTCTTCTCCCCCAGAGGATGGAGCAGCTCCAGTTTCGTGTTCCCCAGCTCCACAAACACTGTGTACACCCCATGCTCAGGCAGGGGCACCTTGTCACTGACCGTGGCCCCCAGCACGTCCCGGTACAGAGCCGTGGCCTTCTCCATGTCCGGGACAGCAATGGCAACGTGGTTCAGCCTCCCCAGCTTCCATAGTGACGCAGGGATGCCCTGGTAGAGGGCTGCTGTGGTTGACTGTGCTCTCAGCAGATTGTGACCAGCGCATCTGGAAAGACCTGAAACTGAACACAAAGTCGAGAGTACACTATAATGAGATCAACTGTAGCAACCAGGAATAAACTATTAGCTAGTCCTATTAGGTAGAGGCAGTGAAGGTTTTTGCAAAAGCACTGTGACAGTCACAGGGTGTTGTGAAGTGTAATTCGTTGTAAATGTCTTTTTAATGTTGATATATAGGGGACGGCATTAGCTCGGGAGGTAGAGCAGGTCGGCCAATGACTCAAGGGTTGGCGGTTCGAATCCCGCTCCCTCCCAGCTGTTGTCGTTGTGTCCTTGGGCAAGACACTTAACCCTCATTGCCTCGTATGAATGGGTATGAATGTCTATGAATGTTGGTGGTGGTCGGAGGGGCCGTAGGCGCGAAATGGCTGCCACGCTTCCGTCAGTCTTCCCCAGGGCAGCTGTGGCTACATCACCCGTAGCTTACCACCACTGGTACGAATGGTGTGAATGAATAATGATTCCTGTGAAGCGCTTTGGGTGTCTAGAAAAGCGCTATATAAATCCAATCATTATTATTATTATTATTATTATATATGCTATAATAATATAAGATTAATTCCCCAACTGCAAAAACGCGTCAAAATGAGAGCTGGCTACGACAATAGGTTGATTTCTCACTGGATCAAACAGAGCAATAAGCAGTTTCAGCTATTTATGTGTAGCTAGTAGCTTTCGAGTGTGCTGTACCGAAATTCGCAACAAGAACATTTTTACGTTAACCTTCTCAGTGTCCTTCACTCTGATTTAACAAATATTAGCGATGACAAAGAAAGTAATCACGCTTCTGTTGTGTTCTAGACATTAGAGGTGAGAAAAACGACACAGAAAACGAGTCGCTTGCAGACACACACACCAACCTGCAACCTTCAGCACGGTGGACGCCATATTATTTCCCCCGGAACCTAACAGCAGTAGGGTTTCTTGGGGGGCCTATTTACCTGCAACACAGACATACGCATGTGGGAAACGATGGCTACCAAAGTGTGGAGTGTGCTGGAAGAGTGTGCGAAGAGAATAAATGTCAACACATCGCACCCAGAGAACTTTCTAAGGCAAGTCCAGCTGTGTTTTACTCGTGCTGTTGAAACATTGACAGTAACGTCGCTTCATGTGGACGTACGCTTGAGTCTATCGGAAAGGCTAAGATTGCTAGCTGTAGCTAACGCTAACCAAGTTAGCTAACTGCAACAACTCCTGGTCCACATGCACGTCGTAGTCACCTTGTTGTAGTACTATTATGCTAGCGTTATTTTAGCACAGTATATGAATGGATAACGTTAACGTTAGTTAACGTAGCTGTCATATTGCTTGATAACCTCAGCGTTCAGCTTGGTTACAATAAAGAGGTGTTGCTTTGGTGTGTAGCTAGCTAGTTACGAATCCTGCTTGCTTAGGTAAGCAGTGGAAAGGGGGGTTGGTAACAGACAGTGTATGTTGTTGGGGTTTAAAAAGTGGAATCTTCTTTGTGCAGATGTTTTGAGGAATTACGACCACAATAACAAGAAGACTCAACTCACCTATCCAATATGAACACCTAGGTTTACTCTTAACTAGCTAGTTCACAACATTACACTCCAGCTCAACATTGGGTAAATGGTACAGCTGACCCTGAGCTGAACCTCACATGTGTCTGTTGGGGGGAGGTTACTATTAATATATGATTCATATTCATAATATTGATTGTGTGTTTCCACTTTTACAGTCTTCAAGATGGAGTGGCAGCAGATCTCACCTCCCTCACCAAGACGCTGTACGACCTCCACAAGGCCCAGGAGCCTGCGGATTGTACAGGCAGCCCCCTGGTTCAGCTGGTGGTGCAAGATTTTGACGAGGAGCAGATCTGGCAGGAGCTGGAACTGCAGAACACTGCTGTACTGAGGCACTTTGAGAATGTAGTCAGTCAGGCTGTGTCAGATGACGTGTTAACCATACTAGCTGAGGAGGAGGAAGAAGATGAGGATGGAGAAGAAGGAGAGGATGATGATCAGGAGGAGATGGTGGACGATGAAGAAGAGAACCCACGCATGCAGTCTAAGAAAATGGCTGAGGGTCAGGCAGGGGATTACTCGGATGAGGACTCTGATTTAGATTTTGACGTGGACGCCTTGGAAAAACAAGAGAAACACAAGAAAAACGTTGGAAGGAAAGGCTCCAAGACTATGGGGGTTCCCTCTGAGGTCGATGACAGGTTCTTCAAGCTGTCAGAGATGGAAACCTTTCTCGATGATATGGACAAGCGGGAGGGGAAGGGCAATCAGGGGGGAGAGGATGTAGACTATTTTCAGGACTTGCCGTCTGATGAGGAAGATGATTTTGACCTAGAAGAAGTACTTTCTTCAAAAAAAACAAAGAAACAAAGCACCGTAAGTAACTATTGTGTCACACTATCATTTTGTAGTATTCTAGCTCACAATATTCTTCAAATTTGTTTGCCAACCAGAAAACTGAAGGGGAATCATACTATTAAAAGTGAAATAATCATTGTTTGAGTTGTACATATGTCATCATTGAGTGTTATTGATAAGCAACAGCAGCAGCATATAGGAAATATGTTGATTCCGGTTTATTGTGACAGGAAAAAAGCTCCAGGAATCTCAAATACAAGGACTTCTTTGATGCTGTGGATGGAGAGCCAGCGGCGGCAGGTGACCAATCAGATGATGAAGGTGACGATATGGATGAGATGCAGGAAGATAATGAAGAGGAATTTGATGAGGATGAGGAAGAGGAGGAGGACGATGAGTAAGTGGTTTAAAAATAATGATTAAGTGGAATAGCGGATTAAAAAATAACTCAACTACCACTGCAGAAACCCGGGTTCAATTCCCGGCAGCGGCAATTCTGGCTTGATCAGACGTTCCTACAGACACAATTGGCCATGTCTGCGGGTGGGAAAGTTGGTGGGGTCCTGGTCGCTGCACTAGCGGGCTTCCTCTGGTCGGTTGGGGTGCCTGTTCGGGGAGGAGGGAAACCGGGGGGAATAGCGTGATCCTCCCATGCGCTACATCTGGAGATGTGTGTGTATATATATATATATATATCTCAAGGGAAAAGTACTTGTGCACATTCCAAGCAGGGAGGTGCTGGTCACAGCAAGCAGGATCAAAATACCATAAAAACAGTCTTTACAGGAACAAGTCCATACGAAGTTGACCGCACACTCCAGAAGAACAGTGTGACCAAAGATGTATCAAATTCTCATATTTATTTTATGAAGAACAATGTGTTTCGCAGGCTTGCTGCTTCATCAGGTTCATATATGTATATATATATATATATATATATATATATATATATATATATATATATATATATATATATATATATATGAATGCATAACATGAAGTATTTTATTTGTGTATGTATGTGTGTGAGAGATGTGGCTGGGTTGCAGGAGGTTAAGCACAATTAATGTTGACTCCAGCAACTTTGTATCTGTGCTGTACCAGGGCCATTTTTAAGGACAAAGGGAGGAGCCAGTCCAAGGAGGCTCTGAAAAAAGTGACCTTTAACCTTTCCGGGGACGATGAGGATGACAGCGAAGGTGAGGACGTCGAGGACATTTTGGGAGGGAAGACCCCAGGCTCAGCAAAGTCTGAATCCAAGTCGTCATTTGAAAAACGGCAAGATAAGGTAACTAAGTTTGACACTTTTCTCGTTTTTCGCAATGCAACAGTCATGTTTGGTGGCCCGAGTGGGTGTTGACTACCTTGAGAGATGCAGAATAAGGGTGCTGCTGGATCTGCATAAACCAGTGGAACTATGAAGTAATTTGCTTCTTGATATTCCAACTTCCAGATGTCAGAGAAGATCCAGGATTTGGAGAAAACGGCACTAGGAGAGAAACCCTGGCAGCTGTCTGGAGAGGTCTCTGCTCAGGCGCGTCCAGAAAACAGCATGCTTGAAGAAAATGTGGAGTTCGAGCAGACCTCCAGGACGGGTGAGTGGCCATACTGTGTTTGTGTGTGGTGTGAGAATCGGCGGATCTCCTAGAGATATACCAGTATTCATAACTGTCTCGTGTATACACTGAAGGGTTTTCTGTGCTCCGTTAGCTCCTGCTATCACAGAGGAAACCACACTACAGCTTGAGGACATCATCAAACAGAGAATAAAAGACCAGGTCAGCATATCAACGATAACGCAAGTTTTGGTGCCAGCACAAACTGATATAGAGTAGTCGAATATGGGAAACACTGAACACATTTAGTGACTTGTATGTGTTTTTGTAAGGTGTTTGACGATGTGGTGCGTAAGGAGAAACCCAAGGAGGAGGTGTTTGAGTACAAGAAGAGACTCACTTTGGACCACGAGAAGAGCAAGCTGAGTCTGGCAGAAGTCTATGAGCAGGAGTACCTCAAGCAGACACAGGTTTGTTTTTCATTTTGTTCTTATAGGGTTCTCCACTGCTGTCAAATGCAAACACACTGAGTCTTATCCAGTGTCCATTGTTTCCTTTTCATTTCAGCAAAAGAAGGCAGAGGAAGAAGAGAACCCAGCCCATGTAGAAATTCAGAAGCTTATGGACACACTATTCCTAAAGTTGGATGCTCTCTCCAACTTCCACTTCACACCGAGACCAGTAAGTTGTGTCGGAGAATGTTGACCAAAAGTAATGGACAAACAGATTTTCTCTGTAAAGAATATAGGCCTTCACACTGAGAAAAAAAGTAGATGGGTCCCATGATTCCTGGAATAAATTGAAATTCAAAATCTAGTTTCCAGACAGTTACAGAAGACACATTAGAATATGAACAAAATATATATTAAAAAAATACATTTTGAATAATAAGTCACCAGAAATATAGTTATTAAAAAAAAATCTCATCTTGTTGGAGCATAATGCTGAATCTACCCCCTGTAAATGATTTCCCTAATTTGATATCTGGCTAGAAATTGTATTGCAAAGCTTTGAGACTTATAACTTTATAACACCGGAAAAAAAAAATCCACAGCCGTTTCATGGAAATGCTGAAACTTAACATTGATTCTATCCCTGAGAATTTTGATCAAATGTCCTGAACAAATCATGGAAAATTATCTCCTAAAAACGGTGGCAAGCCGCTGCACTTACTGAAAGGCTAAACTTATGCTGTGCCTCTGTCCACAGCCTGCACCTGAGGTGAAAGTGGTGTCTAACTTGCCTTCTGTTACCATGGAGGAGGTCGCTCCAGTCAGCGCTAGCGATGGTACCCTGCTGGCACCAGAGGAAGTCAAGGTTTGTCTTCTTTCATCATGATTCAAACATTGATTTGACGTGGCTGCATGTGAAGTGTCGTGTCTGATACTGTTCTCCTCTAACCAAAGGAGAAGAAAAAAGGAGGGGATGTGCTGGGTGATTCTGAGAAGACGTCAACAGACAAGAAACGTGAGAGACGCAAGAAGAAGATGGTGAAGCGCCTCAAGATCAAGGAGAAAGAGAAGAGACAGAAACTTAAAGAGGCCGGTAGAGCTGGACAGAACAAAAAGCTATCCAAGGCTGAAGTGGCAGAAAACCTGAAGAAACTCACGAAAGGAGGCAAAGCTACGATAATCAAGGTCGGTATCGTTTTGCTGTGTTGATCATGTTTCTGGATGATGTTATTATGTGGCACTTTTCCACAGCTGGCTCAGATATAGCTTGTTGGGCCAATTCAAAATATTCACATCACCAGTGATTTACTATTTGAATTGGTGGCGGTGTTCATAAATCTATGTCCTCAAGTTTTTTTGTTATAATAAAATGAGGGAGGACCACCGCTCAACCCGGCACCGTCTTGGTTAAGGTGCTGGAAAAAACAACTGAAGAATCCACAATGAAAGAAGGGCTTTCCGCACACTTAAATTTGCACTAAAAATCACATTTATTGTGAGCTTTCGGTCAGCAAGACCTCTGATGAAGGTCTTGCTGACCGAAAAGTTACAATAAATGTGATTTTTAGTGCAAATTTAAGTGTGCGGAAAGCTCTTCTTTCATTGTTATAATAAAATAAAATGGAAAAAGAAAAATCATGGACATGTTTTTAGGAGGAAATTGGAGTGTCATAATTAATAACTGTGACTGACTATGCTGTCAACAGCCAAAATGGAACGAATCCCACAATAGAGACTTTTTATCTCACTACTATGAGGCTTTCTAGTTGACATAATGAAGATGATATGAAGTAACGTTCCACTCCTCTGTTTCAGGACGAGGGAAAGGACAAGGCTCTGCGCTCCTCCCAAGCCTTCTTCTCTCAGCTGCAGGACCAGGTCAAAAGTCAGATCAAAGGTGCCAAGAACCAGTCTTCCAAGAAGAAAAAGCACAAAGAAGTTTCTGCCAGCAAGCTCAAGTTATAATTATGTGTCGTCATGGTAGATTAACATTTTATTGTACAGATTTTTTTTTTTTATGAGAAAGCTGCAATATATTTACCAGCAAGTCCTTGTAAATGTTGTCATTGCCATCGAAATAAAATCAAAGTACCAGATTTGTTTGAATTAATGTTCTGATTAGGCTCTTTGTAAGGCATCTCAAAGGAGAGGGAAAGTGAACCTTTCTGCTGAAGACACACAATTGTTAATATCCAACATCGCCCTCTAGTGGTGGTTTCTTATTTTCATTATTTAGCTAGAGGGAATGCATACAAAAGCACTCTAGTTAGGGGTGCTGCCATAACATGATTTAAAACAACAATAATAAAGGAAGCATGTGGTTCTTTGCTTCCATTCTCCTCGGAAAAAACCCACCATAGGACACAGTTATGGTCATTGGTCAATAATGAAACTTAATGTGTGCAAGTATGATTTTAATTATTAAGGAAACCTCTTTCATCCCATATCATAAACTGATAAGTAACGTTCCTGTCAGGCCAAAGATATGTGGAGTGGAAACGTGAGTTCCGATCTCCATTCTGATTCTCCGTGGTGGCACCAGATGCACACACACAACATAACACAACACAACTAATTAGTACTTTTATCTCCTAGACCAGTGGTTCTCAATGAATTTAAAACCATTGAAAATGGGTTATACTTGAGTAACCTGACCTGGTCTATTTATTTTTAAACATTTTTAATACTGAATGAATGTTTAATACTAATGTTATGTTAAATTATCTCTGTCTTAACCTGTTGGCACAGGAAAAGAAAATTTGAAAACATACAGAAATACCCATTGTAATAGGTGAGCACATCAATAAACGATGTGTCATATATTTATTTAGGTAGAAGATTTTTTTTTGCCGCGAAAACTGCCGCGCTTAATATTGTTTGGCCCGCGACTGCTTATATTTTTCTGTATGCGGCCCACAACCAAAAAAGTTTGGCCACCCCTGACCTAGTGCATCAATCCTTGACTGTGTAACTATCTGGTAAAATGTCAAGCACCAATATACCAAGACACATTTCCTGGTGCGCCCGTTGTGCCCGGCCAATAAAAGAGATTCTTATTGTAATTCCAGCTGACATATTAACCTTTGTCGTCACTCATAACCAGTGTTGGGGGTAACTCATTACAAAAGTAATATATTACATGTAATATATTACTTTTAGCAGTAACTCAGTAATATAACTTATTACTTATAGGATTTCAGTAATATTATACCAGTTACTTTGTCAAGTAACTCAAGTTACAAATTGAGTTACTTTTTTTTAAAAATCAAAGCACATATTTAAAAAAGATACAATCATTTCCTAATCAAACTGTGTGTTTTTATGCAAATAACCACTATAGATGACAATAACAAAGGAAAAGGATAATATTTAGAATTTTGGATTGTTTACACTGACTTCAAGGCGGTTGAAATTATTTTTCGGGATGGTTCTGGGGCGGCGATGTCATTCTGCTGCTGCTGTTGTTTTGGTAAAAGTAATGCAAAAGTAGTGTAATAATTAACCAGATACTCTACACAGACAGTAATATTGTAAGGTAACTTATTACTTTCAAATGAAAGTAACTAGTAATATGTAGTATATTACATTTTGAAAGTAACTTGCCCAACACTGCTCATAACACACTCCCACCTTCAGCACAAAAACTGTTTCACATACAG
Source organism: Poromitra crassiceps (assembly GCF_964638095.1). NCBI lineage: Eukaryota > Metazoa > Chordata > Actinopteri > Beryciformes > Melamphaidae > Poromitra > Poromitra crassiceps. The sequence goes on along the minus strand of NC_139651.1, from coordinate 18,662,956 downwards.
CATGTGATGCAGGGCATGTTGACATTCAGTCAATGGGGATAATATGTGGACTTTTCATTTGTTTATTTTTCTCACTTTTAGCTTCTAAGATGCAGCTGCTGCACACTCTGACCGGGCAGTCAGCTCCTGTCCTCTCCTGTGCGTTCTCCACAGACGGACTTGTGTCTGGGTAAGATATGACTTCAAAACGGAGACATTTCAGACATTACTGAGCAGCAGCCTGGCTCCCTTAGGAAAACTCACAAGGAATTAGTAGCACAGCCTTCAATTACATAGCCATGTTCTAGAATCTAGATCAATACGGCATTCTTTGGCCTGGACATCTGTGTGAGGAGGGGCTCTCGAGATCCCTCACACTCGAGACCGGACTCGAGTACTTCAGCTCTGCTTCACAGTAGAGCTGTGACGGTATGAAAATTTCACATCACTGATTATCGTGATCAAAATTATCACGGTTATCATATTATCACGGTATTCGTAAAATATAGCTAAAAATGTTCAAAAGTAGAGAGAAACTCACTGAAATCATTTTTACAACGTTTTATATTGAAAACCCAGACCCAAAAAGGATTGATACACTCACTGAAATGTGTGTGTGTGTGTTTCATGTGATGTAATTTGCACTATAATTAAGTGCCTTCCAAGCGGATTATCTAACAAACAATAAAAGACTGTTTGACCACTTGCAGTCTGCTTATATTTAACTAGACATCTCACACGCTTAATGCCTAGGCTCGCCCGCCCTGCAGCTCGCCGAGCTGGCCCTTGCATACGCAGCTCAGCCGCTGCGTGGCCTCGCCTGCCCTATTGGCGCACGCGCAATGGCTCGCTCTCTCTCTTTTCCCCTCTCTCCCGCAGTCTCTCTTGTGTGTGTGTCACTGATGACATCATCAGTGATGTCACAATGCCTATGTATGACATCACTGATAGAATTGAGGTAAAGCGCACAACTCCTTATATGAAAAACAGACCGGGTGCCTGGATAATGGATAACAATGAAAAAGAAGAGCCGGCACTCATGGTGGGCTAATTGAAAAACAGCCTTTTATTGGGCAATAAAAGGCTGTTTTTCAATTAGCCTACCGTGAGTGCCGGCTCTTCTTTTTCATTGACATCACTGATGACATCACCACTGAACTATATAGCCTTAGGGCAATTAATCTGCCCTTATTTAAAAAATCTGGCCCGTCAGGTCACCCGCATAGGTGACCTTTACACACCCAAAAGGTTTCAGCCCGATCGCACGTAAAACGGCATAGCTGAACACAGAACTTGAAACAGAGCCCACATTCTCAATTTTATATATATAGTCAGACCTCTAACTTAGTCACATTTGACTGTTTATCTCTCTGTCTGAAAGAGTGGCATATTCATAAAAATGATGAACACTTTCAAATTCTTCCAGAAGAGTTTTATGTATTTTTATGATGCATTTATGGCCTTGTGGTGAAAGATTTGTGACGGGGCTGAGGTGTCAACATCACACAGTGAAACTGCAATTGTGAAATGTTTGCTTGGACAGGTGATCTGAAATCTGGGGGAGGAGAGTGATTATTACAAATCATTTCAACGCTCGTGAGCAAGACATAAAAAAAAGGTGTGAAGCCGCCCAGTGGCCAGAAGACTGGCTGCACCTGACAACGAGGAGTTGAACTTTTAGTATGAAGCAAGGCATTACTGATTTAAAAAGAAGCCGTCTTCTCTGGTTAGATGAATTTAGAAACTAGATACCACACTGATGAGAGTTCCTGAGGGTCTTCACAAAGCCCCCTCCTTTTGACTCATGTGTTTGACTAATGTGGTAGATGTTTAAGCACTCCTCAAAACCAGGATGCATCATATAGCCGGGGTTGGAATAACCATACTCATATGTCAATAGACAAGCCTTTAGAGCAGTGCTGACCAATTTGGGGCCCGCGGGCCAAGTTTGGCGCTCTGTTTGTTTTGGCCCGCCACGGATTTGGGGGAGATTTTTTATTTATTTTTTTGCTACTCCACCCTCTGCCGATCTGGGGACAGCCGAAACTGGCTCAATGCTTCCTCCGAGACACGGGCAGTTAGCCAGCTGCTTCTTTTCACCTGACAGAGGAAGCTTCACCGGTAGGACATAGCACGTGGGAGGTTCCCTCTGAACAGGCGCCCTTAACGACCAGAGGAGGAACCACATTAGCAACCAGGATATTGCATGTTTTTGTCAAATTGTCATGGCAAATTGTTTACAAAAGATGGACAATAAAGCTGATTTTCAAAGTACCTTGAGGATTTTTCAAGTTGTGAATTAAGTCAAATTTCTCTCTTGATTACAAAGGTGGAAAATACAACTGTTTTTAACTGGGTGTTTACTGATTAAATGTTTAAGCTCCCCACAAATGCAGATGTTTTTTTTTAAATATATATAAGAGAGGGGCAAAAAACCAGCACTCAAAATAATTCCTTTTGGGTTGTTTTATTTACCTTCAAGCAAGTTGATGCTTTTTTTTTTTTTGCTACTCCACCCTCTGCCGATCTGGGGAGAGCCGAGACTGGCTCCATGCTTCCTCCGAGACATGGGCAGTTAGCCAGCCGCTTCTTTTCACCTGACAGAGGAAGCTTCACCGGTAGGACATAGCACATGGGAGGTTCACGTTATTCCAACCAGTTCCCCTCCCTCTGAACAGGCGCCCTTAACGGCCAGAGGAGGAACCACATTAGCAACCAGGATATTGCATGTTTTTGTGAAGGGGGTTCCTATATGAAGGAAACCCCCGGGAGGCACGGGGAGAACATGCAAACCCCACACAGAAAGGCCCTTTTGCCAATCCCACCCGGGCGGTGGGCACTCGAGGACATGCGGACGGGCACGCATTCCTTCAGCGTTCACCTCGTCCCCAGGTGGGAATCGAACCCACGACCTTCGAGCTGTGAGGCGATAGTGCTTACCACTGCACCACCGTACCTCCCAGGGATGTGACTAACTTGATGACAGAAACAGGCCTGTGGTCTACATTCACTGGGTGTTAGTAAGAGGTAAGGTGTTAGTAAGAGGAAGTGAGTGGTGAGTTGCGCAATGCGCATGCATTTGATAGGCTCTTTGAAAAGATGATATCAGCAGCTACATGTAGGAGCAGAGCTGTAGCAGCTGTCTGTGTGTTTCACTGGCCGGTGTTATCTTGGTTTTGCAGCAACCCACCAACTGTTTCCAGATAACGGGCCACACGCCTGCGAATATGTTCAGTTAACAACTGTGACGATCATGGAGCTCAAATGCAAATTTGAAGAAATAAAAGAACAAAATACACACAAATAAGATATAAAGTAAAACTTTATCATGACATACAAGTTTAAAGCCCTGAGAACCATATCTTTATATTACTAATGTGAACAAAACTGAATGTGTGAAAACCACTTTGGAAAAGTGCTCCTCTTAAATACAATCAGCACAAACCAGTTTTTACAAGCATTCATGTGTTTTGTCCTATTTTTTGTTTGTTTTAATCAAAGAGAAAACTATAATATAAGTAATATCATTATCATGTCCATAATAACAGTACAAAAATATGCACAAACCCCACAGATGAATTAATATACGGAGCATTGTACAAGCCAAAAACAACAACATAAAATTGATAAATGAGGTATTCAATAACCACTTGCATATGCGCCTGTTTTTACACAGATCAGGTTAGTCTTTTAAACAATTTAAAACTGAATTAACTCCAAAATCATCCGAGAGACAAAGGTTCTGCAGACTTCCAACTTCACAGCTTCCTGAGTGATGAGACCTTGCCTGCAGTTACTGAAGACAAAAATCCAAAAAAATGCAACACCAAAACCAAAGTCAGTCTAAAGTAGCATTCAGCGAAGTCACCGCAGCATCTGTGTGTCTGAACGCACCACAGCATCTGTGTGTCTGAACGCACCCCTCAGTGTAGCTTCAACATCGAATGCAACAGTGACCGCAGCCCAATGCCCTGAGGTATCGTGGTGAGACGAGGTAGGGGGGTCTTCTAACACACACACACACACACACACACACACACACACACACACACACACACACGCACAGATGCATGCACTCTTGCAGGCACCATACATTGTATATACATACACAGCAAGTGGGGTGGTGAGGAGACGGTTGCTGGTTTGAACCTCAAACTGCACCAGTGAGAAGATGTGAAACGGTGTGACTGTGAAGCAGGTTGGGGTCGTCAACTTTCCCCGGATAAATAAAAGTACACTGTGTTAGCATTGGCTCCAACCCGAGGGCCTCTTTGCCACGGTGTAGTAGGCCTGGAGGTGGCGCCACCTGCAGTATTCTTCATGGTATTGCAGGTCACAAACAAACAGGAGATGAGCACCACACCCACATGTACATAGAACTTGCTCTCTCTCTCTCTCTCTCTCTCTCTCTCACACACACAGACACACACTCGCACACACACGTTCGCACACACACACACACACACATTCGCACACCCGCACACACACGCTCTCGCACACACACACACACACACACACGCTCTCGCACACACACACACACACACACACACACACACACACACACAAAGGCAGTAAAGCTACACTATCAAACAGTCATTGCCTAGACTGAGCAGGTGAAACGGAAAGCTTGGTTTTTTTTTTTAGAAATGAGAAAGTGTTTTAGTAACATGGCTTAAGTGATCAAACTAACTCATTACTACAAAGAAAGGTCCACCAGAAACCAAACAAAGCAATAACACACAAATAAATAGCAAACCTGGGTTGTTAATGCAACAGCATGAATGACAACTGGTGTCTATAATGTCTGATTGAATTGTAAAAACATAAAAAAAAGAAAAAAAAACTATTGGAAACGGTGTTTCTTCTCCAAAGGATTAAGCTTGAAGAGAAAAACAAAAAGACATTCTCCCCAGCCATTGGAGTCCTGAAACATGCACTGCCTGGATCTCACCAGCGCTGGATTTTAAGGCAGCAAACTACATCCCTCACCTTTAAAAAAAGAATGGTGAAGTGTCAGAGGGTTCCGAGGGGTTCACCAAAGGACTAACGGCACGCTCTCTCAGGTCCTCAAACCCTCAGCCGTGATGTGCAAAACCCCACACATGTAAGAAAGGCTGCCCACCTCCGATCCGCTGGGCTTCAAAGGTTTCTAAACAGTTCAAACGCCTCACATTCAACTGGGAGAATGGTCGAAAATCCATTTCATCTCCTGTGTTATTTCAAAATGCTAAAAATCGACTTTAAGGGGGGGGGAGGAGAAAATACTGTAACAGTGGTCTGGGGGAGAGAAATCCAGTTGGCAATTAACCTGCTTCTGGATGGTCAAGATGTAGGGTCTTTTTTAGTAAAAGGGCCCAGACTTGTGGCTCAGTCCCACTGGCTGAGGAGGCCTGCTGCATCTACAGACTTAAGCCAGGCCCAAAACCCCATTAAAACACATTTAAATTCATCGGGAGAGCGACACACTCTGGGGCTACCGCTCTTCATAAAGGGACTACTGCAAAAATGTCCATCTCTACAAGCCATTTAATGTAGTATTGAGTCCTAAATTATTTTTTCTAGAAACAAGCAAAATCAGTCTGCCACTTGCTTCTGGAAACCACTTTGGAAATCATGTCACTCTGCCAGCAGATGTTTTTACTTGCTTCAAAAAAAACGACTTTGAGACTCAAAATCAGATTCAACGACTCGATGAGAAGCGACATTTCTGTGCAGTGCAAAAGGGGACTTCAAACTGCCTTGCTGTGTATCTATACAGCCACCCAGTGCGCCACCTGCTGGCGTGGCTTCACCACAGCAGGTGTGGGGCAGGATTGTACAAGGATCATGCTAGAAGAGTGACTGGGCTAGTCTTTGGTATCTAGCTGTGCAATAACCAGAGGCTAAACGTGGACCAGAAGCATCGGGTTGTTCAAACACTGGCCACATGATTGTACACATGCAGAGCATAGCGCCGCTTTTTCCCCCAGAGGAAAAAGACACTGCAATGTTGGCATTTTGCTTTTTTTCATTGTCAAATCGAAGGTTTTACAGGTCGTTCGTGTGTCGAGAACGTTTTGCGACCATCAGGCCCTTAAATCCTGCAAAAAAAAAAAAAAAAAGGTTTTGCAGATGTACCACTCTCCTCCGACAACATCTCATTCACAACATCTCCAAACTTGAGCCAAAAAAACAGAACAAACAGGAGAAACAGAAGCGAGCATAAAACAAACAAGTTCTACAGGTCAAAACAGTAGAGAAAGAAGCAAGCCCCATCCCAGTTCAGCTTGGTACGTGTCCCCGGAACCAGAACCAGCACCATGTCTGTCAGTACGTTCAGAACCAGCAGCAGTCTGGTCAGTACGTTCAGAACCAGCAGCAGTCTGGTCAGTACGTTCCGATCAGTTCCGATTTCAAACCAGCAGGTTTCAAGTCTTGTTGGCTTCGCAGCAATATGAGGTATGTAGTGTCGCTCTCCTCTTCAGAGAGTCTCATGAGGTATTCGTGGAACAACAGAGAGTCTCATGAGGTATTCGTGGAACAACAGAGAGTCTCATGAGGTATTCGTGGAACAACAGTCGTGTCGACTTGTGCATTCTTCAGGTATGAATCCTTTTTTGTTTTGTTTTTTTTTCCTTTAAAAATCAACAATGCGAGTCAGTGGAGATGTCACAGTGCATTCCTGAGAGAGACACCCTTCAGAGCGGAGGAGGCCAAGATGAGGTTCTGAGAGGGTCTGAGATCATGTTAAATAGACAGGGAGTTGGGTGGTGAACTGAGCTCAGGGTTTTGCTACTCCTAACCACCGGAGGATCGGCTCCCTCCATCTTTTGTTCTGTTCCAAGACAGCTTGCGCAGATCCACAAGGGGGCGCTATTTGGTAGTGCCTCTCAGATGGCGCAAGGATGTGTTTTTTATCAGGTGTTCTGTACACATAAATCTCACGCCTTCTTACTGGGAGGTCCGTAATGGGAGGTTTTGCGTACTACATACTTGTGCCTCGTTCACAACTGAATCTGTTATTCCACGTCACCTCCAATGCGACGTCGCCCCCAGCTGGTCGGAATAGCAGATTAGCTTTAGCACACGCAATGAGGAGGAAAGTGTTAGTGGTGGTTGTGTCGGCTTTTCCGTGGCCCCTTGACTCAAATTCTTCTTTGAGTGGGACGGCTATTTATACTGCAAGATCATTTATATATATATATATATTTTTATCAATCTAAAACAGCTCACAAATCCAGCAAGACTACACTTCCTGCTTAAGCCATTATTATTATTATTACACCTCCTGCTTAAGTCAGTAATATTATTATTATTATTCCGATTTTTCCCCCAATTCTTCTCCCCAATTCCTCACCCACTGCTGCCTCGGTCGCTGCTCTACCCTCTGCCGATCTGGGGAGAGCCGAAACTAGCACCATGCTTCCTCCGACACGTGCAGTCGCCAGCCGCTTCTTTTCACCCGACAGGGAGCTTCCCCCGGCAGGACGTAGCACGTGGGAGGATCACGCTATTCCCACCAGTTCCCTTCCACCCCGACCAGGCGCCCCCGAACAACCAGAGGAGGCGCTAGTGCAGCGACCAGGACACATACCCCCCAATCCGGCTTCCCACCCGCAGACACCAGCCAATGGTGCCTGTATGGACGCCCGACCAAGCCGGAGGCAACACGGGGGTGCGAACCTGTGACCCTCGTGTTGGTAGGCAGGGAAATCACCTCCTGCTTAAGTTAACGATTGGAGACGGACTAGAGAGTACGCACAAGTGTCACTCCGTCACTCCACTTCCAACAGAACCATTGCGCACAACGGGGCATTGTCAATATCGCTCCATCAACATTGTCTCCCAGAGTATTGGATGAACTTCTAGCGTACCGTAACGTTGCCTAATTTTCAGTTGTGAACGACGTGCCAAGTCTATTGTCCTGTGAGTGATTGTTAACTGAGGTCGGGGGTTGCGTACTGAGGTTGCGTACTGAGGTATTTCATGTGCTGATCTACAGCATCTGATCCATGAGCACTTTGAACGTGAGGCGCTGCAGCTCAGAAAATGGCTGCTGCGGCATCATGGAGACCTGAGCGGAGTGGTCGGCGCTGGAGGTCAGTCACTGTGAGGAGACCTGAGCGGAGCGGTCAGCTCTGGAGGTCAAGTCACTGTGAGGAGACCTGAGCGGAGCGGTCAGCGCTGGAGGTCAAGTCACTGTGAGGAGAACTGAGCGGAGCGGTCAGCGCTGGAGGTCAAGTCACTGTGAGGAGACCTGAGCGGAGCGGTCAGTGCTGGAGGTCAAGTCACTGTGAGGAGACCTGAGCGGAGCGGTCAGTGCTGGAGGTCAGTCACTGTGAGGAGACCTGAGTGGAGCGGTCAGTGCTGGAGGTCAGTCACTGTGAGGAGACCTCAGCTGAGCGGTCAGTGCTGGAGGTCAAGTCACTGTGAGGAGACCTCAGCTGAGCGGTCAGTGCTGGAGGTCAAGTCACTGTGAGGAGACCTGAGCGGAGCGGTCAGCGCTGGAGGTCAGTCACTGTGAGGAGACCTGAGCGGAGCGGTCAGTGCTGGAGGTCAGTCACTGTGAGGAGACCTGAGCGGAGCGGTGAGCGCTGGAGGTCAGTCACTGTGAGGAGACCTGAGCGGAGCGGTCAGCGCTGGAGGTCAGTCACTGTGAGGAGACCTGAGCGGAGCGGTCAGTGCTGGAGGTCAGTCACTGTGAGGAGACCTGAGCGGGAGCGGTCAGCGCTGGAGGTCAGTCACTGTGAGGAGGGCCGTACTGTACACGAGGTTCCACTGGTGACAATTACCTGACTTCCCCTGATTGCAACAAGGTCAAAAAGAATACAAAAATAAAGTTGATTCAGGTTAAATATACTACAGCTCCTGAGGTAAGGACACCACTGCAGGTTACTGGATTTGAGGTATGTAAAAAGAGAAAAAAACTAAATAAAAACAAAAAATAAAAATAATTCTAAAAACACAAAATCAAAAAAAGACAACAAAATGGCAACAAACAAAACAAAATGTTCCTAAAATAAAACTTTTCAAGTTCAATTGTGACTATACCTGTCAGTGGGTTTTGGCTGAGCTGATTGTGTTTAGCATGTATGTTACGATTAACACGTGTCATTGTGTGTGTGTGTGTGTGTGCGTAGAGCGAGTGTGTGTCTGTATGTGTGTGTGCGTGTTTGTCGCATGGCGTGTGTATGTGTTTGTGTGTTGAGTAAAATGCATAGCTGTGCGTGTGGGCACATGTCATATATATAATATTCTCGGGCTTTGTGTTCGTGATTGGACAGCCAAGGGGTTGACAAGGTCGATGAGGTATTTGTTGTGCAACAGTTTGTTAATTCTTATCCGTTTCTCAATGTACTGTATATTCATGCTGGGCCTCCAGGTGGAGGTGGAGGCCTGGGGAGCGGGTACGACGGGGCGGCCCGTGTTAGGGTGACCCGCCGGCGGGCGGCTCGGCCGAGCCGGGCCCCTTGGAGGAGGAGGAGGAGGCGGGGCTGAGGGTCTGGGCGTGGGGTGCGGAGAAGCCAAAGCTAGTGCTGCTTCCAGCAGGGGGCGCTGAGGCGGTGGCAGCCGACACAGCGGGCCCCGGGGCCCCTCCAGACCTCTGGGCAAACAAGGTTCCTGCAGGAGACAAGACAGCACTACATTTAGTCTCACGTAGTCAGACCCACCATCCACGTCATCAAGCTTCCAGCGATGGCGGGTCTGAATAACAAGTCTCGCTCCGCTCAGATGCTGGACGACAGGAAGTGATGTCATACAGTGAGGCCTCCCATATAGAGAGGCAAAGTGGAACGTCACTTCCTGCTTCAGCACTGTACCAGAGATTTTCATCCGCTATTTATTTTCCCATAGATATTTCCTAAAATACGGATAAAAATAGTTTTACTGGTTCAAACCAAATGGTACGGATATATTTAGAAAGAGGAGAGATCGCATAACATTTCACTCAGACCTTTTACTTTTACTTTTACTTCGCTTATGTAGTACTCTTTCGGACGTAGTAATTATTTCAATTTAGCTATGCAATTTGCACAAAAACAAACCGTTTTAAAGTTTTAATATTTTTTCGGGTGAGAACGTAACATTCCAAATATGTGACCAGTTTATCAGAATAACACCTATTTGGAAATATTTTACGAGCAGCGAGGACTGAGAGCGCTGGCTGTGTGACCGGTCGGACTAGCTAGTATCTGTCAACCTCTACAGTGAGAAAACACTGTCGACGTGCTTTTGTAACTAACGTTAAATGCCGACCGGGTAACAGCCATCGGCTCCTCGCAGCAGTAACGCTATGAACATGTACACTGAAGTTGGCCGCAGTGTAGCTTCTGAATGTTGCCAAACTTCATTCATAGTGACGTTTTGTTTTTAAATTGGCCGCCAACCAGCGCTGAACCGGAAGAACAAATACAATTGCGTCTAAGAGAGAAAAAGTGGGCGTGGTGAATAAGGTGAATAGATTTAAATCAGTGTGTTGGTTCTGGCAAATATTGTGTCACTGTCATCCCCACTCCATTCCATTGACTTGCATTCAAAGGCGACCACCTCTCCACCCTGATACACCTCCTCTCCACCCTGATACACCTCTCCACCCTGATACACCTCTCCACCCTGATACACCTCCTCTCCACCCTGATACACCTCCTCTCCACCCTGATACACCTCCTCTCCACCCTGATACACCTCTCCACCCTGATACACCTCCTCTCCACCCTGATACACCTCTCCACCCTGATACACCTCTCCACCCTGATACACCTCTCCACCCTGATACAGCTCCTCTCCACCCTGATACACCTCCTCTCCACCCTGATACACCTCTCCACCCTGATACACCTCCTCTCCACCCTGATACATCTCTCCACCCTGATACACCTCCTCTCCACCCTGATACATCTCTCCACCCTGATACACCTCCTCTCCACCCTGATACACCTCTCCACCCTGATACACCTCTCCACCCTGATACACCTCTCCACCCTGATACACCTCTCCACCCTGATACTCCTCTCCACCCTGATACACCTCTCCACCCTGATGCACCTCTCCACCCTGATACATCTCTCCACCCTGATACACCTCTCCACCCTGATACACCTCTCCACCCCCGATACATCTCTCCACCCTGATACATCTCTCCACCCTGATACACCTCTCCACCCTGATACACCTCTCCACCCTGATACACCTCTCCACCCCCGATACATCTCTCCACCCTGATACATCTCTCCACCCTGATACACCTCTCCACCCTGATGCACCTCTCCACCCGGATACATCTCTCCACCCTGATGCACCTCTCCACCCTGATACATCTCTCCACCCTGATACACCTCTCCACCCTGATACATCTCTCCACCCTGATACACCTCTCCACCCTGATACACCTCTCCACCCTGATACACCTCTCCACCCCCGATACATCTCTCCACCCTGATGCACCTCTCCACCCTGATACACCTCTCCACCCTGATACACCTCTCCACCCCCGATACATCTCTCCACCCTGATGTACCTCTCCACCCTGATACATCTCTCCACCCTGATACACCTCTCCACCCTGATACACCTCTCCACCCCCGATACATCTCTCCACCCTGATACATCTCTCCACCCTGATACTCCTCTCCACCCTGATACACCTCTCCACCCCCGATACACCTCTCCACCCTGATACACCTCTCCACCCTGATACATCTCTCCACCCTGATACACCTCTCCACCCTGATACACCTCCTCTCCACCCTGATACACCTCCTCTCCACCCTGATACACCTCCTCTCCACCCTGATACACCTCCTCTCCACCCTGATACACCTCTCCACCCTGATACACCTCCTCTCCACCCTGATACACCTCTCCACCCTGATACACCTCCTCTCCACCCTGATACACCTCTCCACCCTGATACACCTCTCCACCCTGATACACCTCTCCACCCTGATACACCTCTCCACCCTGATACACCTCTCCACCCTGATACACCTCTCCACCCTGATACACCTCTCCACCCTGATACACCTCTCCACCCTGATACACCTCCTCTCCACCCTGATACACCTCTCCACCCTGATACACCTCTCCACCCTGATACACCTCCTCTCCACCCTGATACACCTCTCCACCCTGATACACCTCTCCACCCTGATACACCTCCTCTCCACCCTGATACACCTCCTCTCCACCTGATACACCTCTCCACCCTGATACACCTCTCCACCTGATACACCTCTCCACCCTGATACACCTCCTCTCCACCCTGATACACCTCCTCTCCACCCTGATACACCTCCTCTCCACCCTGATACACCTCCTCTCCACCCTGATACACCTCTCCACCCTGATACACCTCCTCTCCACCCTGATACAGACCTGAGTAGATTGTGCCGTTGACCTCCACTGACACAGTGATGCTGGCATTTCCATTGGTCGAGATGCTCAGAGACATGTCCTGCTGCTTGTCATCTGGAGACAGAGGAGCAACTGTCAGCTACATGCAATATGACTATATGATGCTATAGCTTCACCATGTCATTTTCTTTTGTTATATACATTTATTCATATACATATACATATATACTGTATATATATGTTGTCATGTACAGGGAGGGAGTTCCCCAAACTTTTGAGTAGCGAGTCAGATTGAAAAAGTAGCCGGCTCATGTTCGCGGCGTTTGTTCCAGTGGTCCTTTTCCCAATTAATAAACAAACCACAAATATGTATCCATGAGCGTGACAATTAAAATAATACAAATAAACATGCTTATAAAGGCCTAATGCTCAATTTAATTATAAATAAAACAATATCCATATTGCAAAAACACAAACAGGCAATGTACATTTGTTAGAACAAAGAAAACATTCTCTAGTCTATGAAATACAGGAGCACACTTAAAATTTGATCCAGAATGATATAGCAAGTATTCAATAGACCAAATCAGCGGGATGTTTACATTTACTTCCGGGTACCCCTGAGGTCCACACATTATAATGGCGGTGGACGGCACAAACTGACGTGTTGAAGACAAAAACAGACAAAGAAGACAAAAATGGTTCGTCCGTGTTGTGTTGTTGTTTAATATCATTCATAACAACACTTTCACTAACGTTAGTGGAGACCAGACTAGCTAATTTACCTGTTGGACCAGACCAGAGTAGACTTGAAGCTAAATTAACGTAGCGTCAGTAGTGTAACGTCCAAGCCACAGTGCCGAGTGTGTCCGAGTGTGCCCGAGTGTGTCCGAGCCACACTCGTTTAACATTAACGAGTCTGCAAAAAAAACAGCGAGTTTGACAGACTAACACAGGCTAACACTACATAAAACAAACAGAAGAAAGGCTAGATACGTCGGACAAGCATGTTTACCAACCGTTTAACCATTTAAATTGAAAGTAGTCGGCCGAAAACAATGAGAGGGTTTGACAGCATTTATTTGACAACACGCACATTTAAACCTGCCGCCTTCCCCAAGTGGTACCCGGAAGTAAATTTGTTTACATGGTGACGTCACGGTGATTTGGTCTATATGATTCTATTAATCTCTGATACGTTACAATTAAGTTGAATTCAATTCAAAGTATTATCATGATGCAACATGCATTTCCTACCAGAATGGCTCAATACAGCTCATTGGCTATTGTTGTACTTTAATTATAATAATAAACCTTTATTTAGACCTTTATAAAAATGGCTCTCCATTTGAATTGACAGCTTATTATAATTATTCTATGCTTGTTGCTTGTTTGTTTTCCCTTATTACTGTTGTGTGTATTGCATTGTTGATTTAATGCTTTAACTTCATTTGATTTGTATTGGATTTTGTACTTGTACAAGCAGCATGTGACCTTGATAAGAAAGGTGCTACACAAATAAAGTTGATTATTATCATCATCATCTGATGTGTGGTGGAAAGTGGCATATCCCACAGCGTGACATCAGGCAGATAACATTAGATTCTGGGTGTTGAATATGCAGCTAATGTTAGCTGCTGTGCTATTCCTTTGATAAAGGAAGCAAGGACTGTTGAAAACCATAGCTGATATACATAATATTCACACACACACACACACACACACACACACACACACACACACACACACACACACACACACACACGTCATATACATATATTCGCTTATTCAATGCAGTTGTATCTTTGCTATGATAACCTAGTCACGGTCTACAGTACTTTCAGAAGGCCATGTGTTGAATATGGTGCAGTGCTCTAGGTGGGATCTACTAGGAGACGACGAGCTGAGTTGGAGCGAGTTCAAACATGAACCCGCAAAATGATTATTAGAAGAAGAGATGGTATCACCTCACAAGTACTCCAGATAGGAGGGCGGAGGCTGCTGTGAAACCACCACATCCCCATTCCCCTGAAGCATCTGATGCATGCCATGTGGGGAAACCGTACTAACCAAAACAAAGTGGCAGAGTTCAGGGCCAAAGTAAACCAACTGAAATCTACGTACAACTCTGCATACCGCAGTTCAGCCAATAATGAACCAAGCCTCTTAAAAAGAGCTGTGTTTTAGATTTTTATCAACTTCATTTTTGGCCCTTATTTATTATTGTCATATTAACACAATATTCTGGTCAAATGGAAGGAAAACTTCATCTGTGGCTTAATGAAGTAGTAGTAGTAGTAGAGTACTGACTTTGGAAGGACAATTACACTTGGCTGCTATTTCTCTAATCAGGTAACTAGCACAGTGTTTTCTCAGTAGCAGTTTAGTTAGGTAGCACAGTGTTTTCTCAGTAGCAGTTTCCTTTGCAACATTTACAAATATTATTGCAGGGTTGGTTTCTTTCCAGCAACGCAGGAACGTCTCCTAATTACATGGAAGCACAATCAGGAAACACAATCTGACTTCCCTTTGCAGCCAGCATACAAGTCTAAATGACTTCCACATCCTGTGTGAGCAGAACAGCTATTTGACGTAGTACTGAGTGCTTCAAACACTATTCATTATGATGATATATATATATATATATATATACAGTATATATCATTATGATGTGGGATATTACAAGAGACCAAGATCATATTTTGTGCCCTCAAATGTATTCCACACTTTTGTTTCTTTCTGAAATTTTTCCTTGTTTTCTCCCAATTATACTTTGCCAATTCCGCCTGACAAGCTACAGTATCCCCGGTCGTTGCTCGACCCCCTCTGCTGATCTGGGCAGACGTGTAGGATCACCTGACAGCGAGGAGTTTCACCAGACGTGTAGGATTCCTCCTATATATGTGAAGTCGCCTGACACCTGACAGCGAGGAGTTTCACCAGACGTGTAGGACTCACAAAAGTCTAATTTCTTTCGTTTTTCACACTTTTTCACATCAAAAGTTCATTTTTCAAGATTTCATTGATAACAGTAATGTACAGTTTGCTGACGTCACCCAGTACTATCAAATTTCTACCCCATTTCAACCAATCATATCACAACATGCAGCTGTCAATCAAATCTAAATTTTCAGGATAATTTTCTCTTCCAAAAGAAAGAGAAAATGGCGCCTAGTGCCTGTCATCTGGCAGAATTCCTATCCCATAAACTAACTACTAACTTGGCCAATTGTTAGAAACATGAACAAAAAACATGAACTATAATCTCTAAGAATGCAAAGAAATGTTACTGGCTCGTTAAAACACGCATTCCAGGAATATTATTTACATTTATAACGATAATGGCGCGCGCCTCCGAGCCTGACAGCCTCCCTGGCTGTCAGGGGTCGTCTCTCGGAGATTCCAGGCGGGCGGGGAGCACCCATGCATCGGATTGTCCGCTCGTGGTACTCCGTGGTACTCCGTGGATCCCACTCACGTAGCACGACAACACGCTGAATCCCACCCTATTTGGGGGTGGAACACGCCAGGATTGGCCAATGCCAAAGCCAGTCCTCAGAATTGTCAAATCAAATGATAGACACGTATATGGTCCGCCTCTCAATTTGTTTTCAGTCTGAAACGGACTCAGATGCACGTGACGAACGGGTTCACCTTGACTTTAACATTTGTGTGTGTGTGTGTGTGTGTGTGTGTGTGTCCATAGGCTGGTCGTACTGTAAGTGGCCTGCAGAGGGCAGCACTGCCCAGACCGAGAGCCAAGGCTCTGGCCAAATTCTGCTCTATTTCTACAATAAGTGGCAGTCGCCACATTTGGAGGAGGCGCTGTTTCCTTTATCCATAGATACATCTGTCACTATAAGATTTCCCATTGATTGTGCATCTATTATTGTTTGTGTTCAAGGATTTTTTTTTGTCTAAATGTGAACACAAATAAAGATATTAAAATGTATGTGTGTGTGTGTGTGCGTGTGTGTGTGTGTGTGCGCGCGCGCGTGCATGGGTGCGTGCGTGCGTGCGTGTGGGTGTGTGGGTGCATGCATGCGTGCGTGCGTGCGTTGCGTGCGTTGCGTGCGCGTGCGTGTGTGAGTGTCACCGCTGACCTCTGGTGGTGGTTGTGGTGGTGGTGGCGGTGGAGGGGGCCCCCAGGCGCAGGTTCATGGGCACTTGGGAAGCCATGGCCAGCAGGTTGTGATGGAAGGCCTGCTGCATCAGGCGCTGCTGCTCCTCGGCCAGACGGGCCATCTTCCTCTCCGGGCCCTCGCCCCCGCCGCCCGTCTCCAGCTTCTCCCTCAGCTGCTCCAGAGTGGCGGCTCTGGCGAGGCCCAGCCCAGCCACCTGCTGCTGCCCCAGGGCCAGCGCCATGGAGGAGGGCCGCCCCCCCAGCATGGAGGCCGTCAGCTCGTCTGCATGAGGGGAGATGCACAGTGAGTTGATGCAGACAGTCTCTACCAGTGTTGGGCGAGTTACTTTCAAAATGTGATATACTACATATTGCTAGTTATTTTCATTTGAAAGTAATAAGTTACTTTACAATATTACTGTCTGTGTAGAGTAACTCGTTACTTATTACACTGCTTTTGTACTTTTACCAAAACAGCAGCAGCAGCAGAATGACATCGCCGCCCCGGAACCATCCCGAAAAATAATTTCAACCACCTTGAAGTCAGTGTAAACAATCCAAAATTCTAAATGTTGTTCTTTTCCTTTGTTATTGTCATACTGTATATAGTGGTTATTTGCATAAAAACACACAGTTTGATTAGGAAATAATTGTATCTTTATTTAAATATGTGCTTAAATGTTTTTTTGTATTAACTCAATTTGTAACTTGAGTTACTTGACAAAGTAACTCACCCTAGTAAGTATAATATTACTGAAATCCTATAAGTAATAAGTTATATTACTGAGTTACTGCTAAAAGTTACATGTAATATGTTACTTTTGTAATGAGTTACCCCCAACACTGGTCTCTACCCAGACTGGAATATCATGTTGAATGACTGTGTGACGCAGACTACCCCCCCCCGCTGCTGTTGTTTTGAGGTCAGGTCTAGGGGTCAGAATTGAATGACTGACAGGTCGGAGCATCAATGAGAGAGTGGTTCATTTTTGAAAGTCAACAGAGTCAGGTTGGGTGGGCGCGCCGGATCGCTATAGTCGTTACTGATTGGTGCCCCCAGGATTTTGGGGGAACAAATCACTGGCCAGGATGAGATCTGCAGCAGGGAAGGGGGGGGGGGGTGGAGTTTTTTTTTTGAGTGCAAAAAGCTTCATAGTTCAACGAAAATATGTTATGCTTTAAATCTAAAATGGTTCATGGATTACATTCTAATCTGACAAACCTATCAATTTAAAAGTCAAGCACGTTAGCGTGGAAACAAGCTGAGCCCAAAATCACAAATCAGAATGAGGGGGTCCCCGGTATATTTTCTATGTTATAAGGGGGTGCTTGGCTGAAAAACATTTGAGAACCTCTGCTCTAGATGAGTTGAAAATGTAGTGAAACTATTGATGTGAATGTAACATGGTATTATTATTACGTTATCTGGAAACCATTATTACAATTATGAGACTAAAACTGTTCTTATGTTAGCTGACTTTTAAGACATTTTGGACTCATTTTGATTGAAGATAAGATGTAAAGACGGAGGGAGACAGGCATGATTTATATACCATTGTCAAGAGTTAGTTCAGTTCAGTTAGAGTCCAAATTGTTGTTCCGTAATTGAAAATGTGAGAAAACATCTCCTGACTCCTGGAGAAATCATTTTGAATGACCTGCTACTGTCCATTTTTGCGACAACAAATGTAACTCGTGAAGAAAACGCAAACAACACGTTTAGGGTTTTTTAGGCCGATTTCAAAACAGCGGAGCCACGTGGCGTCCTGCGTGACCTCATCACGCCAACGGCGGCGCGCGGGGGGAAATAAGAAGCGGCTTCAGAAGTCCAAACATGGCGACGGTCGGGGGGTCAACATTCCAGCCAGAGTCAAGGCGACATCAGATAAGAGAGGGCGGGTAATGACAGTTATCACGGCCGTCCCCTTGATGTGGACTGAAGCTTTGACGCTTTCAAGCAGCGCTGGTCATAAAGCGGCCCCCCGCCCCCCCGTGGGAACCGTGTTATTAATGTGTAGTAAAAAGGTGAGGGCACTCAGCAGCCTGGGGCCACGTCCAACATGGACTCTTAAACACCTGGATGGACCGCACGCACAGACACACACAGACAGACAGACAGACAGACAGACAGACAGAGTGAGAGACAGACAGACAGACAGACAGACAGACAGACAGACAGACACACACACACACACAGTAAGACATACACAAGACCTAACTGGCAAGCATGGGTGCCTTCTCTTCACTGGTTCCCCGGCTGTGGAATCAGCTCCCAGGACCACTCAGGGCTACAGACTCTTTTGACGTTTTTAAATCAAAACTTAAAAAACCCACTTATTTATTTTAGCTTTCCCCTAGGCTCCTCCCCATCTCTTTACACGTTAGGCTCCTCCCTCTCTCTTTACACATGTTATGTTTTTATGTTTTTATCCTTTTATGTTTTTATTCTTTTAGTAGCTGTTTTTATTTTTTTATTTTTCCTTGATTGATTGCTTGATTGCTTTTATCATGCATCTGTAAAGCACCTTGTGAAGTCCTTGGATTTTAAAGTGTGTATATAAATTGAATTTATTATTATTATTATTATTATTACAAGTATACATGGACACACACACAGACACACACTGTAAGACATACACAAGTATGCATGGATACACACACGCACACACACAGGCACACACACACGCACACACACACACACACACACACACACACACACACACACACACACACACACACACACACACACACACACACACACACACACACACACACACACAGCCTCTATAAACAATGTAAACCATCTCATTTCCAGCTTTACTGCTGCAATAGGTGAGATGTTGCGCCTTCATGGATTTCCCCCCCAAATATAACTTAGATGTAATTCCTCTAAATTGCGACAGAGGGCACTAGTTCTCCATTCATGTTTGAATGAAAGCAGCGCTCCTTCCTGCAACAGGAGCACAACTGTAACCGGAATGCTCCAGTCCAATCCACCCAGGTACAGAGCAGCTCCGGCCTGTGGAATGCTTTATACCAGGGATCAGTGTTGCTAAACAAGCCTATGGAGCCAGGTGGCATATCCAGGTGCCGTGATGTCATATCCAGGTGTGGTGATGTCATATCCAGGTGTGGTGATGTCATGCTGAATCGTCCTATTCCTTCATTCATCCAGGGAGTCTTTCAGCACAGCCCTTCTCCACATTCATAAAGTTGCATATTGCATCTGGGAGCTGCTGATTTACTTCCAGATATAAGATGTATGTAGTATGTAGTTGTAATGTAGGATGTAGTTGACAGTAAACCCAATTTAACTCGCTAACTTGCCAAATGTCTTTAGGCTGTTTAGGAAAATCCTCGGTGTGTATAAATGATCATAGTAGTAGTATCAAACTGATGGAAGTTATATGAGGTAGGCGTCTTTTAAATGTGTTTTTTTAACCCCTAAATTTAACCAGGTTTGTTTCATTGAGATTAAAATTCTCTTTGGCCAAGAAGCAGCGTAAGGTTACATCAGACATACAATTACAACATATCACATGACCACAACATCACATGACCACAACATTAACATGTAACATGAAACAGATCACACCCAGGTGTTGAAGTAAGCGGTGCAGGTTTGCGCAGGTCAGAGCCTTCTCCTCCAACCCCCTCTCTGGCACTGCGTGCCCCCCCCCCCCCCCCATTTTTTAATCCCATTTTTATCCCCCATTAGTGCCTACCTAACCCTAATTTTAATGTATTTATCCTGGTTGCTGCTCCACCCTCTGCCGATCTGGGGAGAGCCGAAACTGGCTCCATGCTTCCTCCGAGACATGGGCAGTTAGCCAGCCGCTTCTTTTCACCTGACAGAGGAAGCTTCACCGGTAGGACATAGCACGTGGGAGGATCACGCTATTCCAACGAGTTCTCCTTCCTCCGAACAGGCGCCCCTAACGACCAGAGGAGGAACCACTTCAGCGACCAGGATATTGCATGTTTTGGTGAAGGGGGTTCCTATAAGGAAACCCCCGGGGGGTACGGGGAGAACATGCAAACTCGGGCGGTGGGCACTCGAGGACATGCGGACGGGCACGCATTCCTTCAGCGTTCACAGCGTCCCAGGTGGGAATTGAACCCAGGACCTTCTAAGCTGTGAGGCGACAGGGCTTACCACTGCACCACCGTGCCCCCCGTGCCGTGCGTGTGTGTTTCATCGGCTTTGAGTCACGGCGCTTTCTGCCTCCCCTCTCACTTCCTTGTACAGTACAGCTGGGGGAGGGGCCTAGGCTCAATCTCGTGTGCACATCTAGGCGGGGGAGGGGCCTAGGCTAAATCTCGTGTGCACATCTAGGCAGGGGAGGGGCCTAGGCTCAATCTCATGTGCACATCTAGGCGGGGGAGGGGCCTAGGCTCAATCTCGTGTGTACATCTAGGCGGGGGAGGGGCCTAGGCTCAATCTCGTGTGCACATCTAGGCGGGGGAGGGGCCTAGGCTCAATCTCGTGTGTACATCTAGGCGGGGGAGGGGCCTAGGCTCAATCTCGTGTGTACATCTAGGCGGGGGAGGGGCCTAGGCTCAATCTCGTGTGTACATCTAGGCGGGGGAGGGGCCTAGGCTCAATCTCGTGTGCACATCTAGGCGGGGGAGGGGCCTAGGCTAAATCTCGTGTGCTCATCTAGGCGGGGGAGGGGCCTAGGCTAAATCTCGTGTGCTCATCTAGGCGGGGGAGGGGCCTAGGCTAAATCTTGTGTGCTCATCTAGGCGGGGGAGGGGCCTAGGCTAAATCTTGTGTGCTCATCTAGGCGGGGGAGGGGCCTAGGCTCAATCTCGTGTGCACATCTAGGCAGGGGAGGGGCCTAGGCTCAATCTTGTGTGCTCATCTAGGCGGGGGAGGGGCCTAGGCTCAATCTCGTGTGTACATCTAGGCGGGGGAGGGGCCTAGGCTCAATCTCGTGTGTACATCTAGGCGGGGGAGGGGCCTAGGCTCAATCTCGTGTGCACATCTAGGCAGGGGAGGGGCCTAGGCTCAATCTTGTGTGCTCATCTAGGCGGGGGAGGGGCCTAGGCTCAATCTCGTGTGCACATCTAGGCAGGGGAGGGGCCTAGGCTCAATCTTGTGTGCTCATCTAGGCGGGGGAGGGGCCTAGGCTCAATCTCGTGTGCACATCTAGGCGGGGGAGGGGCCTAGGCTCAATCTCGTGTGTACATCTAGGCGGGGGAGGGGCCTAGGCTCAATCTCGTGTGCACATCTAGGCGGGGGAGGGGCCTAGGCTAAATCTCGTGTGCTCATCTAGGCGGGGGAGGGGCCTAGGCTAAATCTCGTGTGCTCATCTAGGCGGGGGAGGGGCCTAGGCTAAATCTTGTGTGCTCATCTAGGCGGGGAGGGGCCTAGGCTAAATCTTGTGTGCTCATCTAGGCGGGGGAGGGGCCTAGGCTCAATCTCGTGTGCACATCTAGGCAGGGGAGGGGCCTAGGCTCAATCTCGTGTGCACATCTAGGCGGGGGAGGGGCCTAGGCTAAATCTTGTGTGCTCATCTAGGCGGGGGAGGGGCCTAGGCTCAATCTCGTGTGCACATCTAGGCGGGGGAGGAGCCTAGGCTCAATCTTGTGTGCTCATCTAGGCGGGGGAGGGGCCTAGGCTAAATCTCGTGTGCTCATCTAGGCGGGGGAGGGGCCTAGGCTAAATCTCGTGTGCTCATCTAGGCAGGGGAGGGGCCTAGGCTAAATCTCATGTGCACATCTAGGCGGGGGAGGGGCCTAGGCTCAATCTCATGTGCACATCTAGGCGGGGGAGGGGCCTAGGCTAAATCTCGTGTGCACATCTAGGCGGGGGAGGGGCCTAGGCTCAATCTTGTGTGCTCATCTCATGTTCAAACGGACAGACACACGTACAGTAGTGGCTTATAGAAGCGGCTGCAGCGCTTCAAAAACACAGGTGTGGGACAGTGAGCCCTATATCCTATCCGGGTGCCTTACCTTTCTTGAGGCAGGGCGACCCGTGCAGGCCGTTGAGGAGCCCTGAAGTGCCGGGCCCCAGGGCCGACAGGTGCATCTTGGGGGGGGAGAGGATGTGGGGGGCGGTGCTGGGCGAGGGCGAGAAGCGGAACAGGCTGCTGCTGTAGCTCGGGCGCCGGCCCTCGCGCCGGTTACTGTCGATGGCCGCCTGCAGCTCGCCGGGGGAGCTCAGGCCTTTCCTCTCACACTCGTACGGGTACAGGTACTTCATGTACCTAGAGAGAGAGAGAGAGAGGGAACACACACGCACGCACGCACGCACGCACGCATGCACGCACACACACACACACACACACACACACACACACACACACACACACACACACACACAATATGAGGTCAACCCGCTCTGTGCATATCCTGGTAAACCACCTGATAACGTGACATCACATCCTGTTTGGCTCTATGTATCAGTCTGGACTTCCAGACGTCCACAGAGATTTCAATGGGTGGGAGTGTACCTGCCTTGACAGACAACTCCTTCAGCCAATCAGCAGCGTCGCCAAATCCCATCCAAAATCCACTCGGAAAAGAACGCAAAAGTCTCTGCGCCAAGAAACCCTGCTCTTCAATACTGTTCTTCTTGTTTCATTGTTGTTATTGAGTCTATTTCTGCAATATAACTGCTCTTACGGCTGTTTACTCTACTAACGTTAATGTTACCGCTCGTTGCTTCCGGAGCCGCCATTACCGTTTTGCCAGCGGCGACCCCGATTGGTCGGTTTACGTTGTCAACTACGAGGCCGGTCCCCGATTGGCCCGTGGACTTTGTAATTTCAGGAAATGGCTGTGGGCGGGGCTGGAGGCCCGACTGATCCACCGAACCAAACAGAATGTGACGTCACATGATCACGACAATGGCGTAGCTACGGGTGCGCCTGGGTGTGCAAATGCCACACCCAAACAGAAAGGGGGAAAAATTAAGTTGTTTGTTTATCTGCAAAACACATCAGCTGTCATGCACAGCCTGTCGGCCATTCAGACCAATAGCGTTTTTGGAGCTGCCAGCGTCTTTCTGCAGTTCATTCTCTATGTAAGGACGCGCTAAACGTGCTCCTCTTTTAATGAACGCCCCTGGCGTTTCAGCGCTGGTGGCGTCTGTTGTTTTTGGAGGAGCGCTGTGGGCGTTTTTAAGCTGAAAAAAGTTGAACATTGAGGAAAAGCGCCCTGATCGTCTTTTCCACTCCTCCTACCTTCTCTTCTCCCGAGGGATTTTCAACCTCCGCTGCTGCCAGAATTGGCAATAATCTGGCTTTCGTGTTGACAGTGAACAACAGACAAAACCAGCTGGCTACTGTCCTTGTGGTCGTTGTGTTCTGATCTGTACTGCACGCGACTGCAGGGGAAAACAAACGGAGCGCAAAAAAAAACGCTCCGTGCGCTGTGTTTTGTGCACAATGGAAGCGCTCTCAACATGATTTTCATAGAAAAAAGCGCTTTTGGTGTGAATGTCCCCTTAGTCTTGTGCTTAAGTTTGACTTAAAATGCTTAGCCATAACCTTATCACCCACCTTTATATAGGTTTCAGTTGAGTGTTTTAATGGCACATGGTGTAAGTACTGTTTCAGAGGCAATGACAATGGTCACATTGAAAGAATATCAAATTAAATATCAGCGCAGAACATCGGCAGCTTCAATGTAACAATATCAGTAGAGCAGCCGACACCTTGTACTGTCTCAGTATGCACACAGAGTGATGTCACCATGTTGTCTTGTACTGTCTCAGTATGCACACAGAGTGATGTCACCATGTTGTCTTGTACTGTCTCAGTATGCACACAGAGTGATGTCACCATGTTGTCTTGTACTGTCTCAGTATGCACACAGAGTGATGTCACCATGTTGTCTTGTACTGTCTCAGTATGCACACAGAGTGATGTCACCATGTTGTCTTGTACTGTCTCAGTATGCACACAGAGTGATGTCACCATGTTGTCTTGTACTGTCTCAGTATGCACACAGAGTGATGTCACCATGTTGTCTTGTACTGTCTCAGTATGCACACAGAGTGATGTCACCATGTTGTCTTGTACTGTCTCAGTATGCACACAGGAGTGATGTCACCATGTTGTCTTGTACTGTCTCAGTATGCACACAGGAGTGATGTCACCATGTTGTCTTGTACTGTCTCAGTATGCACACAGAGTGATGTCACCATGTTGTCTTGTACTGTCTCAGTATGCACACAGAGTGATGTCACCATGTTGTCTTGAACTGTCTCAGTATGCACACAGAGTGATGTCACCATGTTGTCTTGTACTGTCTCAGTATGCACACAGGAGTGATGTCACCATGTTGTCTTGTACTGTCTCAGTATGCACACTAGGGGTGTCAAAAATAATCGATTATAAGATGCATCGCGATGCGGACGTGCATGATTCTGCATCGATTCACAAATGTCAAAAATATATATATTTTTTATAATAAAATAAAATATAATGGAAGTACATGCAGTTGTTTATTTGGATCATAATACAATGCAATTCCAAATGCACTTTTATTTTAAAAGTAGCCACACAGTGAGAAAAAATAAAGTGAGAAAAAATAAATCATGCATTGGGGAAAAAAGTGATGCATCGATTTAAGATGAATCGAGATGCATTGATAATCGTAATCGAATCGAATCGTAGCCCTCTGAATCGTAATCGAATGGAATCGTGAGGCCAGTGAAGACTCACAGCCCTAATGCACACAGGAGTGATGTCACCATGTTGTCTTGTACTGTCTGATGCATCACAGCTCTGGCATGTTTTCCAGCCATCAGAGCAGAGTGTGAATGCGGACGTGCCTGATGGAGCCGACGATCAATAAGGAGCTGAGAGCTGCGTCCATTAGACTGAGCTGCACACACGGCCTGCCCACATTAAAAATACATCAAGTTTCATGAAGGCGCAGCGCTGGCGGTAGAGAGAGGTTACATATCTACAGAGGGAGAGAGAGGGGCGGGGCCAGGTTGGGTGAGCAGCTGTCACTCAAAGCCCACCTTAGTCATTGTGAACTCTGACCCAAATGGCGCCAATAAATCTATGAGAATCAATGGTCTGTATGTGTGATGTAATGGATGGAGGGATTGAATGTGAGCAGGGAAGGAAACAAACGCACACATGTGTAAACACACACAGACACAGGCTCATACTGACATACACACTAGGGATGGGGCCGATCCGATCCAATATCGGTAGCCGATATGGCACTAATTCACGGATCGGATCGGAATTGGGGGGAAAAAAAATATATATATATATATATATATATATATTTTTTTTTTTGCAATTCCAGCACACAGCTGGCTGTAATTTGTGTAATAATGTATAATAGTATCCTTCTTTGCCTTGTATATTTTCTTAATTTTGTCTGCTTTTTGCAAGGTATATTTAAAAAAAAAACTTTAATTAGCCAAATCTTTGCCTATACTGTATATTCAAGAAAAATATTGGTATCGGCATAATATCGGTATCGGCAGATATCCAAATTCAGGTATCGGAATCAGGTCGGAAGTGAAAAAAGTGGATCGGTGCATCCCTAATACACACACTCATAGCAACACACACACGTGCACACCAACACACACTCATAGCAACACACACGTGTACACCAACACACACGCATAGCAACACACACACACGTGCACACCAACACACACGCATAGCAACACACACGTGCACACCAACACACACTCATAGCAACACACACACGTGCACACCAACACACACGCATAGCAACACACATGTGCACACCAACACACACTCATAGCAACACACACACGTGCACACCAACTCACACTCATAGCAACACACACACGTGCACACACACGCATAGCAACACACACTCATAGCAACACACACACGTGCACACCAACACACACTCATAGCAACACACACGTGCATACCAACAAACACTCATAGCAACACACACGTGCACACTAGGGATGGGCATCGAATTTCGAATTTTCGAATAATCGTTGTTATTATCAAGGTCGACTTTTATTATTGAAATTCGAAATTCGAAAAAAAAAAAAAAAAAAAAAAATTTTTTTTTTTGAGTGAAATGTTGCATTGTCTCCCCTGATTCTAAGTATAGTCAAATCGCTTGGTTTGAGCAAGTAAAACAATTTTTATAAGCATTTTAAGCAAGGTTTATGGAAAAATTAATGGCAGATGAAATCCCATGAAGAGGGAGAGGGGGTGACTTTGGCACCCCTTTGGCACTCAGACCTGAGCCTACTAAATATTTAATGAACCACTCATGATTGTCAAAACTGTTTTTTATTTTCGAAAATGTCAATGTCATGTAACATGTTCTTTACTTCAGTGGTGCAATGCTTGTTTGAGCTAAAAATCCACAGCAGAAGCTTTTTATATTAATTAATAAAGCCGTAGACTTAGAATCAGGGGAGACAATGCAACATTTCACTCACAAAAAAAAAAAAAAATTTTTTTTTTTTTTTTTTTTTACATTTATTTATTTATTTTCGAAATTCGAATTAAATTCGAATTTGGCCAGCGAATTTCGAATAGTGTTTTTGCTAGAAATGCCCATCCCTAGTGCACACCAACACACACTCATAGCAACACACACGTGCATACCAACAAACACTCATAGCAACACACACATGCACACCAACGCACACTCATAGCAACACACACGTGCACACCAACACACACTCATAGCAACACACACGTGCACACCAACACACACGCATAGCAACACACACGTGCACACCAACACACACGTGCACACCAACACACACTCATAGCAACACACACGTGCACACCAACACACACTTATAGCAACACACATGTGCACACCAACACACACTCATAGCAACACACACGTGCACAAACCTACTCATTCTCATAAGGCACAGATGCACGCGCGCATGCAGACACACACACACACACACACACACACGCACGCACGCACACACACACACACCCTCACTCATAGCAACACACACGTGCACACCAACACATACTCATAGCAACACACACGTGCACACCAACACACACTCATAGCAACACACACGTGCACACCAACACACACTCATAGCAACACACACGTGCACAAACCTACTCGTTCTCCTAAGGCACAGACGCACACGCGCACACACACACGCACACACACACATGATACAGCCTGAGGGTTGTGAGTAGGGATGTAACAATTTTCACAGTACAGTACACAGTACAGTACGGTATCTACCAAAATATCACAGCATACAGTATTAATAATATCACAGCATACAGTATATCACAGCATACAGTATTAATAATATCACAGTATACAGTATTTCATGGTATTAAACATACAATGGCCAATAAAAAAAACATGATTTTTGCTTTGAAGAAAAATATTGCTTTAGAAACTAATAAGAATGTTTACAGTAAAAAAAATGTATCTATGCATGGGTATGTGTGTATATGTATGTACAGTATGTATGTGTATATGTGTATGTATATGTACGTACGTATGTGTATATATTATATACTTTGTTTATTTTTGTTTGTATATTGAGGTACAGCCAGATGTTATGTTTATATATATTTTGGTGTGATAGTGTCTTGTAATCCCATGTGGGATGGGCCAGAAATGTCATGACACGGAAATAAAAAAAACAAACTAACTAACTAACTACAGTACACAAGTGGTTCCCAAACTGTGCTCCGTGCTCCGCCTGGTGGTCCGCCAGAGCATTGTATTTTTTATTGTATTATTATTTTTATTTTATTTTTTACAGACAACAGTTTTTACATAATACACATTAACCTTGAGGAGTAGGCTTGGGCCGGAAATATTGTGATATTCGGGCGATATCACATTTTGAAAATGTACTTTCAGGGGCTGCAGCAAGCCAGAGTGAAGTTTCTGGTATCATATGAAACTAGAAGACCTAAGACATCGATTAGTACCAACCATGTCATGCTAGTTTGTCGGCAAGGTGGCGAAATAATGCTCCAAAGTTAGGCTAAATTTTGGCGAGGGGAAACACATTTTCAAATGGGTCCTCTTTTTCATGCTCGCGGGTGTGGGTGTGTGTGTGCGCGCACACACACACACACACACACACACGCGCATGTGTGTGTATGTGTGTCCGTTTTGAACCAGTAGCCTTATGTTGTTATTTGGTAAATGGTAAATACACTGCATTTATATAGCGCTTTTATCCAAAGTGCTTTACAATGTGCCTACATTCACCCATTCATCCACACACACATTCATACATCAAAAGGCGGCACGCTGCCACGCAGGGTGCTGGCACGGCCATCGGGAGCAATTTGGGCTTCAGTGTCTTGCCTAAGGACACTTCGACATGCGGACTGGAGAGGCCGGGCATCGAACCACCGACCTTCTGATTGGTGGACGACCCGCTCTACCTCCTGAGCCACAGCCGCCCCCAATTATTGAGCCTTTCTGATGCATGATTGCATGGTTAAATCAGCTAATCTGACTCACTGTGTGTGCAGGGTGAAGGCTGCACGGGTGATAGAGGTGGGCAGGTTGACTCACTGTGTGTGCAGGGTGAAGGCTGCACGGGTGATAGAGGTGGGCAGGTTGACTCACTGTGTGTGCAGGGTGAAGGCTGCACGGGTGATAGAGGTGGGCAGGTTGACTCACTGTGTGTGCAGGGTGAAGGCTGCACGGGTGATAGAGGTGGGCAGGTTGACTCACTGTGTGTGCAGGGTGAAGGCTGCACGGGTGATAGAGGTGGGCAGGTTGACTCACTGTGTGTGCAGGGTGAAGGCTGCACGGGTGATAGAGGTGGGCAGGTTGACTCACTGACTGTGTGCAGGGTGAAGGCTGCACGGGTGATAGAGGTGGGCAGGTTGACTCACTGTGTGTGCAGGGTGAAGGCTGCACGGGTGATAGAGGTGGGCAGGTTGACTCACTGTGTGTGCAGGGTGAAGGCTGCACGGGTGATAGAGGTGGGCAGGTTGACTCACTGACTGTGTGTGCAGTGTGAAGGCTGCACTGGTGATAGAGGTGGGCAGGTTGACTCACTGTGTGTGCAGGGTGAAGGCTGCACGGGTGATAGAGGTGGGCAGGTTGACTCACTGACTGTGTGTGCAGTGTGAAGGCTGCACTGGTGATAGAGGTGGGCAGGTTGACTCACTGACTGTGTGTGCAGTGTGAAGGCTGCACTGGTGATAGAGGTGGGCAGGTTGACTCACTGACTGTGTGTGCAGTGTGAAGGCTGCACTGGTGATAGAGGTGGGCAGGTTGACTCACTGACTGTGTGTGCAGGGTGAAGGCTGCACTGGTGATAGAGGTGGGCAGGTTGACTCACTGACTGTGTGTGCAGTGTGAAGGCTGCACGGGCGATAGAGGTGGGCAGGTTGACTCACTGACTGTGTGTGCAGGGTGAAGGCTGCACTGGTGATAGAGGTGGGCAGGTTGACTCACTGTGTGTGCGCAGTGTGAAGGCTGCACGGGCGATAGAGGTGGGCAGGTTGACTCACTGACTGTGTGTGCAGTGTGAAGGCTGCACGGGCGATAGAGGTGGGCAGGTTGACTCACTGACTGTGTGTGCAGTGTGAAGGCTGCACGGGCGATAGAGGTGGGCAGGTTGACTCACTGACTGTGTGTGCAGTGTGAAGGCTGCACGGGTGATAGAGGTGGGCAGGTTGACTCACTGTGTGTGCAGGGTGAAGGCTGCACGGGTGATAGAGGTGGGCAGGTTGACTCACTGACTGTGTGTGCAGGGTGAAGGCTGCACGGGTGATAGAGGTGGGCAGGTTGACTCACTGTGTGTGCAGGGTGAAGGCTGCACGGGTGATAGAGGTGGGCAGGTTGACTCACTGTGTGTGCAGGGTGAAGGCTGCACGGGTGATAGAGGTGGGCAGGTTGACTCACTGTGTGTGCAGGGTGAAGGCTGCACGGGTGATAGAGGTGGGCAGGTTGACTCACTGACTGTGTGTGCAGGGTGAAGGCTGCACGGGTGATAGAGGTGGGCAGGTTGACTCACTGTGTGTGCAGGGTGAAGGCTGCACGGGTGATAGAGGTGGGCAGGTTGACTCACTGTGTGTGCAGGGTGAAGGCTGCACGGGTGATAGAGGTGGGCAGGTTGACTCACTGTGTGTGCAGGGTGAAGGCTGCACGGGTGATAGAGGTGGGCAGGTTGACTCACTGTGTGTGCAGGGTGAAGGCTGCACGGGTGATAGAGGTGGGCAGGTTGACTCACTGTGTGTGCAGGGTGAAGGCTGCACGGGTGATAGAGGTGGGCAGGTTGACTCACTGACTGTGTGTGCAGGGTGAAGGCTGCACGGGTGATAGAGGTGGGCAGGTTGACTCACTGTGTGTGCAGGGTGAAGGCTGCACGGGTGATAGAGGTGGGCAGGTTGACTCACTGTGTGTGCAGGGTGAAGGCTGCACGGGTGATAGAGGTGGGCAGGTTGACTCACTGACTGTGTGTGCAGGGTGAAGGCTGCACGGGTGATAGAGGTGGGCAGGTTGACTCACTGTGTGTGCAGGGTGAAGGCTGCACGGGTGATAGAGGTGGGCAGGTTGACTCACTGACTGTGTGTGCAGTGTGAAGGCTGCACGGGTGATAGAGGTGGGCAGGTTGACTCACTGTGTGTGCAGGGTGAAGGCTGCACGGGTGATAGAGGTGGGCAGGTTGACTCACTGACTGTGTGTGCAGTGTGAAGGCTGCACGGGTGATAGAGGTGGGCAGGTTGACTCACTGTGTGTGCAGGGTGAAGGCTGCACGGGTGATAGAGGTGGGCAGGTTGACTCACTGTCTGTGCAGGGTGAAGGCTGCACGGGTGATAGAGGTGGGCAGGTTGACTCACTGTCTGTGCAGGGTGAAGGCTGCACGGGTGATAGA
This sequence comes from Poromitra crassiceps, assembly GCF_964638095.1. NCBI lineage: Eukaryota > Metazoa > Chordata > Actinopteri > Beryciformes > Melamphaidae > Poromitra > Poromitra crassiceps. The sequence continues at coordinate 18,631,697 of NC_139651.1, read as the reverse complement.
GGTGGGCAGGTTGACTCACTGTGTGTGCAGGGTGAAGGCTGCACGGGCGATAGAGGTGGGCAGGTTGACTCACTGTGTGTGCAGGGTGAAGGCTGCACGGGTGATAGAGGTGGGCAGGTTGACTCACTGTGTGTGCAGGGTGAAGGCTGCACGGGCGATAGAGGTGGGCAGGTTGACTCACTGTGTGTGCAGGGTGAAGGCTGCACGGGTGATAGAGGTGGGCAGGTTGACTCACTGACTGTGTGTGCAGGGTGAAGGCTGCACGGGTGATAGAGGTGGGCAGGTTGACTGACTGTGTGTGCAGGGTGAAGGCTGCACGGGTGATAGAGGTGGGCAGGTTGACTCACTGACTGTGTGTGCAGGGTGAAGGCTGCACGGGTGATAGAGGTGGGCAGGTTGACTCACTGTGTGTGCAGTGTGAAGGCTGCACGGGTGATAGAGGTGGGCAGGTTGACTCACTGTGTGTGCAGTGTGAAGGCTGCACGGGTGATAGAGGTGGGCAGGTTGACTCACTGACTGTGTGTGCAGTGTGAAGGCTGCACGGGCGATAGAGCTGGGCAGGTTGACTCACTGACTGTGTGTGCAGTGTGAAGGCTGCACGGGCGATAGAGGTGGGCAGGTTGACTCACTGACTGTGTGTGCAGTGTGAAGGCTGCACGGGCGATAGAGGTGGGCAGGTTGACTCACTGACTGTGTGTGCAGTGTGAAGGCTGCACGGGCGATAGAGGTGGGCAGGTTGACTCACTGTGTGTGCAGTGTGAAGGCTGCACTGGTGATAGAGGTGGGCAGGTTGACTCACTGACTGTGTGTGCAGTGTGAAGGCTGCACAGGCGATAGAGGTGGGCAGGTTGACTCACTGTGTGCGCAGGGTGAAGGCTGCACTGGTGATAGAGGTGGGCAGGTTGACTCACTGTGTGCGCAGGGTGAAGGCTGCACTGGTGATAGAGGTGGGCAGGTTGACTCACTGTGTGCGCAGGGTGAAGGCTGCACTGGTGATAGAGGTGGGCAGGTTGAGTCCCTTGGTGATTTCTCTCCAGATCTTCTTGTTGATGACCTCCACCAGGCCTCCCTTCTCTGTCACCAGCTTGTAGAGCATGTACAGGTCCAGCACCTGCTTGGCCATGATGGGGATGCGATTGACTGGGGTTCCTATGGAGGACAGAGACACAAGAGTTCCATCAACATATTGACTCGATGCTGAATGCTACCTCCAGTACAGTACAGTAAATACACAGGAGTTAAAACGAAGAAATATATCGCATTTGGTGGATGATTTGATCCAACGTGCCTTTTTGTATTACAAGGGCATACATGGGTGGGTGGCCCCAGTGGGGATGGAACCGCTAACCCCAGTGGGGATGGAACCGCTAACCCCAGTGGGGATGGAACCGCTAACCCCAGTGGGGATGGAACCGCTAACCCCAGTGGGGATGGAACCGCTAACCCCAGTGGGGGATGGAACCGCTAACCCCAGTGGGGATGGAACCGCTAACCCCAGTGGGGGATGGAACCGCTAACCCTGGCAGTGTTAGTGCCTTGCTCTAAACATACACACGACCAATTTCTCTTGGGTGCATCAACAATAACACAGAAAGCAAAGCACATTCATTCAAAGATGGCGTAAAGCAGCTATTTCTCAACCACTGGGTCGTGGCCCACTGGTGGGCCTCAGAGCACCGTGTAGTGGGGCCACGGAGGCAAGTGGTATTGCCAAATATATTAATAAAAATAAAATAAAAAAAGTGTGATTACAGCTAGTTCATTATTTATTTTTACATCTAAATGTAAATCTAAAAACATCCTATTAAAATGCATAATTTCATTATCTTTTTCCCCTCTCTCTTTCATTTCTCTGGGAAGGTGGTCCGTGTATTGGTAGGAGCAGGTTGTGTAGGCTTGTGGCCTGTTGGCAGTTTGACTTGAAAACGTTATTAGCCTCGTTAAGGCAAACCGGCTTGACCTGGAAAAAGGGATTCGCCAAACAACACAAAGCGAAGCGGCTCTTAGACTTTTGATACAGATGCATTAATCTTGTCAACAGCTTATCTGCAGTAAAGCGTGCGGGGAGCGTGCGGGGAGGAGGCGGGGCCACGGGGGGAGGCTGGCTGTATGCAACAGAATCAAAAAGTGCAGTGTGCAACAGGGGGGGGGGGGTCAGAGGGGGCAGGCTAATCCCTGGGCAGTAGGAGGGGAGGGGCTAGATAGGCCAGTATAATGAAGCTCATTTAGGGGATTGCACTGAGTAAATCCACACCCCCTGGCTGTGAGCAGGGGGCGGGGCTGTGAGCAGGCGAGGCAGGCTGCTCTTAACCTGGAGCTGGAGCCATTCATGTCTTTGACAAATAGCTATGTGATCAGGGCCATGGAGATTAGCAACAGGTCTTAAGTTAGCATCATGTCTTTAAGCCCTGTGCTGCTGGGGGGCGGGACCAACACATGGACCACACAAGTGCGGGCGGACAGGAAGGGGCGTGGCAATAAGCACCACCGGCTATCTGGCCTGTTGTGCACTCCTTCATATTTACAATGTCAGTTGATGTACGAGGAACTGAAGCTGTTGCTACTGTCGCACTCACTGGAAGTCCTTCTGTTAATTGCTTTCAGCTAAATGACATAATGTCATCTAATGTAATGTCATGTAATGTAATGTCATGATGTCATGTCATGTCATGTCATGTCATGTCATGTAAATGTCATGTCATGTCATGTCATCTCATGTCATGTCATGTCATGTACCGTAAATGTCATGTCATGTCATGTCATGTAAATGTCATGTCATGTCATGTAAATGCTTTCAGCTAAAGGCCTAAAATGGGAAAATAGACACATTTAGGGTTGTCAAAAGTATCGATAGTATCGAAAAGTATCAATACTGAACATTTTAAACGGATACAATACTCATTTGCAACAGGTATCGATAAGTATCAATACTAAAAAAAAAATACGGATACAATACTCATTTGCAACAGTTTCAATACCAGCAGTGTTTCCTTTAAGTGAAAAATCACTGATTTTCCCCTCCCTATCATTGGTGGCTATCTGTTGCTTCAACAAGCTAAACGTGTTCTGATAGGCTGATGGCTAGATCAGGGCTAATCTGCTGTCTAAATTCAAAGTTGTATCAGGCCTAGATTATGGAGAAGCGCGCGTCTGTCCGTCCGTCTGTCTAACTTGATTTTTATGCCTCTTGATGTGTCGTCACCCCCCCCCCTTCCCGTGGTATCGAAAATAGTATCGAGTATCGATATTTTCCTGAGTATCGGTATCGAAGTAGAAATTCTAGTATCATGACATCCCTACATTTGAGTGGAGGGCAGGCAGAGATGGGCCCTGGGCTGCGGAGAGAGGCTCAGTGCATGTTGTGATGAATAAGGCCATCTGGGAGGAGAGCCAGGGAGCATCAGGAAGACTCGGAGCTTCTGGGACGCTGCTAAATACTTTTGTGGAGGCCATAAGGTGGGTTTATGGAATATGAAATGGTCTCCAGAAGAAAACAATAGTGTATCTTTATGATTTATTGTTAATGCCTTAGCTGCATTGTTTATGTTAGCATGACGCTAGGTGTCTGACTCAGGACTAGTCTATAGGGCGATTGCTAAATGACCGTCGATAGCGCCCGTTTTCTCACTCTGGTAAAGATCAATCTGAAGTGAATGATTAAAACGATATACCGCTAGAAAGAAGGTATACTCGAATCTTACATAATGAAAGCATGCAATGATTACATGGTCTTACTCTTAACAGTAGCTGTCCGACATGAGGTAAACAGCAGCCAAAGTGTCAGGACTCAGTGACATTATATCATAATATGGTTCATATAATGCAGAATCGCGTTAAATTACCAAATGAACGTTCATCTCATTCAACCGAATAGTAATGCTGGGTGTGATGTCAGACAAAACTGGAATATTCAAATAATATTCCTATCATACCTCTTTTTATGAGTTTTTAAGTCAATTGTGCTTGTCATCCTCAATTTTAAACAGCAAAAATGTGTGTCACGATATTCAAATATCTCCAGCAAAAAGGATTCCCCACGCACAGCCAGTGTGATCGGGTGCTGGTCGGTTTGCAGGAACATGAAACATAAAATGAAGAAAATAACCACCGCACACTTGAATTGACTTACTGAGATTTATAAATCTCTTATTTATATTAAAATATCTCCATTTAGTAACGATATGTTTTCCAATGAAAGACAATCAACGGTCATTTTTGAACGATCGTCCAGTCAGATTCCTGTGTTTTGTCAGTGTGAAAAGGTGTCTAAACTAACAAACTGTGGCTAAAGTGTGTGGAGCCTCCACTGGGGGCAGCCTTTCCAGAACAAGCGGCGGGGTGAAAGCAGCAGGAATGCTTTGGTCACAGTTATTTAATGCATTGATACCTGATGCAGCATTTGTGTGTGTATCCCTTTAAGACCGCGAACCGCGTTAACGCGGTTCGCGGTCTTAAAGGGATACGCACACAAATGAGGGATATACACGCAAATGCTGCATCAGGCATCAATGGGTTAATGCAGCGCTGTGGCATCAATCCTGCATCAAACAATTAGTACACGCGGAGGGGTCAAAGGTCAGCCAGGGGTTATTGATGTGTGAATTAAAGTGCAGGTCAGCAGGAAGCCATGTTTTCATACCGTCCCCGTGAACAATGACAGCACAACAAATGACACACAATAGAGCCGGCCCCCGCACTGACAAGGCCAGCACTTAGCTCGCTTTAATTCACACCCCTGCGTTTATTCACCCCTCATATCAATGTGCACTGCAGTGTCAAATCTTTCACCTATTTACCAGCAGGCACATTGTGTTATGCAAGTTCTGTTTGCCACAAAGTGCTCTACGAGGCAAAAAAACAAAGAGTAGAACAACAACAACACACACACACACACACACACACACACACACAATAGAGCTGCAAAGATGAATAGATTATTCGATCGACAGAAAATTAATGGTAAACTATTTTTATAATCGATAATCGTTTAATATTTAAGAAAAAAAAATACAAGAATTCAAAGGGAAATGTGAGTATGTTCTGGCTTCTTTAGTCTTCGATGACAGTAGACTGATCATCTGTGGGTTGTGGACTGTAGGTCAGGACAAAAGAAGAGGGGTAGCTACTAGAGCTGTGCGATTAATCACATTTTAATCTCAATTTCGGCTTCCTGTGATTATGAAAACAAGATAATCAAAATAAAACAAATATTTTTTATATATGATTTATTTTAGTTAGGCTATTCAATTATCGTTTTTTCCTTTGTTTTGAGCTAAATTGTATTTAAATTGAAAAGAAATTCAGTATTAAAAATAATTCAGTATTAAAAAGTTATTTCAAGTTCAATAAAAGCACGGTTTTGCCAAAGTCAATGAGTAATCAGTAATAATATGCTATAATCGAGCAGCCCTAGTAGCTATACGAGATCCCAGCACAGAGTCTGGCTGCTATGTTGTTCTCTGTTGTTTTCATTTGACTACATTTTTTACTCTGTCGTGTTTCCACCTCCGGAGTCTACCGCTTCTGCTAAACGTTACGTTGTGTTTTCAGCCTGAATCGTAACTGTGCAATCCTATCCGATTACTAGGAATAATCGTTAGAATACTCGATTACTAAAATAATCGATAGCTGCAGCTCTAACACACACACACACACACACATACACACACACACACACACAAAACACAATTTCCATATACGAGGCCTGTGTGTGTGTGTGTGTGTGTGTGTGTGTGCGTGTGTGTGTGTGTGTGTGTGTGTGTGTGGGGTGTGTTTGGATGGGAGAGGAATCCATATAGCTAACAATTATGTGAAGTGAGCCAGATTTGGTTTTGAAACCTACAAAAACATTAATTAGTCAACACATCAGCCACGTTTCACATTTCAACATCGCCCGGCAACATGTGAAAACTCTGTGAAACCTTTGATAACGCCGTCATTGACCAAAAATCACATTAGCAACACTCGAGCAGCAGTTAGCAACACTCGAGCAGTTAGCAACACTCGAGCAGTTAGCAACACTCGAGCAGGTAGCAGCAACACTCGAGCAGTTGGCAACACTCGAGCAGTTAGCAGCAACACTCGGAGCAGTTAGCCACACTCGAGCAGTTAGCCAGAGAGCTCCCTAATTTGCGAGAATCAACATGCCGCCGGCCCTTTGGTGTCCAACATCTGCTCCCATTCCAGCCCTGGAGACGTTTAGCTCTAACAGGCTTAATGAGACCAGCTTCCAAAACGCCTTTTGATCACAACAGCACAATTCTTCAGTCTCGCACTCCTTTATTACGTTTTATGACCGTTACTATTATTTCGTCCTCTTTCACTGGTTTTCCCATATTTCTTCCCACTGTCTCTGCAACGATTTGCAGAAAATCCACTTCCAACAAATGCAGTGTTGTTTGGTCGACTCCTGCTCTAAACGTCCCAGTTCATGGCGGCAGATCAACTCCTCAGTAGCGAGCGAACGCAGGGCTGAGCCGATGATATCAGAGCACATATTGAACGGTGCATGGCATTAGGTCAGTCAGGCCTCATGTAGGCCACTATTGGCTATTTCATCTCTCTGTAAAGCCGTATGATTTGTCCACGCGGCCGCGCTGAGCCAATCTGTAATTGGCTGCAGGCTTCACCTCCCATCATCCTTTGCCCCGGACTGATTTCCCCCCAGGGACAAGGCCATCAGGAGCCCAGTGATTAATGGCACTGGAGGTCAAAGGTCGCTCTGGTGGGAAGTGCTGTGGCTGAGGGCCCCTGAACCACTCCCTAAGTCCTTCCTCTGACTTCCAGCAAGAACACAACAGCCAGCCAGTCTTCAAACAACTGGGCAGGCACACACGCACACACACGCACACACGCACACACACACACACACACACACACACACACACACACACGGGCACACACACACTCACAGAGCGAGAGATACAGACAGACAGACAGACAGAGACAAACAGGCTGACAGACAGACAGACAGAGAAGAAAGAAAGACAGAGACTGACCAAGAGAGAACAAGCTATAGATGGACAGATACAAAATAAATGGACAGAAATAGAAGAGGAAAGACAGAAACAGTCTACAGTTGGACCTCTATGGGATCTTCACTTTATAGAAGCTGCTGATGGCTGATTACTCAGTATCTTTAAATCTGACCATTTTCCTGGCAAACAAAAGATAGATAAAAGATTGGTTGATTTTTATTGTTTGATATAATTGCAATACTTGTTTTACATACCGGTAAGCGATATTTTTGTATTATTTATATATATATATATATATATATATATATATATATATATATATATATATATATATATATATATATATATATATATATATATATATATATTTGTTGTTGTTGTTGTTGGTATAACTGCTTCTAATATTTTTTTATATATTTTTTGTTTTTCATGTTGGCCAGTCTACTGCTTTTGACTTATGTGTTTTTATGTGATGTATTCAGGGCGACCTTGAAAAAGAGAGCTTGCTCTCAACGCCTCTCCCTGGGTAAATAAAGGTAAAAGAAAAAGAAAAACATCATATCAACTGGTCTGCATCTAAAGCAGACGTGACAGACCAGCTATGGAACTGGTCTGCACCTAAAGCAGACGTGACCATGGCATCATCCTCAGGTTGAAGGAACCCCTCCCACCACCTCAACATTGCAGCTCTGCTCAAGGTTTCCATCTCAATCTGAGGAGGTCCAAAACAAAAAAACATAACATAAAAAACAAGGTCGTTTCATCTGACCCCTGACCTATATTTGGCAGGAACCAGCTGTTGGTGTGCGCATTAAAGGACCTCTATAATAAATCAATTGGATGTCCCTGACGCCAGCAGTGGTAAATTAAATATCGCTGACTTCACATGACTCGCATTTTTTAAATAATTAAGTGGCAGATTGAGCAACAGCCTTCCAGCCGACGACACACAGGAAATGAATTTCTCACTGAACGAGCGGCGGCCGGTGTGCGGTTTCACGACCAACGAGCGTCAGGAAAGAGAGGGAAAAGGAGAAAGGATGGGCGAGAGACAGAGACACGCAGAGTCCATCAGTCTGACGACTGGGACTTCACCTTATTCACCACGCCCACTTTTTCTCTCTTCCGCGTTCAACGCAAACGTATTTGTTCTTCCGGTTCAGCGCTAGTTGCCTACTGTGGCTAATATTAGCCGCTAGTTAGTTATGTTATATGGCAGTAAAATGCTAACCTTGCTTGCAAGATGGATAACCTCGCGAGATCAAAAGAGATTCTCTCGACGTAATCCATCTTGTCATGCACAGGCAGTTAAGATGATTGGCCGAACCATGCCGGCTCGACGAATCAGCGGCAGCCTTAGGCGGGCTTAGGCTCGTCTGGGCAAGTAGTGAGATCTAGATCTACTACTACTACTACTACTACTACTACTACTACGAGTAGTGGTCAGAGTGGAGACGGAGAGAGACTGAGCACAACACAGTTTCATCACGTCCACAAGGGGGCAGCAGCTTCTAGGTCCTATTCACCTTATTATTTGCCCATATAAGGACGCTTCTGCATGACGTCATTTTGTAATCGTCTTTCCGTTTTAGACCCGGAAGTAGATTACGCCTACCTACCGCAATCATTTTTAGACTTGCCAAAAAGCTGTTTTCAAGCAAAAAAACAAACTGTTTTAACGTTTTAATATTTTTTCGGGTGAGAACGTAACATTCCAAATATGTGACCAGTTTATCAGAATAACACCTATTTGGAAATATTTTACGAGCAGCGAGGACTGAGAGCGCTGGCTGCGTGACCGGTCGGACTAGCTAGTATCTGTCAACCTCTACAGTGAGAAAACACTGTCGACGTGCTTTTGCAACTAACGTTAAATGCCGACCGGGTACAGCCATCGGCTCCTCACAGCAGTAACGCTATGAACATGTAACTGAAGTTGGCCGCAGTGTAGCTTAATTCTGAATGTTGCCAAACTTCATTCATAGTGACGTTTTGTTTTGAAATTGGCCGCCAACCAGCGCTGAACCGGAAGAACAAATACAATTGTGTCTAACGCGGAAGAGAGAAAAAGTGGGCGTGGTGAATAAGGTGAATAAGGAGGAGAGGAGGGAGGCGAGGTCACAGCAGTGGAAGGAAGGAAGGGAAGGAGGGAGAGAAGGAAGCAAAGAAGGAAGCAAAGAAGGAAGGAAGGAAGAGGAGGTGTGGTGGAGGTGTGGTGGGCAGCCAGCTGGAGAAAGAGTGGATTAGTGCTTGAAGGAAGGTGTCAGCCAACACAAACAGCCCCCAGCCTCACACACACACACACACACACACACACGCGCGTGCGCGCACACACACACGCGCACACACACACACACACACACACACACACACACACACACACACACACACACACGCGCGTGCACACACACACACACAAACCACAATGCCACATCTAGACGCCAGCTTCGAGCAAACAAGGCCTACTGCTCTCTCTCTCTCTCTCTCTTTTTCAATTCAATTGACTTTATTGGCATGAATGCCATAATAACAATTAGGGCTGGGTATTGGTTCAAATTTCAAGAATCGATTCGATTCCGATTCACAAGGTTCCGAATCGATTAATCCCGATTCGATTCGATTCGGATTCGATTCATTTCAATATCGATTTGGTTAGTGATACTAGCTGTAACCTGAATTACATGATTGTCCAGTTATGTAACACAGGGGTTCCAAACCTTTTTTGCGGACCGGTTGTCAATTTGAATGGTTTTAGTTACACATACATGACAAACATCCTTTTCATCTGTCAATAAAGACACTTTCACAATTATGCACAGTGATTTGATTTCAGCCTATATAATTTCTAAAAGTAGATATTAATGATCAAACATTTCCATTCATGTAGCCTACAGTATTTATGTTTTTGTTTAAACTACAAACATAAATAAAAAGTCAACTTGAAACTATGTTTCACAGCCTATAGTATTATAGCCTATGTTTATTTAAAAAAAAATCGATCTCTGGACATATGAATCGATGTCAAAGGATTAAAATAAGAATCGATTAAAAATCTGAGAATCGATTTTTTTAACCCAACCCTAATAACTATATTGCCAAAGCATCAAGAAACAATGAAACACAAAAATTACCTCATTACAGACACACACACACACACACACACACATGACACATGACAATACAACATTACACACACTACACCAGTGATACTGTACATGACACATGACAATAACACACGTGTATGAGTGCTGATGACGGCTTTATGTTATTTCAACAGATCACATCATACTTGTGTGTGTGTGTAGTGTGTGTGTGTGTGTGTGTGTGTGTGTGTGTGTGTGTGTGTGTGTTGGTCACTCATTGAACCTGGTGGAGATGTGGCTGAGGGGGGGGAGGCAGTTAGTCTCAGCACCTACTGACTCTTTTCTGGGTTTGGACTGGAGGGCTTTGAAGTTGAGGCTATAGAGACAGTCCGCATGTCTGGGAACGCCCACAGAATGTTAAACGGCTGGCGCGCGAGTGGGGTAAAACCGCCCATATATCTCATGGGCTGACTCACCAAAAGACAGTGCTGCGGCTCTAAACTACAGGTTTGGGGGTTCTAGAGCAGAACACAAGAGGTCTGCTCAGATGTGCGTTTACTGTGGTGGTTAAATCCCCGATCGTGTCTGCCTGGGCTGGGCTATCAGCTAAATTCTAACTTTGCTGAATGGGTAGAACGGGGGAATTTACCCCACCCTGACCACGCCCCCAGGCTAACCCAGCGTCTATTGTGGGCGTTCCTAGAGCCTGCATGGGCGTTCCCAGACATGCGGACTGTCTCTATCTGGGGGACTTAATTTAAGGTGATTTTGAGTGAAATGTTAGTGCTCTCTTTTGAATGTTAATTGTTAATGGATAACGGCCCAATTCTGATCTGCCTGCATTTGTTGGTGTTTTTCTTTGTACATGTAGGATGTATCTGCAGAATTCAGCATGTAGGGATTCTGTTGGGTGTTTCTCCACTACAGCTGATGAAGCTATGATGACTGAGTGGACCCCATACTTCACTACCGTACGTACAGCGCAATGGGCTGGATCACACTGTCAAATATTTTAAGCGCGATTTTATTACAATTTTATTTTGATTGCATTTTGATTCAAGCTTTTTCTTTTAGTGCCTCTCTCTCTCTCTCTCTCTCTCTCCCTCTCTCTCTCTCTCTCTCTCTCTCTCTCTCTCTCTCTAATTATACTACATTCAATTGACTTACATGACCTTATTGGCATGAAACAGTGATGCCAAAGCACTATACAACATGTGCATAGTCACAAACATTCAAACTATGTGGAGAAGATACATTATTTGGTGTCATGGCATGTATGCTGCATCAGAAAGCCAGATAGAGACAAGGAATTCTGAATTTGAATTGATAGGAGATGGCACGGTGGCTCAGTGGTTAGTGCTGCTGCCTCACAGCAGAGTCGTCCTGGGTTTGAACCCCGGTCCCTCCCAGGTCCTTTCTGTGTAGGAGTTTGCATGTTCTCCCCGTGTTCGTGTGGGTTTCCTCCCACCATCAAAGACCTGTCTGTTAGGCTTCACACTCCTAACATCCTGGTAACATCTAGGCTTCTGGACCCCAGGAAGAATAGCTGCTGCAATGCTGTAGCTAATGGTGATCCTAATACCACTTAAACTTAATTTAAAGATGAATAATATGTGACTGTTACACTGATTTGTTCTTTCTATATTCAGTCTGTTTTCTGCCAACTCGGATTCATTATTTGAATATTCCCGCTTGAGTTTTCTGAAATTCTAACGCAAAACAAACAAGATAACAGTACTTTTAGTAGTGCAGCACAAGTCAGAGAGAAGCTGATGCACACCTTCAATCTCTTAAAGGCAGGTGCGTCGGAGATGCAGTACGTATGAGAGATAAAGAGGAGTCCCGCACACTGTCAATTACTTGCAAAAAAAACTTTTAATAAACACAACGTCGACCTTCATCAGATTAAAATACAGAACAAAAGAACACCACAGGTCTTATAGCCTACACCTTGTTAGATGAGGCCAATCAGAGACATTGAGGTAACAGGCAAAACACTCCCCCAGACTGTGTGTAGTAAGCCAATCAGAGGGACCAGTACATATGCAACACCCAACAAAGACACAGAGCAGGAACATGCTAGTATATCAAATAGGCACATAAAATAAGAAATGCCATAAAAGTTAAAAAATAGGCTAACCCATCAATTAAGGCCCAGAAAACAATTGGCAAAACACAAATTAAGTGTTCTACTAACTAGATGGCACGACAGGAGAACAGAACATTCAAATGCAGACAACTGGGCATCCATTTCTTTTAAACTGACATATTTGTGTCGAGTCCACCCCTGGGGATACACAGTGATCGAACCAGGCGTTTTGACGGTACGATTTCTTTTAAACTGACATATTTGTGTCGAGTCCACCCCTGGGGATACACAGTGATCGAACCAGGCGTTTTGACGGTACGATTTCTTTTAAACTGACATATTTGTGTCGAGTCCACCCCTGGGGATACACAGTGATCGAACCAGGCGTTTTGACGGTACGATTTTTTTTAAACTGACATATTTGTGTCGAGTCCACCCCTGGGGATACACAGTGATCGAACCAGGCGTTTTGACGGTACGATTTCTTTTAAACTGACATATTTGTGTCGAGTCCACCCCTGGAGATACACAGTGATCGAACCAGGCGTTTTGACGGTACGATTTCTTTTAAACTGCAAATATATTGCAAATATATATATGGGTTTCTTTGAAGAGTCTTGTGTCTTTAATCCAGGTAGAAATAGCCATTTGAATAAAATCTTAAAATGGTACCGTTACATTGATGATATTTTTTGTATTTACCAGGGCAATATTGATGAACTGAATGAATTTTTTACACTGTTGAACAGTTTTGTCTCCAACCTAAAATTCTCTATGGACTATAGCAAAGAGAAGGTACATTTTTTAGACATGTGGGTCATAAAAAATTCTGGTGTCTTATTCACAACCTTGTATAGGAAGGAGACTGACAGAAACACATTGCTATTGGCCACCAGTTCCCATCCTACACCTCTGAAGAGGGGTCTTCCTAAAAGTCAGTTTTATAGACTCAGAAGGATTTGCCATTCCACTGAAGATTTCATTGAAAAAGCCAGTGACATGAAATCCAGGTTTGTTCAGCGAGGATACCCTGTTCTATGGGTGGACCAAGCATACAACACAGCACTCCAAAAATCTCGCTCTGAACTTTTAGGCACTAGCAACAAGAACACCAAAAAAAATTCTGTCACATGTGTTACCACATACTCTCCAAACTCACACATTATTAAATCGGTCTTTAAAAGACACTGGCACATTCTAAAGTCAGATCCAGAACTATCCTCTGTCTTTCAAGAGCTTCCCCTCTTTGTTTTTAAACGCGATCGCAACCTTAGAGACCAATTGGTACATGCATATTTTGCACAGAAAGAACCTAGACGGATCCAGACGCGTCTCACTCCTCTCCCCAATGGGAATTATCGCTGTGGTAACTGTGCTCAGTGTAACAATACGTCCAAAATGACACACTTCAATCATCCACACACAGGTAAACGCTTTCCTATTAAAAGCGTGATTACCTGTGCTTCCACTCATGTTGTCTATATGTTGCGCTGTCCGTGTGGGTTATCCTATGTTGGTAAAACCACTAGGAAATTAAAACAACGCATCAGTGAGCATAAGAGTTCCATACGACGAAACGATCGTGATTACCCTGTAGCTATACATTTTAATGATTTTAAACATGATATTTCGTCCTTACGGTTTTTTGGATTGGAGCAGGTTAAGTTACCACCTAGGGGTGGTGACCATGACCTTATCCTGAAGAGACGTGAAGCGTTCTGGATCTATTCTTTACAAACTTTGTCTCCCAAGGGTCTGAATGATGAACTGCCACTTAATGTGATGTTGTGATCTTAACTTTTTCTAATTATTATTACTATGTATGAAATGCTACAGTTTACTAATGTAGCTTCTCTCTCTATTGCCCAGGTACTGAACTCCATATGGATGCCCAGTTGTCTGCATTTGAATGTTCTGTTCTCCTGTCGTGCCATCTAGTTAGTAGAACACTTAATTTGTGTTTTGCCAATTGTTTTCTGGGCCTTAATTGATGGGTTAGCCTATTTTTTAACTTTTATGGCATTTCTTATTTTATGTGCCTATTTGATATACTAGCATGTTCCTGCTCTGTGTCTTTGTTGGGTGTTGCATATGTACTGGTCCCTCTGATTGGCTTACTACACACAGTCTGGGGGAGTGTTTTGCCTGTTACCTCAATGTCTCTGATTGGCCTCATCTAACAAGGTGTAGGCTATAAGACCTGTGGTGTTCTTTTGTTCTGTATTTTAACCTGATGAAGGTCGATAGACCGAAACGTTGTGTTTATTAAAAGTTTTTTTTGCAAGTAATTGACAGTGTGCGGGACTCCTCTTTATCTCTCAGTAGTGCAGCACACACACCCGACCCATCCACTAGGGCTGTGCAATTAATCAGATTTTAATCTCAATTAAAATGTTGGCTTCCCACAATTATGAAAACAAGATAATCGAGATAAAACAATTATTTGTTATATATATTATTTATTTTAGTTAGCCTATTTATTCATATATATTTTTTTTTTACTTTTTCATTTATTTCTTTGTTTTTCAGTTAAATTATATTTAAAGTTTGAAGAAATCCAGTAATAAAAAGACACGTTTTTTCATGTTCAATAAATGCATGATGTTGCCAAAAGCAATGAATAATCACGTTATAATCGCGATCTCAATATCAGCCAAAAATAATCGTGATTATGATTTTCGCCATAATCGAGCAGCCCTACCACCCACCCACACACACACACACACACACACAAAGCCAAATATATAACAGATGTTTATAGGTATGTACATTCCAATAAAGCAAAATGAATTGAGGGAGAGAGAGAGAGAGAGAGAGAGAGAGAGAGAGAGAGAGAGAGAGAGAGAGAGACACAGACAGACTTCTGGAGTGTCTGGACTCCACATGCCAAGTGTTTACTCTATGTGGGGCGGCCGCTGGCCGTGTGGTTTACATGTTCGTATGTCAGAGTGGCGTATTGTCAGGACCTCGCCGCACGTGGGGGCGCGTTTGTTTTATTTTTAATACAAGGCCAGGGACATAAAAGGTAAAAAAGCCACAAGTGTATGGAATCCTCTATCTTTAGTCTGGGCAGAGCCACCACCACCCGCCATGACGGAGCAATTCATATCAAGTGGTAAGATATGCAACCCCCCCCGCCACACACACACACACACACACACACACACACACATACATTCAGGAAGTGAAATGTAACGTGGCACTATAGATACATCGCTATTCCAGGCATGAGGCTGAAGCCACAGCTGGTAGAGAGACAGACAGAGAGAGAGGGAAGGGCGAGAGAGACCGTCATCTGTTAATGTCAATTACATCGCAGTTGATTCACTCTATAGTTTTGGCCAGAGCAATTTAGAGAGAGAGAGTGGCGTCAGCGGAGGAGCAAAATGCGTGACTCGTTAGCCAATGAACAGCCAGGAAGGGGCCTCGCGCTACTTTTGAATGCTAAAATAAAGCTGATAATGTACAATTTGATTTAAAAAAACAAAAAAACAAAAAAACAATGAATAAAGGTACAACACAAACTCTCCATTTTGCTGCAACTCGACAGTGCTGCTTAATCCAGGACCTTACTTCCTGGAACTCTTGAGAGTAAAAAAACTGGTCCATCGGAGTGAATGGAGATGTCGCAACTCTTCTATATAAACGGCTCTGGTTTTGGCAGCGTAGGTTTCTTTCCTGTCATGCCAATAAAGTCTAATTGAATTAAACTGACAGAGACGGAGTGACCAAGGCTGAGAGAGAGAGAGGGAGAGAAGAGAGACCGAGCAAATTGCAAAAATGGACTTCCGCCATCTGTGCTAAACTAGCATTTTTATCAGGAACAAAACAAAGCAGGAAAATGGGAATCTCCCCTTAGGAATGACTGGGAGGAGAGAGAGACATCCTGGAGAATAAATCACATTGGTGGGTGGCTAAGTGAAAAGACACACTCATGCAGCATGCTATACAGGTTAACCCCTCCCAAATCAACCCACAAGTGAGTCCTGAGAGAAGCAACGACAACATACTGGCACTCACAAACGTAAATAAATAAATAAATAAATAAATAAATAAATAAATAAATAAATAAATAAATAAATAAATAATACATTTAGCACTTTTTCACTTAAGCACATATTAGCCAGATTTAGAATAATAATAATGGAGACTTTAAATCTTGATTTGAGAATCTTCCATTTGTGAGTGCCTGCTTCATCAAGTCTGAATTGGACTTTTGGGCCTGAACACCCTTCTGTTTCTGCATGTCCAAACACTTATATAGTCTGTTCCTGCATGTCCAAAACACTTATAGTCTGTTTCTGCATGTCCAAACACTTATAGAGTCTGTTTCTGCATGTCCAAACACTTATAGTCTGTTTCTGCATGTCCAAAACACTTATAGAGTCTGTTCCTGCATGTCCAAAACACTTATAGTCTGTTTCTGCATGTCCAAACACTTATAGAGTCTGTTTCTGCATGTCCAAACACTTATAGTCTGTTTCTGCATGTCCAAAACACTTATAGAGTCTGTTTCGGCATGTCCAAACACTTATAGAGTCTGTTTCTGCATATCCAAACACTTATAGAGTCTGTTTCTGCATGTCCAAAACACTTATAGTCTGTTTCTGCATGTCAAAACACTTATAGAGTCTGTTTCTGCATGTCCAAACACTTATAGTCTGTTTCTGCATGTCCAAAACACTTATAGTCTGTTTCTGCATGTCCAAAACACTTATAGAGTCTGTTTCTGCATGTCCAAACACTTATAGAGTCTGTTCCTGCATGTCCAAACACTTATAGTCTGTTTCTGAATGTCCAAAACACTTATAGAGTCTGTTTCTGCATGTCCAAAACACTTATAGAGTCTGTTTCTGCATATCCAAAACACTTATATAGTCTGTTTCTGCATGTCCAAACACTTATAGAGTCTGTTTCGGCATGTCCAAACACTTATATAGTCTGTTTCTGCATGTCCAAACACTTATAGAGTCTGTTTCTGCATGTCCAAAACACTTATAGAGTCTGTTTCTGCATGTCCAAACACTTATAGAGTCTGTTTCTGCATGTCCAAAACACTTATATAGTCTGTTTCTGCATGTCCAAACACTTATAGAGTCTGTTTCTGCATGTCCAAAACACTTATATAGTCTGTTTCTGCATGTCCAAAACACTTATAGAGTCTGTTTCTGCATGTCCAAACACTTATAGAGTCTGTTTCTGCATGTCCAAACACTTATAGAGTCTGTTTCTGCATGTCCAAAACACTTATAGAGTCTGTTTCTGCATGTCCAAACACTTATAGAGTCTGTTTCTGCATGTCCAAACACTTATAGAGTCTGTTCCTGCATGTCCAAACACTTATAGTCTGTTTCTGAATGTCCAAAACACTTATAGAGTCTGTTTCTGCATGTCCAAAACACTTATAGAGTCTGTTTCTGCATATCCAAAACATGCTAAGTACACAGTTCTTCTATTCATTCCAAACCAACCACTGTTGCTGCTGCTGCAGGAAACATAAAACGCATCACTTCCTGTGTGCCACAGGAAACACCTACCAATACCGGGTGTTTAGAACAGCAAGGTGTAAAAGCTTTCATGAACTGGACATAGGTCAATTACTATTGTGTTAAAGCAATCTGCGACAGAGTCTAGCAAACAGACATTTATTCATATGAAAATGTGTATTCATACTTTTCTGCAGGGAATATCAATTAATCAGGCTGTGTTTGACAACATCTTGCTGCTATCTTTCTCCTCTTCCCCATCTGTCTCACAAAACAATCAACTGCACCAAAGACGGATCTATCGCAACAGATCGTCTTCTCTCTTCTTATCTTATCTGATCAGAACAGCACATCGTTAATGAGGGGAGAGACAGAGCATAATAGAGAAGTCTCACAAGTCTCAAGTCTCCCCTCAAGTCACCCCTGGTGGGCACCAGACGCCACGTTGAGAACCACTGTTGTAATGAATGCACTAATGAGACATGCTGTAACATCAACACATCATTGCAAACCATATTTTGAGCTATAATACATCGACTGTAGAAGTGCCATTTACCATCTTTACCATCTTGCCATCTTGGGCCAAAACGTGCATTCCCCCCCCCTTCTTCCTCTGATTACACAGTGGCTAGTGAAAGTTTTGATGTACAAAATTTCCGTGTTTTGCCAAATGTACAATGTGTATTTCATGGTTAATTTCGCTTGGTACTGAAGCACTGAAGTTGAAGAAGCATATTTTCTACAAATCTGCCATATTTCATGGTCTAAATTCAAGTAGAGGCTCAACCCAGGTTCGAATCCAGGCCCTGGCCCTTTACTGCATGTCCTCCCCTCTCTCTCTCTCTCTCTCTCTCCCATATCTTCCTGTCTCTCTATCACTATACAATACCAATAAAGCATGAAAAAAAATGCCTGACAAGAAATACAAAAATGAGAGCGATTGTGACAAAAAACGGTAGGATAGTTTGCGTAGAACTTTGAACACAAAATCCATAAGGGTGTGCAAAAATACATTTAAAAAGTAGTGCAGGTGTGAGAGTGACAATCACTTCCGACCTAGACACTTTCTTGGTTCACCTTGGTCTATTCACCTTATGCAGAAGAGACCGTCTGGCTTGAGAGACTAACAGGAAGTGTAAATACAATCGGAAGTTCCGATTGTATTTACACTTCCTGTGACTCATAAAGACTCATAATGTGAGTCAAACTAGGTTTGACCAGGTGAGTCAGACTAGAGCAGATACAACAGCCGGCGTTTTGAACAGGAAGTCGTGATACAAATGGGTCAAGTGGGCGGGGCTGCATAAGGTGAATAGAGAGCCAAAGTGAAACGTCACTTCCTGCTTTCGACAAACTGCGACTTTCTTGACATGCAAAGTTATGTTTTAAATTGACAAAATTAGCGTCGGCGCCCCGTGGCACAATTCAAACGGGATCAAAACAGTAACCTTATTCTCCGTTCACCGCCATTCATATTTTTCGCAGCGCTGGTAGAGGGAGAAAGCAGGAAGTGACGTTTCACTTTGGCTCTCTATGAAGGGAAATAGTTGAAGCTGTATTTACTCAGGAAACGTGTGAGAGGAGAGTGATTGTAGCCATAGATTAAAGAAGCTGTCTGCTGAACATTGTTAATGGCTTCAGCCTGCCGTAGACTATGTCACTAAACTGGCCAGGCTCCAAGATGACAACCAGAACCTGTAAATCTCCCTGACAGCAGTTCACAAGGAGGAGAATGTCAAATACTAACAAGAACACTATAATAACACTACTACGTATTTAACAGGATTTATTCAAAAAAACAAATGAATCAACTATTAAGGACCACACTACTAGAAGCTTCTCAACTGGAATTAGATTTCTGTACTGCACTCTATAGTTTGAATATGATCGATCACACGTCAACATTCTGACAGTCATGCCAATAAAGCTATTGCATTTAAAGAGAGCAGGGTAGTAGAGAGAGGTGGGGGGAGAATGAGAGAGAGAGAGAGAGAGAGAGAGAGAGAGAGAGAGAGAAACCTGACTCCCTCTCCATGGGTCATGAAGATGGGTCACCTGGTGAAATAGAGGGGAGGAGGGGGGGGGGGATTGAAAAGCTTGGATGGCGCGAAAAATGAGATGGGCTCTCCAACTGTAACCCAAGTCCCCTCGGTCCCCTGAGAGCCAGCGAGCACATCAGCTGACCAGACCCCAATCAACACCCACCGCATCGGGATGGAGGGATGGACGGATCCTTCTCTCGGGTGCTAAATGGTTCTTCAGAGTTCTCACTGGTCAGGGAATCTTAACGGACTATCAACGATGTGCATTCCGAACAGGGAACGTCATTGAACTTCACAAATTCTTCTGGAAAGTCAGGGAATTTCATAAATAGATCACTTTTAAAAGGAATATATTGGCATGTGCTTATTTCAGGCATTCATTGCATTAGATGGTGATTCATGAATCAATCAATCAATCAATCAATCAATCAATCAATCAATCAATCAATCACCCTAACTTGCTCTCTGTATAAATCTCCACCCAGGCATCAGTCCTCGAGGCACCAGCTCCTGGTCATAATCAAGGTGGGAAATCAATTCTTATCACTGGCCAAACATGTCCACATTTTGACTGGCTCTCCCCAGTAGCCACTTTTTAAGGCAGCCAGCCATTAAACATTTGGTTGGCCAGTAAAATGGTGATTGTGGCTGCTGAATTTGAGGCATACCGCCGGCAGTGGCCACTGGCCAGTGAGTGTGCTGTGGAGCAGGGTGCTGTGGAGCATTCTGTAACACTTACTGTACGATGGCTCAGTTTGATGATAAACCTGGTTGTTTCCACTGCGTTGTGCAGGCCTACTTGACCTTCTGTACGTCAGTGCTGCCTTGAACGTGCTTCAGAACTCTCGGTCTCTACAGGATGCGTGCCTCCTCCATGCCTCCACTTATGGCTCAACAGCAGAAAGCACTCCAGCCTGTGGCATCGCCCACACAGGAGACCCTCCACCCAGCGTGTAACACACCACAGAACATCTTCATAGCATGTTGCACCACCCTTTTACACAATCCTATCTGAAGGTATTAAAAGATCCTTGTTGAACGTGTCTCGACCCCTCCACCTACATCTCCCCTTCATGTTTCAAGTGGATTTAAAGGCTCAAGATGTAATTACAGAGCAGCGTTACAGAGCAGCAATCCTGCAACACTGTTGCCCAACGAACCACCGGCTTTGTTTCCTTACCGACTTATTGGATTGAAAATTCTTTATGCAAAGAGAATTTTATTGTCCAAGCAACAAAGGCGGACGTACAGTATTCACCTTATTATTTGCCCGTATAAGGACGCTTCTGCATGACGTCATTTTGTAATCGTCTTTCCGTTTTAGACCCGGAAGTAGATGACGCCTACCTACCTACCGCAATCATTTTTAGACTTGCCAAAAAGCTGTTTTCAAGCAAAAAAAAAAAACTGTTTTAACGTTTTAATATTTTTTCGGGTGAGAACGTAACATTCCAAATATGTGACCAGTTTATCAGAATAACGCCTATTTGGAAATATTTAATGAGCAGCGAGGACTGAGAGCGATGGCTGTGTGACCAGTCGGACTAGCTAGTATCTGTCAACCTACTGTAGGCTACTGGCAGTCAGAAAATACCGTGCTTTTGTAACTAACGTTAAATGCCAACCGGGTACAGCCATCGGCTCCTCGCAGCAGTAACGCTATGAACATGTAACTGAAGTTGGCCGCAGTGTAGCTTCTGAATGTTGCCAAACTTCATTCATAGTGACGTTTTGTTTTGAAATTGGCCGCCGACTAGCGCTGAACCGGAAGAACAAATACAAGTGAATATGACAGCTAGAGAGTATATATGACATTTATATTAAGTCTGAGGAGGTAAAAGTTTTGTTGACAGTCACATTCGTAATGGTTCTAAACACAGAGTGATATAGCCTGTACTAGCAGTTAGCACTATTAACAAGTCAAACTTCAAGAACAGGTGTGAATATGCTCACCAACATTTATATGGTCAACTAAATTTCATCATTAATTAAAAGTATTGTTAATCAAATCCACCTGGAGTCCAAGCATATTGGATGTCCATCTAATATTATATTTTTAAACCACTTTTGAACACATTTTTGAATGTGTTAGTAGTCTGTTTTCTAAGAGGTGTCAGTTCATTTTGAAATGAAGGTCTCCTGACGTGTAAAAGTGTGCAGGCCAGGCAGGTAGTGGCTGACCTCTGCTCTACAGTATATTTACACCTCAGTGGAAAATCAAGGAAGAGAAGTGTAACCTGAGAGCGTCTGCTCTCATAAGCAGCCAACTCTGATCTGTGCAGAAATGTGAAGAATGTATTTGTCACAGCAACATGACAATAGTATGTTGTACACAGAATAGAGGGATGGGCGGTGGCATCAACGCTAGATTCCTGTGATTAAGCTGTGGCGGTTCGGCTTAGCTTTTTTCCACTGGAGGACGGGGGAGTGAGGGGTGGGGGGCAGGTGTCCTCATTCATAATGCATGATTCATATAGGAGAGAGAATTTGAATTCTAAAACTCCTTTACTGTCGCAGTCCAGCTACATGACAACCTGCAGGTACAGAAACAGGTATTTCACCTGATCATATATATATATATATATATATATATATATATATATAAATAAATATAATTAACTGCAATGCCTGACCTGATTGTTCATACAAGTAGCTTATTTATACATGTAGCCTATTTACACACAGACGCACGCACACACACACACACGCACACACACACACACACACACACACACACACACACACACACACACACACACACACACACACACATTTCATACACACATTTTCAAAATAGACACTTTTTTCATACAATCATTATTATTGAATTGTATATAGTAGTTGTAAATGTTTAATTATCCTAGTTTGTTTTGAGCATACATTTTTCTTTTATGTGCGAGTACATTGAGAGTTAAGCGAACCGGAGCCAATTTCCTTGTCTGTGCACATACTTGGCCTATAAAGCTGATTGTGATTGTGACAGACAAGAGGAGATACTGTGATAACATGAATGATTCCTCAGAGCAACAGATACAATGAGAGAGAATTAGCCCTAGGGTCTGTCCACACATACCCAGGTAGGGTCTGTCCACACATACCCAGGTAGGGTCTGTCCACACATACCCAGGTCTGTCCACACATACCCAGGTAGGGTCTGTCCACACATACCCAGGTAGGGTCTGTCCACACATACCCAGGTAGGGTCTGTCCACACATACCCAGGTAGGGTCTGTCCACACATACCCAGGTCTGTCCACACATACCCAGGTAGGGTCTGTCCACACATACCCAGGTAGGGTCTGTCCACACATACCCAGGTAGGGTCTGTCCACACATACCCAGGTAGGGTCTGTCCACACATACCCAGGTAGGGTCTGTCCACACATACCCAGGTCTGTCCACACATACCCAGGTAGGGTCTGTCCACACATACCCAGGTAGGGTCTGTCCACACATACCCAGGTAGGGTCTGTCCACACATACCCAGGTAGGGTCTGTCCACACATACCCAGGTAGGGTCTGTCCACACATACCCAGGTAGGGTCTGTCCACACATACCCAGGTAGGGTCTGTCCACACATACCCAGGTAGGGTCTGTCCACACATACCCAGGTAGGGTCTGTCCACACATACCCAGGTAGGGTCTGTCCACACATACCCAGGTATTTATGAAAACACAGCTTTTTCACCTCCCGTCCACATGCAAACACCGTTTAAGGTCAGTGCAAACTGACTTTTTTGGAAGTATATATATATATACCGTATATATATATATATATATATACACACACACACACACACACACACACACACACACACACATATATATACACATATACTGTATATACACACACATATACATACATACACACTCCAAAAGTCCGGCTATTCTGTCCACACAATAGACGGGGAATATATATATATATACAGTATATATAGCTAAATAACACTGCTATATATATATATATATATATATATAGCAGTGTTATTTAGCTGTGAGCATTATGGTTGGAGCATTTTAACTTGTTATTTGAACGAATGTTTCACCAACGGGGCGATGCTATTTTCAGGGCGCTAAGTGTCCCATGATGTTTTACTGCCTGTTTTACACAGACCTTGTAAGCAGAGGGTGTACCAGCATTAGCTAGCTTGCTTGCTAGCTGGTGATAGCGGGTGTTTGCGTTTACCCCGGTGTAAGGTAACGTTAGTGTTGTAACTTAGCGTATTTGCGTTGACGGGTGGAAGGAAAGATTCTTTAAAAGCAGTGGTTGTGTGGACGCAATTATTATGGAGGAAAAACCCATTTTCAAAAATAGCCGTGTACATGTGGACAAGGCCTTAAAGTGATGCCTAGTCCACACGGCAACAGATTTTCAAAACGTGTTTTTTCCTCTTCACATTAATGTGCTTTTAGAACATCTCTCTGTCCACATGAGAACGCAAAAACCATTAATACGCCATTGTTTCCTATGGCAGGGTGCTGTTACAGGAGCAGCCCCGCCCTCTAAGAGAACAGCAAAGTGTGGAGTGATACATCTTACATAGGCAGTGAGTGGTCGGGTGAGAGGCGTGTGCCAGTGAATGAATGGATCGGAGCAGGTGGAAAAAACGTGTTGCAGAAAAGTTAACAGGTAGAAAATAACGTACATGTAGGTTTAGTGGAAGAAGTTACAGTTGTCTTAATACAACAGCGTCTCATGGCCAAGGTGGTGTCTCTGTGTGCTGTGTGAATGAAGTGGGTCATTGGTCCCCAAGTCGGCTCTGGACTGGAGTAGGGATGGGCACGAGTACTCAGGTACTCGAGCACTCGTTCATAACGTCAGTACTCGAGTAACGTTTCTGCTGTTCGGGTACTCGCCCCACTCCCCACCCCTTTAAAAAGGGTCTAGAAGATCTACGCACGCATCGTCATGTGGATCTGGCAGCATGAACTGCACGGCCGGGCGTCAAGTCAGCCAGAATGTACAAGTACGTCATCCACTTTGTTGCTTTTTAAAATAAAACGCTTATTGTAACGTAACCTTATTTATTTTGAGTAATGCGTTACAGCCACAGTTTCACGCCATATAACATCACAATGAGTATTTTGATACAAGGATGCTGCTTCATTCATTGAAATACCTTTTCTCCTCCAACGTGCATCAATAAGCTATTTACTTTTGTTTAAGTAACATTATTTTGAAAGTTTTAACCGGAAGTTTTCCAGCTCTTCCCGAAAATGGTGGCTGGCTGGAGATATTCTCCCGAATGAGAAGCACTCATTCAAAACGTTGCACTAGTTTACTGACTACACTGTCGTTTCCCATAACGTTCGTCACAAGAAATGTGGAGAAAGAATCACTTTTTGGGAGACAATCGCATCATGGTGATCACTATTCAGCAACAATGGACATGTATTGGAAATGCCTTCGCTTGTTTCACAACTTGTCTGCTCCAAAGCGCTAATGCCATCCATTCAACCATTTTGGACATTTTTCAAAATGAACATCCCTAGTTTGTATAATTACATCATATTTTTAAATGAAATAGCTGCATTATTAAGAGACTTGCTGCTACCAGTTGTAAGAGCAGAATTGGCCGAGTCACCTATCGTAGCGGAGGCAATGTGATTCCATCAACAACAACAAAAGATTTTCCACCTGTGCATGTATACATGGACAAGGACAGTAGTCAGAGTAAAGCTATAACCATAGCTCGACTTAACTGTGCATGTAAACGTACTGACTGGTCAAACTGGGACAGTGATTTCTTCACTGGTCAAACTGGGACAGTTACATATGTCTTCACTGGCAGGTGCAGCGCCCCCCCCCCCCCAACCCTCACAGCTTTATAACACAGCTAACTGCTTCAATCAATGGACACCCCAATTGACAGATAAAGCCATCAGCTGACGAGCGCCATTTGGGGCCCAGATCAATATGGCAGACATCAGCTGCTATAGGTCGAGGAGAGAGAGGTAGGGAGACATAGAAATGGAGAGAGAGAGAGAGAGAGAGAGAGAGAGAGAGAGAGAGAGAGAGAGAGAGAGAGAGAGACACAGAGACAGAGGGGTGGGGGCAGGTACTGGTTCACACTCATCTCCGAAATCCTACCTCCCATCAATGCTAATTAGCTTTAGCTTTTGGAATCCATGGAGGGTGTGGCATACATTTACCTTTTGGGGATTTCCCTCATCAACAACACCACAAGCAAAGGTCACGACCTTAGTGTTGTCACAGTATTCACCTAACCACAGAACAGGCTATCTTCACACAATTTCTCCTAATCCACGTTTCTAGCTGCGATCTCCCGTCTGCAGCTTTGCTTCCTAGAAAGTCCCACAATGCCATGCTCTTAAAGAGACAGGCACCAGTAAAAACAAGAGAAATATACTTTTCAAGACGAGACAATTGATTGTACGATTTTAAAGCGCATTTCAGACTCTTTGAGGACCCCACGGACGGATACACTAAAGAGCACAGTGCTAACGAAAAGAAGAACGGCAGCTAAGAAGAGAGACAAGAAGGATGTATTTTTTAAGGAGTGGAATCAGAGCAGGTACAGAGGGGGTAAGAAGCCAATCAGAGCAGGTACAGAGGGGGTAAGAAGCCAATCAGAGCAGGTACAGAGGGGGTAAGAAGCCAATCAGAGCAGGTACAGAGGGGGTAAGAAGCCAATCAGAGCAGGTACAGAGGGGGTAAGAAGCCAATCAGAGCAGGTACAGAGGGGGTAAGAAGCCAAAGATATCAGTTGCAGACAAACGCCCTACCCCTAAGCACATAAACAGAAACGCCCTCAATGCAGCAGTAGACAATAGCGTTGATCGACTGCACTGTCCATTTCTCAGCTGCCTTCTCTCGCATCCACGCATTTTATATTTCCCATTAGGCCTCTTTGCAGCGGGGTCTCCGTGACAGGCCTCTTTGCAGAGGGCCTCCGTGACAGGCCTCTTTGCAGAGGGCCTCCGTAACAGGCCTCTTTGCAGAGGGCCTCCGTGGCAGGCCTCTTTGCAGAGGGCCTCCGTGACAGGCCTCTTTGCAGCGGGTCTCCGTGACAGGCCTCTTTGCAGAGGGCCTCCGTGACAGGCCTCTTTGCAGAGGGCCTCCGTGACAGGCCTCTTTGCAGAGGGGCCTCCGTGACAGGCCTCTTTGCAGAGGGCCTCTGTGACAGGCCTCTTTGCAGAGGGTCTCCGTGACAGGCCTCTTTGCAGCGGGGCCTCCGTGACAGGCCTCTTTGCAGCGGGGTCTCCGTGACAGGCCTCTTTGCAGAGGGCCTCCGTGACAGGCCTCTTTGCAGAGGGCCTCCGTGACAGGCCTCTTTGCAGAGGGCCTCCGTGACAGGCCTCTTTGCAGAGGGCCTCCGTGACAAGCCTCTTTGCAGAGGGCCTCCGTGACAGGCCTCTTTGCAGAGGGCCTCCGTGACAGGCCTCTTTGCAGAGGGCCTCCGTGACAAGCCTCTTTGCAGCGGGTCTCCGTGACAGGCCTCTTTGCAGAGGGCCTCCGTGACAGGCCTCTTTGCAGAGGGCCTCCGTGACAGGCCTCTTTGCAGGGGTCTCCGTGACAGGCCTCTTTGCAGAGGGCCTCCGTGACAGGCCTCTTTGCAGAGGGCCTCCGTGACAGGCCTCTTTGCAGAGGGCCTCCGTGACAGGCCTCTTTGCAGCGGGTCTCCGTGACAGGCCTCTTTGCAGAGGGCCTCCGTGACAGGCCTCTTTGCAGAGGGCCTCCGTGACAGGCCTCTTTGCAGAGGGCCTCTGTGACAGGCCTCTTTGCAGAGGGCCTCCGTGACAGGCCTTTTTGCAGAGGGCCTCCGTGACAGGCCTTTTTGCAGAGGGCCTCCGTGACAGGCCTCTTTGCAGAGGGCCTCCGTGACAGGCCTCTTTGCAGAGGGCCTCCGTGACAGGCCTTTTTGCAGAGGGCCTCCGTGACAGGCCTCTTTGCAGAGGGCCTCCGTGACAGGCCTCTTTGCAGAGGGCCTCCGTGACAGGCCTCTTTGCAGAGGGCCTCCGTGACAGGCCTCTTTGCAGAGGGCCTCCGTGACAGGCCTCTTTGCAGCGGGTCTCTGTGACAGGCCTCTTTGCAGAGGGGCCTCCGTGACAGGCCTCTTTGCAGAGGGCCTCCGTGACAGGCCTCTTTGCAGAGGGTCTCCGTGACAGGCCTCTTTGCAGCGGGGTCTCCGTGACAGGCCTCTTTGCAGAGGGCCTCCGTGACAGGCCTCTTTGCAGCGGGGTCTCCATGACCGCCTGGCTGATGCAACGCTACTGCAGAGCCGCGCTGGAAGTGAGCTCAGGGCTATTGTGCTGCTGGAGGGCTCCTCTGGGGGCCGTAATGCATTTCATACCATCCATCAGTGGGGTGTGGAGGCCAGGAAGCATTGCTTTAAGAGCACACACAGGACACAGATGGAGAAGCAAGACACCAGAGATACATGTACGCAGAGATAGCGAGGAGCACAGAAAGAGAAGCGTTTGGGCCCGACCGTGCTTCAAAAAGAAGGGTGTTTTTTAACCTTCATTTGAAGCAGATTTGTCCCATTGAGATTAAAATCTCTTTTACAAGTGAGACCTGGCCAAGAATGGCCGCAACACATATTTCAGACACAACATACAGTGAAACTCACAACAAGACAACAATCGAGCTCAGGGTGCAATACAATAGGAAAGTGCAGTGGAAAATACAAATGATCAATTTAAAACATTTACAATTATTAATAGAGTCAGATTCCATGGACTTTACAATGCTTTTAAATTCATTGAGAGTCCTGTAGTCAGGCTATTCCAAGCAGATGCTGCAGAAAACACTTTAAGATGGTGACACACTGAAAACACTGGAAAGGACGAGCGACAACTAGATGCCGACCGATACGTCACGTTCTGTACGTTCTGTACGTACTGTACGTTCTGTACGTTCTGTACGTACTGTATGTTCTCTACGTTCTGT
This sequence comes from Poromitra crassiceps, assembly GCF_964638095.1. NCBI lineage: Eukaryota > Metazoa > Chordata > Actinopteri > Beryciformes > Melamphaidae > Poromitra > Poromitra crassiceps. The sequence goes on along the minus strand of NC_139651.1, from coordinate 18,603,105 downwards.
ACGTTCTGTACGTACTGTACGTTTTGTACGTTCTGTACGTACTGTATGTTCTCTACGTTCTGCGTGAGAACTGATTCATGAAACATTCAATAGAAAGTAGCGTTTGCCCTGGTTCACACCATAGGCATCTCTGAAGCAGCGCTGAAGCAGCGCTGAAGCAGCGCTTCACGGAAGCTTCCAGCAGGAGCCTTGCCATTCACACCAGAAGCACTCTCTTTTTTCCTCAGCGCCTCACTCGGCACTGCCCTCCCCCCGCTCACAACTTGCATTGACTTCACGCCTGGCTGCTCAGGTGCAGCGTGCTGCGCGCTTGAAAAATAGAACAGAAGCTGAAACTATCGCTGCAGCATGCGTGCAGCATGCGTGCAGCCTAGCTTCGGCGTGGCGTGCGACTGCGTAGCTTCGGCGTATGGTGTGTTCGGGCCGGACATGGCCGACAGACACCCAGACATGGCCGACAGACGCTCAGACATGGCCGACAGACGCCCAGACATGGCCGACAGACACCCAGGCATGGCCGACAGACGCTCAGACATGGCCGACAGACGCCCGACAGACGCTCAGACATGGCCGACAGACACCCAGACATGGCCGACAGACGCTCAGACATGGCCGACAGACACCCAGACATGGCCGACAGACGCTCAGACATGGCCGACAGACACCCAGACATGGCCGACAGACGCTCAGACATTGCCGACAGACGCTCGACAGACGCTCAGACATTGCTGACAGACGCCCAGACATGGCCGACGGTGCCATGCTTTTGGGACAGAAAGACAGAAAAATAACAGGGGAGTCTACCTAGCATTCTAAAACCTTATAAAAGCCTTATAAAAACATACTAGTGACTAAGCCAATGTGTTGAAAGTGCAGGCCAATTGACTTTGAAGTACAACATACAGTGTGATGCGTTTGTTTCGGGGGAATGAGTGTCTGCTACTTCAGTTTCAGCTGTTGGATATTGAACTCTGGTGGTGTGCTCCCTGCCTACAGACAAAGAAAACGGAGCTTGTTCTAAGCCTCTTCACACCTCATGTCCATTGAGCCATACAGAAGAAGGGTCCTTCTAGTCCTGAGCTACGCCTCGTTCTCAGTCACTGGAGGAGGAGACGAGTGCACAAGTCACCTACATCTCGCAGGACCATTTGCAAAATCTGTCCCAGGGGTGGCCAAACTACGGCCCGCGGGCCAACTGCGGCCCGCTGCCCGTTTTTAAGTGGCCCGCCATGAATTTAGAAAAAAAAAAAAAAAATTTTTTTTTGCTGAAAACGTTTTTCTGTTTCAAAGTTTAAAACGGAAAACGAAAACGTAAACGGGGGAAAAAACGGAAAAACAAAAACATTAAGAAAAAGAAACTGAAAAACAAAAACAAATTCCCCCCATTTCGTTTTTTCAATTTAAAACCATTGAAAATGGGTTATACTTGGGCACCCTGACATGGTCTATTTATTATAAAAAAAAAAAAAAAAAAAAAAAAAAAAAAGTTTAATACTAATGTTATGTTAAATTATCTTTGTCTTAACCTGTTGGCACAGGAAAAGAAAATTTTATAACATACAGAAATACCCATTGTAATAGGTGAGCGCATCAATAAACTATGTGTCATATATTTATTTAGGTAGAAATTCAATTTTTGATGGCACAAGGGTTTTCTGGTCCAATTTTTTTGCCGCAAAAACTGCCGCGCTTAATATTGTTTGGCCCGCGACTCCTTATATTTTTCTGTATGCGGCCCACAACCAAAAAAGTTTGGCCACCCCTGATCTATCCCATGACGACACAAAATAAATAACATAAATTCTGCCCGGTTGAACTGAGCAGCACCGTGTTGTTTTTCGTCTGAGCGATGGCCACGCCGGGAAGCATGGATCATCCTCTCTGCTCAGTTACTTATGAGACCTGGTGAGTACACACACACACACACACACACACACACACACACACACACACACACACACACACACACACACACACACACTACACACACACTACACACACACACACACACACACACACACACACACACACACTACACACACACACAGACACACACACACACACACACACACACTACACACACTAAACACACACACACACACACACACACACACACACTACACACACACACACACACACACACACACACACACACACACACACACACACACACTACACACACAGCCACTACACTACACACACACACACAATCAGGAAAAGCACTATTTCCTTTTGTTGTTCTGGAGAGTGCAGCAGAGCCACAGTGTAGATGAAGGCTGGCTTGTAATTTAAAGGGTGGAGTTGAGCCAAGGCTTGGATCATCTCAGCCCTCCAGCATATCAACACTAAACCACACAATCTTTGATCACACAAAAAACTGTCTCCGCTAAGAATAGTTTCTTCTTTTGGCGTCTGACTTGGTGGGGCAATGATTAAAAAGCAGTTGGTTTGGGTCTATGGTATAGCTCTTGGGTCTCCACCCTTTCCTCCAGACTGGGGGGCCCAAAGCGTTAGCAGCTCCAGGGCTTCCCAGCCCGCTCGTCCTGCCTGCCTATCTGTCTGTCTGGCTGGACCATCTCGCTGCAGCCTCTCTGCCCAGTGACCAGTGAGGGGAGATGATGACAGAGCATGGCCTCCTCCTCCATGGCCTCCTCCCCCTTCCCCCTCCTTCCCGGGCACCGCGGCACACCCCGTCTGCCCCCTCGTCTCCCTCTGCGGGGTCCCATGTCTGACCTCTCCGTCCCTCTTCCACCGCCTCTTCGGCACATAAGAGACACACGACGCTCGCGTCCTCGTCCGCTGTCCGTCAGTCAGCGTTGCTCTATCAAAAAGGTGGGCCCCCACTTTTTTTGGGGGGGCTCATTAATCATCCCGTGTAGGACAGGAGGCCCCCCTTAATCCAGCTCCCCCCCCCCCCGCCCCCCTGCCCCCCCTATCCCCCATGGTGTTATCAAGTTTCAGTGGTTGTAACTGTAGCACAATAAACAGAGGGGGCGAGGCGGGCGATGGTGGGGGGGGATGACAGAGGAGGTGGAGGAGGAGGAGGAGGTGGAGGAGGAGGAGGTGGAGGAGAGGGAGGAGGAGGAGGTGGAGGAGGAGGTGGAGGGGGAGGAGGAGGAGGTGGAGGAGAGGGAGGAGGAGGAGGAGGTGGAGGAGAGGGAGGAGGAGGAGGAGGAGGTGGAGGAGGAGGAGGAGGAGGAGGAGGAGGAGGAGGAGGAGGAGGAGGAGGAGGAGGGAACGGAGACAGAAAGAAAGACAGACGGAGATTTTGGAGGCAAACATTTTGTTTCCCAATTGCGTCTTATTTCTGCAGTCGAGCGTCTCGTTTGGCTCTTGGAACGGGTGGCGTCCATAAAGCCTGACTGGTTCATACAGTTACACTGACTGGTTCATACAGTTACACTGACTGGTTCATACAGTTAAACTGACTGACTGACTGGTTCATACAGTCACACTGACTGAGGAATTTCCCGGCAACCAGCGGTTCAAGAGGTCTGACTAAAATGAAGAGCATTTGAGCCACAGCCCCGTCTACATTTCCTCAAATGGACAAATGCCTCCACTTGACAATCCCTTGTTTTTAAAGCAGGTGCTGCCATTTTCCAGAAGTGGCATTAGCATGGTGTTAGCATGGTGGTAGCATGGTGTTAGCATGGTATGGTATGGTATGGTATGGTGTTTATTCTTAATCCCCGAGGGGAAACATAGTTTGCCACCAGAGCGAGTACAGATACATACAAGAAACAGTAACATACAGCACAATAACAATAATACAGTAGAGAGAGAGAGAGAGCCTCACAATACAGAGCTAGCAGTGTTCATTAAAGAATTTTACAGAAGCAGGAACAAAAGATCTTCTAAATCGCTCAGTAGAGCACTGAGGCATCAAAAGCCTATTGCTAAATGAACTGCGCAGGGCATTAAATACATTAAACAAAGGATGGCCTTCAAAAGAAAGAATAGAGTTCAGTTTTCTCCTTGTTCTCTTGGCTATAATCATCTCCAAAGAATCAGGGGGAAGGCCAATCACTGAGCCTGCTTTTTTAATCATTTTGTTTATCCTATTTCTGTCCATGACAGTGATGCTGCCCCCCCAGCACAGCACAGCATAGAAAAGGACACTAGCTAGGATACCTTGGTAGAACACATGAAGAAGTGACCTGCTGATGTCAAATGATCTAAGCTTCCTCAAGTGGAAAAGTCCAGACTGGGCCTTCTTGAACACAGAATCTGTGTTCTTCTTCCAGTCCAGCTTACTGTCCAGGTGGACACCGAGATACTTATAGGACTGGACTATTTCTACCTCCAACCCTTTAATTATGACAGGGGAGACTTCTGCCTTCTTCCTCCCAAAATCAATAACTAGCTCTTTGGTTTTTTCAACATTGAGCAGTAAAAAGTTGTCATCACACCAGGAAACAAATAAATCAATCTCCTTTTTATAGGCCCGATCGTCACCTTTGTTGATGAGACCAATAAGAGCAGTGTCATCAGAGAATTTCTGCATATGACACATGGCCTCACTATGTCTGCAGTCCGCAGTATAAAGAATAAAGAAAAAAGGAGCTAAAACTGTTCCTTGAGGGGCTCCAGTTTTTGTCCAGATGATATCTGATACAGTGTCGTCCAGCCTAACAAACTGAGGTCGAGGCACAAGATATCTCATGCACCAGGCGATGGTTGAATTATGCAATTTATATTTAATCAATTTATTTGCTAGAATATGAGGCTGGATAGTGTTGAAGGCGCTCGAAAAATCAAAGGACATTTCCCTAACAGAGCTGGCAGATGATTCAAGGTGACTATACATACGATGTAACATCAAAATAAGCGCATCATCAACTCCTACACTCTTCCTGTATGCAAATTGCAAGGGTAGCATGGTGGTAGCATGGTGGTAGCATGGTGTTAGCATGGTGTTAGCATGGTGGTAGCATGGTGTTAGCATGGTGTTAGCATGGTGTTAGCATAGTGGTAGCATGGCATTAGCATGGTGTTAGCATGGTGTTAGCATGGTGTTAGCTTGCTGTTAGCTTAGTGTTAGCATGGTGTTAGCTAAAGGAAAATCAGGCCGTATCAAAGAGGCAGAGAATGTTCCTATTGTGGCGTGGTGTTTGTGCAGAGGGCCGGCCGACATGAGGCTGAGCGGGGACTCATTCAGGCTGTAATGGGTGTGAGTTCTCAACAGGCCTGAAAATTCAAACCCGACCCGACCCGACCGATTAGCGTCAATTGTCAGCCCGCTCGGGCCGGGTTCCGTCGGGCTCGGGCTGAAACTGAACTCTAAAGCTTCTAAACATGCAGTGAAATCTGGATTATGACCATTATGTCCTTCTCTCTGCTCCTATCTAGACCATCACACAGGCCCGCTCCAACCCATTACGCAGAGTACGCAGACTGCGTAGGGCATCACGTGACTGAGGGCACCAAAAAAAAAAAAAAAAAAAAAAAAAAAAAAAAAAAAAAAATTTTTTTTTTTTGGTGCCCTCAGTCAGGCCACTCACTGAACAGCAGGCCAGGCGCCGCCTACTGGTTTACTAGTGGTTTTATTACTTTATTCAGGGTGCATCTCATTGTAAAATTGGACTCAGCCCAAATTGGGCTTCAAACGGCCCAAATTGGGCTTCAAGCGGCCCAAATCTGGCTTCAACCGGCCCAAATCTGGCTTCAACTGGCCCAAATCTGGCTTCAACTGGCCCAAATCTGGCTTCAACTGGCCCAAATCGGGCTTCAGACGGTCCAAATCTGGCTTCAAACAGCCCAAATTGGGCTTCAAACAGCCCAAATTTTTCGCCGCCGCCCTTCGGACGCCGGCACGCACGTCGGCCTGTATCGGCCTGGCCTGCTTGGTATCTAATGCCCGGCCTGAATTATGATCCCAGTCCGCCCCTGCTTGCATGTACAGTTTAACAATCGCTTGTTTGCTGACATGTAGCCTACAGTAATTCTAACAATTGTTTGTTTCCCACATGTAATGAAATGTGAGATACACTAGTATCGTTCATAATTAATGATTTTGCAGTCTTTCGTTTGACAGTTATTGAAAGTTTTACGGGGGGGGGGGGGGGGGGGGGGCACCACAGAACAATTACGCTTAGGGCACCCAAATGGCCAGGATCGGCCCTGCCATCACATTTAAACGGCACAGACAAAGTCCGGCTTACCGCATTCTCATTATTAACAGAGGCCTAAATCGACTGTGTAAGAATTTCCCCCTAGAAGAACTTGTGCTCTTACCAAAGCAGTGATAACGCACCATGTGCTCCCTCCTGAGCTCAATCCACACTTATCCACACTATAGAACCCTAACCCACCGTATAGAACCCTAACCCACCGTATAGAACCCTAACCCACCTTATAGAGTCACACTGGATCTAATCCACACTTCACCTTATAGAACCCTAACCCACTTTATAGAGTCACACTGGATCTAATCCACACTTCACCTTATAGAACCCTAACCCACCTTATAGAACCCTAACCCACCTTATATAACCCTAACCCACTTTATAGAACCCTAACCCACCATATAGAACCCTAACCCACCTTATAGAACCCTAACCCACCTTATAGTCACACTGGATCTAATCCACACTTCACTTTATAGAACCCTAACCCACCTTATAGAGTCACACTGGATCTAATCCACACTTCACCTTATAGAACCCTAACCCACCTTATAGAGTCACACTGGATCTAATCCACACTTCACCTTATAGAACCCTAACCCACTTTATAGAGTCACACTGGATCTAATCCACACTTCACCTTATAGAACCCTAACCCACTTTATAGAGTCACACTGGATCTAATCCACACTTCACTTTATAGAACCCTAACCCACCTTATAGAGTCACACTGGATCTAATCCACACTTCACCTTATAGAACCCTAACCCACTTTATAGAGTCACACTGGATCTGCTCTGCTGACTGCAACGTGTAGCAGGGGCTCAAACACTTGTCTTTACCCCCCGATCACACCCACTCTCTGCTCTCCTCTCCACTGCTCCCTTCTCCTCTCCTCTCCTCTCCTCTCCTCTCCTCTCCTCTCCTCTCCTCTCCTCTCCCCTCTCCTCTCCTCTCCTCTTCTCCTCTGCTCTCCTCTTCTCCTCTCCTCCCTTCTCCTCTCCTCCTCTCCACTGCTCCCTTCTCCTCTCCACTGCTCCCTTCTCCTCTCCTCTCCTCCCTTCTCCTCTCCTCCTCTCCACTGCTCCCTTCTCCTCTCCTCCTCTCTCCTCCCTTCTCCTCTCCTCTCCTCCCTTCTCCTCTCCTCCTCTCCACTGCTCCCTTCTCCTCTCCACTGCTCCCTTCTCCTCTCCTCTCCTCCCTTCTCCTCTCCTCCCTTCTCCTCTCCTCCTCTCCACTGCTCCCTTCTCCTCTCCTCCTCTGCTGTCCTCTCCTCTGCTCTGCTCGGCTGGTGAGTTCACTGAACAGGAGTCTCTCTCTCTCTCTGGCTCTGTCCATCACAGTCTGCGGCCATTAATCATCTCAAGTGGACAGCGCTGACAGGCAGTTGGCCGCTTCACTCGCTTTCTTTTTTCCCTCCCCTTCTTTATAAACACCCGTAGCTCCGCAGTCTCACTTAACTGCCTCCCAACACCCCCGCTCCCGTCCCAACATTTACCCCCGTCCCAACCCTGACTCTTGCCCCAAAAAAGCCCTTCCCAGATGAGAAAGTGACCCGGCCGGGTGTCAGACCAAAACAAACAATCACCCATCTGCTTCATCCAAGGCTTTGAGGTGGTAAACGGTGAGGCAGGCAGCACCCACCCCCCTCCCTCCCCCCCCCCTCCCTCCTCCACCCCTCCCTCCCCCACCCCCCTCCCTCCTCCACCCCCCTCCCTCCTCCACCCCTCCCTCCCCCACCCCCCCTCCCTCCTCCACCCCCCCTCCCTCCACCACCCCCTCCTCCCTCCCTCCCCCACCCCCCCTCCCTCCCTCCCCCACCCCCCAGTAATGGATATGATCGACACGGTGACGCTAGTGACGCGCGCAGGCCCACATCCTGCGCCCGCACCCCTCCAACGTGAGCAGCTGGACTACATTTACATCACATTTACATGCTGAGGCATTCAGCCGACCTAGAGCCACGCGGAGCGAGCGAGCGTCCTTCACTGCCAACAATACAAAGCGACAAATAGTCAGGAGGTCAAGGGTGAGTGGATCTGACAATTATTCCTGTGACCCTAGTGGCGGGCAAAGAAATCACATCCTGGGAGAGAAGGTAGCAGCGTTTTCCTTCTCGTGTGACGGCGTCTGCCATTTCTGTGATACAGGGGCCATCAATGGGCCCCTTTACACACAGGCAGGATTTAGGCCAGCTGCTAAAATTCCTCAACCGTGAAAACACACACACACACACACACACACACACACACACACACACACACACACACACACACACACACACACACACACACACACACACACACACACACACACACACACACACACACACACACACACACCTTTTTTGAAGCACAGAGGCAGGAAATGTGAATCCCTCATAAGTTTTCCTTCCGTTGTTGCTTTCCTCTCCAGGCCTGGAGGCCCCGCCCCCATGCAGGACGAGGTGGCCTGGAGGCCCCGCCCCCATGCAGGACGAGGTGGCCTGGAGGCCCCGCCCCCATGCAGGACGAGGTGGCCTGGAGGCCCCGCCCCCATGCAGGACGAGGTGGCCTGGAGGCCCCGCCCCCATGCAGGACGAGGTGGCCTGGAGGCCCCGCCCCCATGCAGGACGAGGTGGCCTGGAGGCCCCGCCCCCATGCAGGACGAGGTGGCCTGGAGGCCCCGCCCCCATGCAGGACGAGGTGGCAAAATGCCTTCACCATTTGTCTCCCTGCGTCCACAGACGGCGGCACTCCATTCCACTCACACTCAATCAACTAGCCCACTATTGTGCCTGGGGGTGGGCGATATGACCAAAATCTCATATCCCGATATAGGTCATTTCATATCCCGATAACGATATACATCATGAATCATGATATAGCATATTTTTTGTAAATTCAATTTATAGTTTATATAAAATGACCACATGGCCATTTTATTTATGTCACAGTTAAACCAGTTAAAATGTTGTCAGTCAAATCCCACAAAGGATACATGCATTCAGAATACAGATAAGCATGGCTATTCTTTACAAGCCAAACAAATGTATAATGAGTTGCAGGGCAGTAGAATGAAACACAAACTGAACCACACCACCAGCTCAATTTTCAAAGATTACATTAGAGCAAAACGGGTAGAATAAGTTATTTATAGTTCAGTCCAGGTCTCTCAGTTTGTTTATAAAGGAACAAAAATGCTCCACTTCGGGATTTCCATGTTACCAGGTCAGTTCACTCAACAAAAATACTCCACTCCGGGATTTCCCGGTTATCCAACACAACTCTCACCCAAGGAAGCTAAAGCTAACTAGCTAGCTTTAGCAAGCTAGACGTTTGATTTTCGGCTGGCCTGCACCGCCTTAGAAATGATACAAAGTTACACAATTAGAAATCTGAGCTTTTTTCTTTATTTACAGCTACAACGATTAATCGATTAGTGGTCCACTATTCAATTAATGCCCAACTATTTTGTATAATCGATTAATCGGTTGGAGTATTTATTTATTTTGTCAAAATTCTCTGATTCCAGCTTCTTAAATTGGAATATTCCCTGTTTCTTTACCGCTCTACCACAGTAAACTCTCTGAGTTGTGGACAGAACAAGACATTTTGAGGGCGTCGTCTTGGGCTTTGGGAAGCACGGGGGGGGGAAAAATCCGCATTTTCTGGCATTTTATAGACCAAACAACTAACGTGGAAAAGAATCGGTTAGCTTACTCGACAATGAAGAGAATGCTTAGTTGCAGCTCCGATTGAAAAAAAGAGTGCAGTGATCCTGAAGCCATCTCTCTCCATGAAGGAGCAGAGGGAGGTAATGAAGGAGCAGAGGGAGGTAATGACAGGGTGCTGCTGACAGGAGCGTGGGCAGGATTTACATGCCATGGAGGATCTCCTGCACTCTTGGCAAAGCAAAGCAACAGCACAGGAGGAACCAAGCCAAGCAATGTGTTGCCACTACGAGACAGCGGAGGTCAGCCAAGTGTGTGTGTGTGTGTGTGTGTGTGTGTGTGTGCGTGTGTGTGTGTGTGTGTGTGTGTGTGCGTGTGTATGGGGGGGGGCAGCGCGGACACCGCCGCTTCGTTCTCACCCTTCCACTTAGAAGTGTCAAGCGTCTGGCATACTCTTCGCGCACGCGAGCTGGAGGCGGGGCTCCGCGGAGGGCGCGCGCACTCTGCGCGGGCCAAAACAGAACATAGTCAGTGCGCAGCTCGCTCCGAAACGCCAGGGGGCGGTACAAACAAAATCTCGCTGAGAAGCGTTGAAGGAGGAAGCAAGGTGCCTGTGCCTGTGGTAGTCTATCAGCGGAGATCTGCTGTGATTGAGTCCTCACCGTCCTCATCGTCGTAAAGTCGCCTTCGAAGCAGGACGTTCGATTAAAACGAACTAGTTGTGTGGCTTAGCCTTCCCAAATGTTGAGGGTCGTTTTTTAGAATTTAATACATCGAATTGGGAACGTTACATTCAATTTCATTCAGACTGTCTGGCACTCAATCGCCGCCATTTTCCCCTGGAGTCTTCCCTCAAAAGCATCCATGTTGACAATGTGCCAAAACCCGACGCGCTGATAGAAAAATCTCCATGGACAAAACGCGCCGCGCTCAGGCCTCGCCCCCCGACATGCCCCGTGCGATGACGTCAAAATCGCCGCGCGCCCTATGCGCTTGGCTGGGCGCAAAGACTATGCCAAAGGCTTTAGAAGGTCACTCTCTCTCTCACTCACTCACCCTCGCCCTTTAGCTGCAACTAATGCACCCGTGTTCAAGCCGACTGATTGGTTATTGAAAAAGAAACCTTAGCTCCCAAACTCCTATTTCATTCCTTCACACTTGTGTATTAAAGATGATGATCATACAGACACATGGAGACTTGTTGGAGCTATGGTCAGGCACTGACCCTTGCACTGACCCTTGCACTGACCCTTGCACTGACCCTTGCACTCTCTTACTACCGGCTGCTTGTACTTAATGTTGGAACCTGATCATGGAAGCTGATTCCACTGATGCACTGGGTGTAATTCACTCTGCAAAGGAGATACAGCTAAACACCTCAAACGCACAATGCAAATGATGGGCCTTCTTTCCCCTATCATTTCACTGTGTGGACGTAAGCTCAGCTATTTCAATTCATTTAGCTTTATTTTATTTTATTGATCAAGCTTTTTCTGATTTGCTGTCCCCGGGTGTTGCTCCACCCCCTCTGCCAATATGGGGGAGGGGCATAGACTAGCATGTGCTTCCTCCTAAACATACACAGGAGAATCACGCTATTCCCCCCAAATCCCCTCCCCCGTGCAGGTGCCCAGAAAGACCAGAGGAGGCACTAGTGCACGTGCAGCGACCAGGACACACCCCCCTAATCCGGCTTCCCACCCGCAGACACGTCCAATTGGACCTGTATGGACGTCCAACCGAGCCAGGTAGGCAGCTTGTCCTTTTCATCTGTTATTTCTTGTCTTTCAAGGTGATGAGCCAAGTTGTTTTGTTTGTTTGCTTATTTGGATCTCTTTTAGCCCAATTGGACTATTCTTCCAAGAGTCCATAGCATAAAAACATGTAATATAATTAACAGAAACATAATACAATAATACAATACAGAAATCTGAAGTTTAAAGCTACATTGTCACTTGTTTCTCTTTTTGTGTTTTGATCATGTGATCGTGTGTTTCAAGTCACGACGCTTCTGTGTTTTATTATCCTGCAAATTCATTACGCAAAAAAAAGCAGTGCAAAAGAAAGACATTGATTTGGGGATGCATGGTATATCAGCAATCATATGGGAATCGGCTGATGTTAGTCATTTTTCCAATAAATCAGTATCCGTCTTATGAGCAAAATAAGAGCAGTGTTGATATCGGTTATCGGTATCGGCCAAAAATATTCACAATGAGAGGAAACAATGCGCTAAATCTACGATTTATGGCTTTTTCCAAATGTTTTGGAAATAAAGAAAGACATTACTTTTTCCAATTCACAGTGTTTACATGTGTTTTTCAGTATGTACCCAATTTGATTATGATAGAAACTTGTTTTTATACAGATCGGCCATAACAGCAATGTTAATATCGGTTATCGGTATCGGTATCAGCTAAACGACAAAAATGTTCATAGCGCTGCATCCCTGGTTTAATGACATGCCCATCTTTTTTTTTTTGCTTTGTGTGTAACGCTGTGAAAGTGAGGGTAAAAAACAAAAACAAAAACGACACGCGGTAACCAGCGGTAACCAGCGGGCGATCTGCTGTCCGCTGACGTTTCAGTGGGCTTGATGGATGCGTCTGTGTGAGCAGCGTGGAGTAAAGGGGTCAGCCTCTCTGCCACCGGACAGAGATGCTAAACAGCCTCTGACAGAGCGCGTCCCCTCCCTCTCTCTCTCGCTCCGATTCGGCTTCATTCATCACCCTCCAAACAAGACCTCCGGGCCTGCGACCACACCACCACCCAGACACCACCAGACCAGACAACCCAGAAGCTGCTGCTGAACGGGAGCTCGCCAACACACACACACACACATGTGCACTAGCACACGCACACATGTACGCCCACGCATAGGGACACACATGTACAAACAGACACACCATCATCCATCACACCCTGACAAAACAAACTATGCATCACGCGCACACACACACACACACACACACACACACACACACACACACACACACTCAACGCATCGCCCACCATCTCTGCATCGCCTGTGACAAAACACAATGAGATATACACCACCACACACACTCTCACACACACCATCAGCACCACCCATCACAGTCGGCCTAAACATAATGTCAAGTATGCAGCACAGTAATAACATTGTGATTCACCTTGAGAGGTTTGACTCCAGGCATTTGTCTGATACATGTCTAAGTGTATTAGCTGGCCCAGTCAGGAGGGGGGGGGGGGCGGGGTTACAGGGGGGGGGGGTTTAGGAGCACGCGGTCAGCTGAGCCTCTCTGGCTGTTGGCCAACTAAATAAGTAAAGGCCACAGCACCTCTGATACTGCAGAGCCGCAGGATGTCACCTGACGACCCCTTAACGCCTTCGCTCTGGGGAGGAGAATTAGCGGAGGATTTCTGACCCATTAAGGGTTCAATCATCTAAAGTCCATCACCGCCCGGCGGCCATGACGTACGGCGTGTGCAGCAGCAAAGGTACTGTAGGTAAATGTTGTAGGAGAGAGGAGCCCTGGATTGCGTCATTTTTAACCACCGGTTCTAAAAATTGTCTGAGAAAATAAACGAAGGTTGGTGGCTGGGATACCGGTATCTGCAGCAGCCCCCCCCCCACCCCCCCCCACAACACCCGAGAGAGATTTCAGTTGCTCTGGATGCGAAAGATAACAGTCCCCTCCCCCCACTGAAGATAACAGCCCCCTCCCCCCCACTGAAGATAACAGCCCCCTCCCCCCCACTGAAGCAGGAAATGACTCTGAAGAGATGGAAGTTGTGGTATTTGCTTTTTCCACCTGGGAAATTACCCCCCCCCCCACACACACACACACCAACCCCACACACACACACACACACACAGAGCGCCCCCCCCCCCCACACACACACACACACACCAATGTCACATCTGTTACAACCCTCAGGCTCCCACCGTCATTTACAATGCAAAGGTTTCCTACAGGTTTCAAAAACCTACAGGTCTGTCAAAGAGGCATGGTTTTGAATCCAGAGCATTAGATATTACATGTTAGAAAAATGGACAGTTCCCGTCCTTGATTATGATTGGCTGAGCTGCGTTCAATAGCGTTGTAAAATAGTCTATAAACACACACCTGTGACCGCATCACATCAGTATTTTACTGCACCAAACGGCCTTTTTTCCACTGTGTCTGTGTTGCTGCATCTGTCATGTTGCTTGGCAACCATTCCGCTGAAGAGAACGACATCGCTTGGCGGAAAAGAATGATTATTTGTTATCAATAAATGGTTGCATTTTGGCCCCCGCTCCACGCCAGGCCTAACCACGCCCCTTAGCTGTTCTCAAATCACTGTAAAACATATTGCTTTAGTATATTGCCTCCAGCCTAAAGAGTCCAAAGGGCTTGGGGGGGGGGGGGGTGTTGAGGACGATAGAGGTTCTTGAGACTGAAACCATAGGGGAACGCCAGAACGTTTTTTTTTGAGGCACCCCTTCATAACGAGTTCATAAACACTGACAGCATTTTCCACAAAACCCCTCAGGGAACTCTTTAGGGATGTTTTAGTGCACCGAGACGGTTCTTAGAAGAACCCCCGACGACCGCACCTGGTTCTGATCTGAACTTTCCAATATGAAGGTGGGCAGCATGCATTGCACATAGTGAATAAGTAGCTGCAACTGATTCCACAGTGGGTTTCTGAAGAGCAGCCTGACCTCGTTTCTGCATGAAGGTGAAGAGGTCGTCCAGAAACTCCTTCCTGTTGGGGTCGTTGTCCAGCTCGTACAGCTGAGGGGGGAAACACAAGCCTGTCACGTCTATTTATAGCTCTGCACAAAGGAAAAGCTTTGACTATTTACAATTTCAGCAGGGCAGAGTTTGGTAAGGCTGGATGTTTTCGATAAATGTAACGTCATAAATAATTTGTGCCCTATACTACCCCCCCCCAAAAATGTATTCTCGGGAGAACTAGTTACATCAGTGTCAATTTTATTCTTCAACTTTTATTTATCCAGGGTAGGCAGATCATGCACGTTCTTTGTCAGCAACGTTCTGCTTTACAGTCTCACGGCAACACATAGGGTGCTTGGGAGTTCTGGGGGACTCCCTGAGAGAGGACCTGCCCGCTGGGGAGCTCCCCCGAGACAAAATTCCTATTTCCTTCGAGGGCTTTTTTCTGTTTGCATTCACACCGCTAAAGCTGCGTTCACACCGACCTATTAAAGTTTTTCGCTGGCATCGAGTTTACATACAAAGTCAATGCAAACGAGCGATTGAGCGTATATTCGCCCGGGAGAAAAATCGCTGGGCGTCCGAGCGACAGAGACAGAGCGATAGGGAGAAAATTCGCTCGTCGCCCGAGATGAAATATCCCAACTCGAGCGAAAATACGCTGGCATCAGTCGCTCGCTGTTCAACGCTGATTGGCTGCCGTGTGAGAGCGAGTCAAGGATCACACTGGCTTGGAACAAACCGCTGGTTTATTGTGTGGCAACAAACCGCATAGACAGCTGACAGACAGGCTGACAGCTGACATGAAGTGAAGTCTGTACTACCGGTATGTAGCTCGCGTTAGGAGCACGCTGATAGGCGTAGCTTGTAAACATCTACGGTGGCTCGTAGTGGACAAACATCATGACATTGCGTAACGTTATAGCCCCCACATGTCCGTCAATTCGTGTGCCTGTTGATGAGCGATTTAAACAGAGCGACAGAGCGATTCCAAAGGGTTGAATCAAGCGACAGAGTGAAAAATAAATATCTCGGTGTGAACACAGCTTTAGAAGTGTGAAAAGGAAAAGGCAGATACCTTTGTGTGCTGACTAAGAACAAAACCACCTCCCTGGGTAAAAGACAAGTTAAAAATAGTTGCCAATATGTTCCTGCACCAGCATCAGAAAGACTAGGTGATTTTGATTGTGATGGCTTGTGGGTTTTCTTCTCGGTCCACTTGATGGCCTGCTGTTGGCTCTCTGTGGGTTGGGTCCTGATGCTCTCCATATTCTCACCTTAGCAAAGTCTCTGGAGGCTTCTCCTCTTCCTCTGCTACTGTCAGCCTCATCCGCCCAGCCTGCACTCCCATTCTGCAACAGACAAGACAGAGAACAGAGGTCAGGTCAGTACACACAGAAAACACAGACGCAAACGCACACAGTGACCGAGTTCAACTCCAAAACCTGCTATATTCATTTAGTAAAATCATCTTTACATAACGTTTATCATTTGAGATCTGTCCAATCAAGAGGGCCCAGTGTGTAAAAGTGTTCTCATGAATGCAAGCTACCAACTAGCTTTCCAAAAGTAGCATGATTGGGGGTTTTTTCAACAGTAACCAGTGATATTTTTCAAATGGTGGGTGTCACCAGAGACGGTCAATATCAGAGCGAGACACACCAACTTCCAGTCACTTCCTGTATCTGTGCCACAGAGGTCTCGCCACGCCCACTTAGGAGACTTGCGGCAGGTCCTGAGTCTATTGGAGTCAATGGGAGGAGTGAACGTTATCTCAAGATTATGACAGATTATTTCGCCCCCATAGTCATCAAAGTCAATATTGGGCCCATTTTCCACAAGCCAGCACCGTGTAGAGAACTGAAACGGCTATTCAGTAAAAACAAGTTTGGTGATTCATTAATTTGAGAGTGAAAGCGCACTCAGTACTGCACATAATAGCGGTTCATTGCGACTTTTCACGGGCTGTTCTCACTATTACCATTGTACAATGATCACTTCTGAGTATAAAAGCATCTGCCCCAGCGCGAGGTCCACACGTGACTCGCGGAGCTCCACCTCGCGGAGCCTAGCTCGAGTGTAATGAGCCCTTAAGTCTCAGGTCATTGTTAAGACAGAAGACACACCACAATTCAGACAGAAACATTGAGTGAATAATGAAGAAATATCATAAACAAATAAATTGAAAATCAGACTATATAGGTATAGCGGACAAATTGTATATTTAATTTATATGATTTCTTTATTGTAATTTCTCAGTACTCAGTTCTCAGTTCTCAGTCAAATTTGTCCTCTGAGTCTGCATTTAATCCTAGTGGGCAGCTGCTGTTTTCTTTTTCTTTTTTTTAGAATATCCAAATACGAAATCTGGAAACCGAATAATAGGTACCCCACGATCGAATACCCGAATATCCAAATATTCTGGTACAGCCCTAAGGTGAACTATGACCTCCAGTTGGTGATCACCATAAGGTAAACAACTACCAGTATAAACATAAGGAGAAAAAAAGATTTATATTACGTCGATTTATGCCTCAATTCATGTCTGTTGCTGCTGTACAACTGGTATTCTGCAATCAGAAAGCTGGCTAAACCAACTGTATCCCTAATCACTACAACTGCCGACACTCTCGAACACAAACGGGCACAAAAACACCAATGCTGCACACTCATACGCCAAGAATGCATTTTTTTCCAGAGGCTGGAGGAGTAACCTCTGGAGTTATTGTGCCCCTGAGCTCCTGTGTCCCCCCCCCCTCCCCCTTAAACATCTCCATTTGACCTAAACCATCTGCATCTGGGCCTGCCTGCCCTGCCCCCACCCATGTCTCCCGACCCAGCTGGATGCAAGGGCCCCCCATCCTTCAAGCTCGACGCAGCTGCGACGGGCGGCCAAGTTCACGGAGTGTAGCTGGCTGTCAGGGCTGGTCAGTAGCCCTCACACACGCACGCACGCACGCACACACACACACACACACACACACGCAGATCACGGCTGTGTGTGTGTGTGTATGTTTGCGAGTGTGCGGGGAGGCGGGAGAGAGAGAGAGGGGGGGGGGGGGTCATGGCCCCACAAGACGGGAAGGAAGGAAAATAGGGGCAGAAAGGGGTGCACGGTATGTGCCGCGCTGGAATGTCTCCTAAAGACAAAACCTATAAAAGCATCAGGAATCAAAACAAGATCGGTTTGTAGAAGGACGTTAATAGCTGCAGCCCCGGGGTCTCGTTACAGCCGGGAGCCCATTGGTCAGTGTGGCGACTGCGGGCCCTGAAAGCAGAGCCCGGGAGGGCAAAGGTCGCAGAGGCCCCCGAGAGCAAAGTCATTTTCACCCTCTCACTCTCTCTACTTGTAGGGGTTGTCAACGTTCATGCTCCCTAAACAAATACTCATCAGCCATCGGCGTGCTGCAGAACCCCCGTGTGACTGTACGTTCCAGCTCAGAGTGTCTCCAGCTCAGAGTGGTTCAGCTCAGAGTGGTTCAGCTCAGAGTGGTTCAGCTCAGAGTGGTTCAGCTCAGGGTGGTTCAGCTCAGAGTGGTTCAGCTC